>NC_071540.1:14799520-15106841 GCF_026979565.1 Vidua chalybeata
GGAGTGATGGGGCTTTCTTCAACACCCAGATTCAACAGTTTAATCTCCTGCCTAGTGCCAGTGTGAAGCACAACAATATCCCCAGTGACAGCTGCACAAGGTTTGACCTCTGGTTTGGTGAGCACAAATCACCTTGTGACCATCATATATGAGGCCTCTTCACACACCATCCCTCACCTGCCATCAGCTCCTGCCATCCCCTTCAGATCTGCAGTCCCTGGAAAGAACAGGGCCTTTGCCACCAGAAAGCAGAAAAGCACAAGGGTTTTTAAGAGGCAGCCAGGCTAATTAAATAAATCTGTTTGGATAAGAGCCTCAAAGGGCCACAAAGACAATGAGAGGGATGGAGTGCCTCTCCTGTGAGAAAAGGCTGAGAGCCTTGGGATTGTTCAGAAGACAGAAGGCTCAGAGGAGACCCTAGAACACCTGAAAGGGCTACAGGAGAGCTGGAGAGGGACTTCAGACAATGGCATGGAGTGACAGGGCAAGGGGGAATGGCTTCAAACTGACAGAGGGCAGGGTTAGATTGGATATTTGGAAGAAATTGTTCCCTGTGAGGGTAGGGAGGCCCTGGCACAGGCCTTCCAGAGAAGTTGTGGCTGCCCCATCCCTGGAAATGTTCAAGGCCAGGTTGATGAGGCTTCAAGCAAGGGCCATGGCAGGAGGGTAGGAACGAGGTGATCTTTAAGGTCCCTTCCAACAGGAACCAATCCACGATTCTGTGATTCAGCAAATCGAGCACAAACCCAGGAAATCATCTCCAGCAACAGCCCCTGTGTTCAGTGAACGCAGCTGGAGGATCTTCCAGTGCTCAGAGGGAGGCTGCCTGGGGACCTTCAAGCATCCCCAGCATGTGGAGGTGCTTCATGCTCCAACATGGGGAGATGCTGTCTGAAGTGCCAAGGGAAGTTCGTGCTGAAGGTGCAGGACTGCCTGGATGACTGAGTGGCACAAAGGCAGCTGCAGGGCTGAGTCATGTGTCCCTTGTCCCTGTTCCTGGCACCACAGGTCAGCTCTTTCATGGCTTCTGTGAGATGACATCACCAGGCAGAGCGTTTAAACATCACCCATCTTCATTTCCCAGCCTGTGGTTTATCCTCCCTCCCTCCCCCACTCCTCCAAGGCTGATTCACAAAGATTTTTAATTCCTATTAAGCTCAGCGAGACAAAATAATTGTATTTGGGAACAAATGTTACAGCTAGAAAGAACAGTGAGCAGAAATCTTCCTGCTGGCATCAGCTGGTGCCACAGTCCCACTGCCCAGCTCAGAACCAGCACCAGGGCTGGTGCCAAAGGAGGAGACCCACCACCACAACCAGGTCCAAGGCTTGGGACATGTCCCTAATCTGGTGTGGAGGACAAAGGGGCAGTGGGGTGGGATGGGTTCCAATGGGCTTATTCTGTCCCCATCCATCCCTTACACTTCAGTTGTGTTATTAAAGCCACCCCTTTCAGACAGGAGAGGTTCCACTCAGGGCAAGAGGCACATCCGTGTGGCCAAAATCCACAGAGAACAAGGGGGTAGCTGTGACCCACGTGTCATCAGCTGCCAAGAGTCCACCAAACATCCCATAGCGAGGTTCTCATGGGCAATCCCACCTCTCCTGACCCTGCCCCAGCACCCAGCCACGAGCCAAACCCTCACAGCACCCCTGACACGTGTGAGTGCTGGGGGATCTCCATGCCAGCAGTGTCCCCGAGGTGCCACTGACCAGAGCTCAGGGGCACAAGCACACCACACCCCGTGCCAGCCCACTGTACCTCTGCTGACACCACGGCAGCAGAGCACGAGCAAGCTGCTGCTCAAGGCTCAGTCCAGTGCCCACTGTGCCGATTAGAAAGAAGGTAAAAATAGCAGAAGAAAAGAAAAACAAAAACCTAGAAGCACCACACATTTGTATCGCATAGAAAGCTTCGGGATCAAAACCGCTGGACTGAGACATTACTGACAGAAAGAAAAATTCCTGAAAAGCACAGTTAGGTCAGAGATGACACCTATCAAGGCTGGAAAGCTCATTAGTCTCATCCAGGCTGCTGAAAAAAGTTAATTGCAGACTGTGGCAAAGTGAGGCTTTCCCCTACACTCTCCCTGCTGAACGTGAGATCAGCTGCTGGACACCTGAGGCGGTGCTGGTGATTCACCAGCTCCTTGGCCAAGTACCTGAATGAGACCACCTAATTTCCCAGGAACTGGGAAAATTTTAGTTTGGTTTACATTATTTAAATCCCTTAATCCTCATTGTCTGCTGCACCCAGTGCAGGTGCCTGTATCCATCACATATCCATACCCTGCCTACCCTGCTCTCTCCCAGACCAACCATCTACAGCTGCAGGTATCAAACAGAATTTGCAGCCAATGCCCAGCACAAAGCAGAAAGCAAAGTGGGGGAAGGAGCAGTTATGACACAGAACAATTCACACACTGGTGCCACACACAGCCTCAGGAGCACCAGAAAAGCTTCCACTTCTGCTCAGGAAGGCACAAGCACAGAGAGAGGGACACCAGCACGAGCAAACCACAGGAGGAATAAATCCACACAACCTCAGGACTTACCTCCACCCACTTCCCGTTGACTTCCATGAAGAGGACGCAGAAGGGGTCGGATTTGGAAGTGACATCCCTGTCCAGAAGGTTTTGGCCGCAGATGGACAACTCGACTTTGCAGACGCAGTACTGGGAGCCGACGGGCCCCGCCGGCGTGGGAGTCATGGTGTACGCCATGGAGCCCCGTGGCAGCAGCTCCAGGCAGTCTGTGGGACAGCACAGGGAGAAACCTCAGTGCTGGGAGGCAGCAAACGTTCTGTCAGCACTGCTGAGCTGGGCACACACAGGCACAGAGCCCCTTGCTCTAAGCTACACACGCGATCTAAACCATGAGGCTTTCCTGGCTCCATCTCCCAGATGTCCTGAGTGGAAGCCCAGCAGAGCACCCATGGCCTGCTGTGAGTTTGCTCCATAAATAATAGATTTTCAAGGAAAGGTAACATCTTACCCCCTCAAGGGAGAGGGAACACCCCAACCTCTTCTTCCAGCATGCTGGGCTTTGTTTGTACTGAGAAGCCACATTTCCACACCATCTTTCAGCACAAACCTGATTGCTGTCTGGCTGTCCCCAGGCAACAGACCACAGACCTAAGCTACAAGGGGCAAACTTGAGCTCTGCAAATCATCATAGGGAAAGGGGTGAGGCTGTGAGGACGAGTGTGATGCAGGGCAGCTCCAATCCTCAATCAGCCCCATCTCCACCCAGCTCCCAAGGCCAGCAGAGAACAGCGGCTCTGGCAGCAGTTTAAAAAGTGGCAATAGTTGTTTCAGAGCAGTGAAGGCACATGTGACAAGCACTGCATGACCTGGAGCACCATTTACAGGGCCCTGACTAAAAATCCATTTAAAATCTTATCAAAAGTCTGCTGCCAAAGCCATTTTGCAGAGATAAATGTGTTTTATACCATTATTAGTGCAAAACCCCATCCCACTTGACTTCTGATACGCATTTCACTTGTCACGAACCACCAGTGGTCTTCAATGGAAAAGAAAGGGCAGAAAAAAGAGGGAAAAAAGCATTTTCAGGTTAATTTATACTAGCAAAACTTTGTGGCTATGGTTGCTAGTGGACAGTGAACTCTTCTCAGCAGCTGCTCCAATATCTTTTGTCTTCTTTTTCAAGAGTGGCTCCTGGCTCATCCACTTTATCTGAAACCCTCGAACATTGCCTTCCTCCACCTTGATAAACCATCTGCTTCTATTTGGCATTGAAACCCCAATTAATATTATCTATTTGTTTTGCCTGGGTATGAGTATTTACAAGCCCTTGTGCTGCCAGGAGCTGGGCTGCTGCCCTTTTCCCTTGCAGCTCAGCTTCCAAGCTGGAATGGGGACGGAGGGCAGGGATAGGGCGATCCCAGCAGGGCTGTGGGAGAAGGAGCTCCGGGCTCACCACCAGCTGTCCCAAGTGCTCAGCCCTGCTGCAGTGAATTCTGAGCAGAAAACAGCTCCAGCTCCCAAGGCTTGGAGCCTTCTTCTCCTGCCTGCCAAGATCTCTGCTTGGCACTAAGTCACCAGAAACAAGCCTGGGTTTAACCCCCACCAGTAAACACAAGCTCTTCACCCCAGACTGCTGCTCAGGGAAAGAGTGGTACAACCATCCCAGCTCCACAAGGTCTCAGAAACTTCTCCAGAAGAAGGAAAACCCCATCCCTGGCTGCAGACACTCGTGAACATCACCAAAACAGCACCCACGTCCCTTTCCCAAGGGTTGCTCCCCCTTGCCTAGACCAAGCCTGTCTCGTGCCATCACCCCCTGTGCACAGCAGCACAATGCCAGAACAGTGGCAGTGTCACACCAAAACGGTGGCAGTGCCACACCAGAACAGTGGCAATGTCACACCAGAACGGTGGCACATGTGGGAAACCTTCCATCTACTGCAGCTTCAAGGAGGAACACATGGAGAAGTAAAAGTCCTCATGGTTCATCCACCATGGCTGGGGGAGCAGCTCCAAGGTGCCCATCCCTGCCTCTGCTCCACCCAAGCCCATGTCGCCAGCTGCAGCTAAAGTGAAGATTTTACTTAATTATTTTTCTTTAATGCACTGATCATGTAATCAATGTCCTAAAATAGCCAAGCCTGTTCTATTTATGCTGCTGTCTGTCTCCTACTCCCTCTGAAAAGCAAACATGGGGCAGCTGTGCTGGCATGGACCTGGTCCTGCTGGAGAAGGGAGATCTGGGCTGGGTTTTTCCATCTTCCCTTCTCCCAGATCTCACTGCTGTCTCATAAAAAGCAGAGGCAGCAAGTGACTCAGTGGAAAAACCTTTTTTCCCATGGCTGGCAGACACCAAAACATCCTCTTGGTGCACAGCACATCACCCGTACTCCAGCCCCTGAGCTCAGCCTGTCTGGCTCCCCAGGGTGTGCACAGTCAGGACAGGCACTGGGACAAGGAGATGGCCAGCACCAGCCAGAGCAAACACTGGAAAGCCACCTCTCCTGCCACTGCTCTGGCACAGATCCAGCACCTTCCTCTTGCTACACCAGCACAGATCCAGCACCTTCCACAGGGCCAGGTGTGGGTTCAGCCCCTGCTGCCTCAGCATCAGCTCAGAGGCTTCACATCTGAGGCACCATCAGCGAGCCAGCACCATTCTAACACCCCAGAAAAGCTTTAAATTCAGGGGGTATTTGAGCTGGCACCGAAAGAGTTGGCGTGCCATCATCTGTATTCCAGTCTCTCCTCCCGTTTTTGTTCTCCTCTCCCCACATTCGCTGCCCTGAACAAAGTCCTGTGACTCGCTCAGCATCTGCAGCCAAATATTCTCCTGATGTTCCATCCCAGCTGCCGGCGCCGTGCCGAGCACGCAGACACGTGCTCTCCCAAGGAAACACGGCCAGGTTACCAATGAGGGGTCTCAGGGACAAGCCTGAAGGTTTGGCTGCCCCACGGTCCCGTCTGCTATCAGGAGGTGTCACAAGAGCAGGACCAGAATGCAGGGACATGGTCACCAAATCACTTTTGGCCTCCAGCTTCCAGGACCTTCTGAACTGAACATCTTTGAGCTTACAACTTTCAGGTACTTCTCTTCTCCATGGCCTGGTCACTTCCAAGCTGTTTCATGTCCACAACAACCCACAGGGAAGGGTTTTGTTGGCTGGGGGCACATACAAGCCATGGGGCTGCCCTGAATATCTAGCAGTCCCAGAGCAGTCTCATCCCATGGCATCCCAATCTCTACAGCAGATAGCAAAATCACTTTTATGAAGTGCATAAGGGTCAGCAGAAAAACCTGTGAGCTTTACTTCCTCTCTTATCTGAAAGGGAAAGAGAAGGAGATATCTGTTTTGTAAAGTAACTTGTGATGGAAGAGGTCCCCTTCCCTCTGCAGAAGAGCAGCCCCACGAGCAGCAGTTCCTCAGGCCATGCTAAAGTTCTGTTTTAAGCATTAACAACAACAATGATTTAGGTAAAACGTGTGGGGGAGGGGCTCAATCTTAATAGTACCCTAAATTCAGTGATCTCTTCCCATTAAAGAAATAATTTCTTTTCATGGCCAATACCAGGCATATTTGAAACAGACACAGAAGTACCGACACCCAACAGTGATACCATGCAAAATTCTGCTGTGTCTATCCCAGGGAAGAGGAGATCCTTCTTTGGGATGATCCACGATTTCTGTAAGAGCCCACAAAAGTCACCAGTGACTGTTTCCCCACTAAGGCTGTCCTATTGCAATTGCGGAAGCAAAATTCCTTTCCGGAAGGTGAAAATGAGAGAAGAGTATGAAACAGGTAAATTGGGGTTGTTATAAATCACATATCTGAGCTCACAGGCAGTGGACACACAGAGGGAGGAGCAGCAGTACCTGAGGGAGGATTAGGGGCAGGTGAAAACAGGTTGTCAGAAGATTGAAGCAGGAGAGGAGTGTGAGGATACAGAAACTGCTTGCCCAGAGCAGCAGAAAAGCTGAAACACAGGACACATGGAGCTGGAGACATCAGGAAAAGCCGGGATGCACTGCAGTGGACACCCAGGGCAGCTCCCCACACCACCACAAGTCACAGTGGTCACTTCCCCCTCTCCTGCTGACAAACAGAGTCATCTCCAGAATTCTTTTGCAAAGCAAGAACATTTGCCTCTCAGCCCCACCCAGGCAGTTCAGCAGATCCACAGCTTGCACCTGGTCCTTTTAGCAGCCTCGTTACCTTCTGCACACGGGTGCAATTGGTCATGTACACAGCACCTTGGTGCTGGTCCCCCAGGAAATGCCTCTGCCACAGGTGAGCAGGCTGGGAGGCAGAAAGGGGATGCTTGGTACACCCCTGTAGATGTTCCTTAGATACCTGCTACCATCAGAGGACCTTCATCTCTCCCACTGGACAGGGAAAGGCTGAAAAGAGCATTCCAGCACAGGCTGGGACTGAGCTCAAATTCTCCCAAATTCACAGAGATGTGGGGTAGACCCAGCACACAGAGATGCCCAGGCAGGGCTCTTGTTTCCAGCCTGATGCACAAGTCCCACAGTCCTGCCTGCTGGAAGCCAAGGGGACTGTACTGAGATACTTTGGTGCCTGATACAGAAGGACAGTGTTTCAGGACAACCTAATAAAGTGGAATCTCCAATGAACCCTTCCTGATGGAAACTGTCCCTAATGGGCTGAAATAGACAATGCTGCTCGTGCTGACAGCTGAGCTTCTCACAGCAGCACTGTAAAATTCCCTCTCAAGGGCTGGTGGCCACTGGTGTGACAGTGACTGCTTCTCCATTCCACACCTGGGCCATCCCCACCCACAGCTCCTCTCAGACCGCTGCTGTCCCCAGAAAAGCTCTCACCCACCAGGTCTTTGCAGGTTTGGTGCCAGTGAGGGCAGCACCCACCTTCCTGAATCCCCAAGTGCCTGCACCAACCAGCACATGGGCAGCACCCAGCAAAGCCTCTCCAGGGGCTGAGGATCAGCAGAGCCCTGAGGAGTCACCCGAGGTAACCTCAGAATCACAAATTGCAAGAAAACTCCGAGGCAAACCCTGTGGAACCGGAGCTGGACACCCCCAAAGTGGCTCATCTCATTTTGAAAATATCATCACCTGAAAAGCAACCCAAAGCACTTTCCCGTGCCCAGGACAGAGCTGAGGACACTGCTGATGTCAAACACGGATCCACCACCTCCAGCAGCCTCTCTGCCATCCCCACACGTGGCACAGCAAATGCTGGACTCCAGGAGGCAGTGGCATTAGTGAAGAGCCCGGCTCACACTGAAGGGTGGCAGGGTGAGAGTGACTCCTCCCGCCCTGTATCCCTGCTCCACCTCACAGCCCTGACCACGATCCCAAGGGTTCCCCCTTGACCACCAAACTTGCCACCCTGGCTGCTTCCTCCATCTGAGCAGGAACTGGAAGGACCTGGGGCTGCTCTGTTCCAAGCAGCCACCCTGTAGCTGAGGTGAGCTGCTGGAGGGCACCGGGAGAGGCAAAAGCCCCTGTGCCAGCATCCCTGCGGGGTGAACGCCGGTCCCTCTGCAACAGCAGGGGCACGGCCGCTGCCTGGCCACTGCTCCAGCACCAGAGCATGGACCCAGGTCCTCACGGAGGGGCTCACACCCCCCTGGCAGAGACACCAAAACTGGCAATCTCAGCAAGCCAGGGATGTGAGAGGAAAACCAAACACCTTTATGTGCTTCTGGCATGGAGGCAGCTTCGGGCATAGCCTGCCCTGGCACCGGGGACCAAAGAGCAAATTTGTTCTCCAGCCCTCTACAGATGAAGTCTGAAAATGTCCCCCAAACTATTTAAACCTACTTACCGATGGGAAATCGCGAGGACTGAGATGTTTCCGCAATCCTCAGCGCCGTCGCAGAGCCGAGGGCTCCAGGCTGGCAAACGAAAGCAAAAGCCGCTCCTCCACACCCCACGGTGACGTGGGGACAGAGGCAGCACCGCCGGTGACACGGGCCGGGAGGAGCTGCAGGGGCTGGGGGTGTGCTCAGAAAGTCACAAAGTGGAAAAAAAAAAAAAAAAACAACAAAAAAACCCAAACAAACCTAACAAAAACCACCACGGGAAAAAGTCCTTCCTCCAGAGAGGAAAGAGAGGGGCTCTGCTACCGGCCAGCTGCACCAGGGGTGCGTGTGCAGGGGGCAGAGCCCACCCTGGTGCCAGCCCTGCGCTCACTGCCCTGCTCACAGACCCACGTGTGCCTTCCAGGCTTGCTGCTCAGACAGGAGAGAAAGAGCAAATAAAGGAGCAGGGCGAGGTGAGAGCGTAGAGCTCCCCCCGTTCGGGACACACAGCGATGGCCGAGCCGCACAGACAGACCCCATTCCCGGCTCCAGGGGCACGCACGTATTTGGCTCAGATACGCCGAGAAGGGTTGCACATTTTCGCTTGACTACGAGTTTCCTCTGGGGCTCAATTTAGGGAAATCTGTGATTCAGGGCAGAAAACATCGTGATGTCACTGTGAATCGTGGCGATCACATCAAACCCTGCACACAGCCGCCCTACGAGGCGGACCCAAGGGAAAGGTTCGTGTGCCGGCTCTGCACCCGCGGCGTTCCCAGGCAGAAATCCACGCCGCCCGTTCCACGGGTGAGTGGGAGGCTCAGTCCTGCGGGAGCAGCCACAGGCAGCACCCGTGGGAGCCCCTGTCCGAAAGAGGGAAACGCCAAACACAAATCTCCTGCCTCCTCAGGGCAGCGATGCTCTTGTCAGACCACCTGCTCCAGGTGGGACAAACAAGCAAACCAGGAGATGCAGCAAGGGAGGACAAGGCTCTCTCAGGATTTGGGGCATATTTTAGCTTCCAGTATTAAAAATTCCCTGCCCCATCCTCCAGCAGCCGTATGAAAGCTGGGCACACTGTCACAAGGAGGGAGGATAGATCTGTTTCAAAACTGGATTTGGAGGGAAAAGTGGACTTAATTAAAGCCAGGCCCTATGGAATGTAAAGGATCAGGGCTGTGGGGAGGGCTGCAAAGGACACGCAGCCATCAGGGCCCCCTTGCAGGTCAGAGGGAACCTCCCACATCCTAACTATACAGCATGTACGTAACAGGCTGTTTAACTTATTAACCACTTTCCTATGCTATTGAAAACAAAAATGCTGGCTTTCTGAATCTTAATTGTATTCCTATTCCCAGCCAACACCATCTATCACATGTGAGAGGGGAAGAAAAAAAAAATCACCGTTTATGTGATCAGAAATATCTTTAACTGCTTTTGGACCTCACTGCATGTCAGCCTAACCTCATGTCAGCCAGAACAGCCCCAGCAGCAGGCAGCTGTGCAGGTCCCTCCATGCCATGCACTATTTCATCCCTAGAGCAACCAGTGCTTCAGAGCTGACAAGATAAATAAATATTAATTCGTGGGTATTTATGTGCAATGCTCGTTTGCACTGGGACACCAGCACCAAGTCATGCAGAGCACTGATGTCCCCATGGCTGCAGCCACATTTCCCCCTCCCTTCCATCCCACCACTCAGAGCCCCCCATCCCTTCCCCTTCACAGACGGGATTTTCATCACTAAGATCCAACATTTTCCCAGAGAATTTTAATTTTTTTTGGCCTGCTTTGCAGCAGAGAGATGCTGCCACTTGATGTGTGAAGCTTCACCCTGAGACAGAATTGTGTGCCAGCGACACAAAAATGCTGTGGTTTGTGAGAATGACGTCTGACTAATTCTCGACCCCTTCTCAACAGCTTTAGACACCGCTCGAGGGAATATCAGACTGGGTTTAAATGGTTGCACAGCACTGGACTTGTTTAATAGCAAAACTTGTATTCCCAGCTTGTATCATTTTTAAAATCAGCCTCATGACAGCTGATGTTTCTTCCTAAATCCTCAGCTTCTGGAATCACGTGATGATGGAAAATCCAGGGCTGGGAGGAAGGCGACTATTTTAGACACAAGATTTTTCCTGCTGGCTACAGGCAGAAAATATGACAGCTCCTAAACACAAGGCCTTAGCAAAAGCAGCAGACAAATAAAATTGGAGCCCTTCTTGCTGAATTCTACACTCATTTGTTTTTCTGGTATTTTAACAACAATGTTATGATCTCCAAACTCACCTGAGTTCCTGGGAATTAGTTTTTCCACTGCTCCTATGATCCAAACAAGTAACCTTGCAAAGCCAGCAGCCAGGAAACTGAGCCAAAACAGCAAAAAGTGATGACTCAGGTCCTTCAACAAATATTTTACAGAGGTTTAAAAGACAAACTGTAAGATTTCAGGGACAGAAAGGGTGGGAAAGTGTTCAATTTTTTTTTTTTTTTTTTCACACTGTTTTGTGGGTTTTGCATCCTGCCAGGAGCACTATTTCAAATGCCAGGCGACTTCACTGCACCAGAAAATTTACCTTTCCTTCTATCCCCCCACCCTGCCTCTGAACACCAGCCAAGGTTCTCATATAAAGAGTTCCTTATGAGAGCTGGCAGCCCTGAACCCGAACAGGAGGCTGCAAGCATTGCTTTTTCATCAATTAACCTGGAATTATGTTCCCAGCACGCTGATGGCTCCTGGAGAACAAGCCCTGATTTACGGTGGCGCGAGCGGCTCCGGCCAGCTCCCCCCAGGCAGGGCTTTCCACTGAAGTCAGTGGGAAACTCTTTCCACCAAGTGTAACAGGAGCAGAAGTTGTTCCTCCCAGACTCTTCACGCACCACACTGAGACTGCTGAAAGGCAAACAAAGCTGCTGCAATTCCAGTACACAACTGGGCAGACTGGTAAATTGTGGGGTAGCCAGCGGCTGCCCCAGCACCGCAAAATCCCAAAGCTTTGGGGTGAGGGAGGGGGATCACTGGAAGAGGAACAGAATCAAGGACTGCCAAGGGCTGTGCAGCTGATGTATCCCTCTAGGGCAAACAGCATCTTCATGCACAGCTCAGCTCCAGGAGCTGAACCCAAAAAGGATTTTTCCACACTGGAGTCCCCAGTTCCTGGGGTCCAGGGCCTCTCCTACAGCACAGACTGGCCACACTCTGGAGTTGTCCAACCCTGATAAGCAACAGCTTCACAACAGCTTGTCAGCAGCCAGCACGAATCCCAGCACAGATCCCGGGAGCAAGGACATCCCCAGGACACAACATGTTGATCCTCAGGATCTCAGCTCCCTTCAGCTGGAGCTCACAGGGCAGCAGGGAGGGAAAAGTGTTGACCCTGCCCACCCTCACACTGCACCAGGGCAGTGTCTGCAGCCCCTGCAAGAGATACAAACTGTGTTCCTAACCAAGCAGGTCCCGGGAACAGCAGGGCACATGCCAACAGTGCCAGCAGAGGCAGGCTGCTGGCAAATTCCATCCCCTTGGGGTTGGGGATGAGCAACCAAATCCAGAGCGTTGGCTCTTAGCAGCTCCAGGACTGTGTGTCTACCCAAGGCAGGGGTAGGGGCTGCCTACACCACAGGAAGATGAAATCTGGGGACACTTGGAAGCCTCACTAGATGCCCTCACTCCTTCCCTCCACTTTATCCTGGTCAGGATGCTCCAGCAGCAATAGCAGGGAAAGAAAAACACACATCACCAGAAAACCCAGGCTATCACACAGCTGTAACCAAAGCAAATGCAGCATTTCCCCAAGGCAGCTACAGGAAAACAGCCTCCACTGACTGCCTTCTTCAAAACAACTCCTTTCCACATGCCCTGAGCTTTTGTTCCCAGCCTTCCTCCTCCCATCTCTCCATTCCCTGCCCCCAGTGACTTCGGTGGAAGGCTATTTCTGGCTGATAATAAATAATTTTCAGACTCCAGAAAAGCACAGTGGTATCACAGGCCCCAGTACCTGGGCTGGCTTGAGGAGGCCGATGCAGGTGACAGGGGAGCAGGATCAGAACTGAGCACACCTGGGCTGTGCTCGCAACTCCAGCTTTTCCAGCAAGGTTCACGTGTATTGCCAGGAGGTTCAAACCTGGTTCATGAGGATCCTCCCAGTTCCTTTCCACAAAGCAGCTCACACTCTGGGGAGTCAGCAGCAAGGACCCAGCCCTTCAGAGATGTTTCTGCCACCGAGGCTCAGCTCTCTACTCACCTCTATTTCCTGTTCCACCCTCCTTGTGGTGACCAGCTCCAAAGGGTGTGTTTGCCCACCAGGTCCTCCAGCCCTGCTGGCTTTAGTCCAGCCACTTTGTCTAAATTAGGGTTATTCACACAAAGACTTATTGCATCAGGTCTTCAGGCTGGCAGAGCTGACAGGAAAACACCTCCCTGCCTGCCATCCTCCAAGCACCCTCACAACTGCTGAGTGAAACGCTCCGCTCGCCTCTTCCTCAGAGAACAAAGCGTCTTGCTGGGCACAGAGGAGAGAGAGGCAGCACATCCGTGAGCATAAACCCTCCCAGTGCCCCCAAAATGCATGGCATGAAGGAGATCATCGCCAGCTGGAGCAGCATTGGGCAGCAAACAGCTTCTGAAGAAGCCACTCTGCGATTCCTCAGCCTCCAACTCGCCAGATTCCCCCCGTGACTCAATGCCAGAGGATAAGGAGAGCGGCTTGCAGCAGCTGCCCGGAAAAAACCCTACAAACATCCCCAGGCTTGGGGAGTGAGGGCACCGGGCCCTGGCATTTGCCTGGGGGCCGCGTGCCCAGTTGACATCTTTAGAAGTGGATACCGACACGCAGAGTGGGGACAGAACAACTTCCACAGCTGGCAAGAATGAAGGGACCTGGGCTGGGGAAGGGGAGCGTAAAGTGACAGGGGGACCGTCCTGAGGGGTGGTCAAGGAGCCAGAGCTCTGTCTCAGAGGAGGGAGGGTCTGTCCAAGAGCACAGAGGGTCTGTCCCAGGGCATGGAGGGTCTGTCTGGGAGGACAGAGGATCTGTCCAAACGGACAGAGGGCAGGAGCGCCACCGCGCACCTCGGGACGAGCTAGTGGGGAGGACACTACCCTGCAGGTCCCCGTCCGGTGGCGGACACCGGGGTTAGGCTGTCCCGGCCAGCGCCACCCTCCCACCGGACTCTCCGGAATCTCAGCACCCGCCCGAGGCACGGCGGACGATCCCGCCGAGCAGCCCCACTCCGTCATCCCCAGGGCATCCTCGGGGGCTGCCGGTACTCACCGCCGGACCGGGCCGGGCCGAGCAGCTCCCGCGGGGCTGCGGGCTCAGAAGCTCCGCACGGCCGCGCCCGCCCCTCGCCATCACCGCCCACCCGCCCCGAACGGTGATGGCGAGGGGCGGGCGGCGGGCGCGGCCGTGCTCGGGCTCCCCCCTCCCGGAACGAGCATCATCCGTTTCTGATTTAAAAAAAAAAAAAAAAAATCCACCCCAAAACTTTCTTTGCTGGCTGCTTTTGCTTCGCTGTTTGGAGGAAAGAAAGAAAAAAAAAAAAGCTTAAAAACAGCCTAAAAAATACATCTAGAAAATTATATTCCACGTTTTGCACTCAGATCCAAGGAAAAATATAACTTTGTTGGATCAACACTCACCACTTTTAAGCAAAACCACTGGGTTTTGTGCTGTTTGGGTGTAAGCAGGGTTTTCCCTGCCCAGCCAATGTGGGTGCTCCTGGTGCTGGAATCATTCAGGCCTGAACTGTGTCCCGCTGATTCCACTTCCCGTGGGAAAAAGATGGTTAAAGAAGGAAAACAAGCAAGCCCCAAATGCACGGCCCAGACGGGAAGGGCTGGCCACAGGGCTGGCCAGTGTCACACTGACCCATCACCCAGTCACCCCAAGGAGCTGCCGTGTGCTCCCTTCGAGGCTGGTACCACCGGGGGCTGTCCCCAACGTGCCATGAGCAACCTCACCCGGCCCTTGGTGGACACATCTTCAGGTGTCCAGGATATCTATAGAGATATTTCTGATGTGGAGATGTGGTAATAAGGCTGAAAGCCTCTCTCTGGGGCTGCTGATTAAATAAACCATCCGTATTTGATCAGAGCTCTTTGCTACGGGCTCTGCTCATGCTTTGGAAGATGGCAGGCAAATAAGCAAGTCCCAAATTCCCCTGGCCAGCTGGAATACTTTCTTCTCCTTCAGTTTGACCTGTGGAAGGCATAGGAGCTATAAGGCACCAAGTTTTTAGCCTGCACAAGGCGCTCCCTCTGCCAGCCCCACTCCCCTCCCAGCCCCAGGAGTGGAGCCGTGGGCTCAGGGGTCACCAGGCTCAGAACAGGCAGCACCCAAATAAGAGCTGAGCCTAATGTTTAGGAGCAACCCTGTTCTTTCTGTGTAAAGAACTGTGTGGCCAGAAACCATCACAGAAAGGGATGAGGTTGTGGCTGAAGCTGGGAGAAGTTGGGTCTGTGGGAGTTGGTTGTGGGAGAAGTGGGGTCTGTGCCAGACCTGCTCTCTTACCTCCTTGCCTGAGGCTTAAAATGTCACTTTGAGGGGAAAAGGGAGAGGCAGACGGTATTTCACAAACGCCAATATGCCTGTTTTCTCCCAGATCAGTTTCTCCTGTGTTTTCTCTCCTGCCAGTACGATGCCTCCAAGTCACAGCAGGTTCAGGGCTACCTGGAACTGGTTTTAGCAGAGAGGAAACAGTGGCTGCGTTTCCAGCTCTTTGGAGCTGCTGCCATCGTGTGCAGGAGCCCGGCCCAGCCTGGCTCCAGCTGCTCCCCAGCACAAAATCCAGGCTCCCTCCCGCCCTCCAGCAGCGTGTTTATTTACAGCACAGTGTTTCTTTCTAAAGATCCGGTCTCAGGGGGCAAAATGCCTTCTGTGTATGAAACCAGTACTGACTAGCTCAGACATTGTCTTCCAGAGACTGCAGGCAGCCTGAAACAATAGGGGTGTGCAGAGAGTCCTGATGCATTTCCATTTTTGGACCACGATAAATCCGAAACCTAATAGTAACAGCTCTAAAAATGGCCCGCAGTAATTAGGTGGTTGGGAATTGGTTTGTTTTTTGGCCATCACACACAATCCCTAATGGCCTCACGTCTTCCTGCATTCCAGAAGATACATTTAACCCCTCAAAATTGGACAAAGCCCACAAGTTCCCCTCAGAAACTTTCAGAAACGAGCACCAGCTGGAGCATGGACATTGCAAGCACAATGGAAATGGGAAGCACGCCCCAGAAGTCCTTGGCATTACATGGAAGAAATGAACCACAGACCCATCGTGTTGTTGTGTTCCATGTACGACTCGGTCCAAACCTCTGATTTTTAAAAAATGCAACCCATGCACATAAAGTACAGCACAGAGCCCGTTTTTATCCGAAACCGCTGGATTACAGACAACTGCTCCCCGTTTTTGGGGTTTTGCTGACACCTGGTGTTCTGGAAAAGGTGCTGTGCATTCCTGCAAGTTCCCTTCCCGGGCTCCCGTTGGGACAGCCACTTTCTCGGGTCAGACTGGAGTCCTGAATTTGGGGGAGACCCTGAGAAGTGCAGGTGTGCAGTTAGATTTCAGAGTCCCTCTTTCAACATCTCAAGACAAGAGTGGTGCTGCAAGAGTGTTTGCACGATGTGTTACATCACTGCAAACCTCACGGCACAGATGCACTTCAGCATCAGGGGGACTGCAGAGGGGGAACCTCAGACCTCATTTACCATAGAACAGTTTGGGTGGGAGGAGAGCTTAAAAATCATCTTGTTCCAACCCCCTGCCATGGGTAGAGACACCTTCCCCTGGACCAGGCTGCTCCAAGCTCCATCCAGCCTGGCCTTGGACACTTCCAGGGATGGGGCAGCCACAGCTCCTCTGGGCAACCTCGCAGGGAAGAATTTCTTCCTCATATCAGTTCACCACATTTGGTGAAGCTTTTTGTAAGTGGCAGATCTGAGGCACTTGCTTACTCCATTGAATTATAGCCCGATAAGGGTTTTCACTGCCTCCTTTGTTTTTGTTTTTGTTTTTAAACCCTTTTCAGAGTAGTCTCTGCAAAACGTGTCCCACTTTTACACCACCACGTCATTATACCACAAAGCATGATGCTGATCTTTAAATAGGGACAGTGGCTCCCCCAGGAATAACCAGCACCACCTGCTCACAACCAGCTGCCCAAAGATTTGCTGGACCAGCATTTCTTTCTCATTCCAGATGCCTGCCCTGCCCAAATCAGATCAGTTACATCTCCGCAGGCAAACACTGCTGCAGACAAAATTCCATAAATAAATCCTCTACAAGACTTAAATATTTACAGCACAAACATGAAAAGAAAACATTAAACCACCAGGTAACAGATGAGAACAGTGTGCCTGCACTCCTATGACACAAGCCAGGATTCCACGGGTCCAAAGGCAGTTGTCATCTGTCTCCTCTAAGGAGTAAAACTGGTGTTTGGGATCTTCCCCCTGCAGCTCCCACAGGTCCAACATCCACTGCCCAGCGACACACAGGCTCTGGGGTTCAGGGGACAGTAGAGACTTGAAGGATCTTTCATGTGGACAACATTTCCAGCTAATTGGCCCCTCACTTCTCCTGAAAGAGGTTAGTGCAACCAGTCCAAAAACTCACAAAGCTCAACAAAACCCCATAAGAAAATAGTCATTATAGCACATTCCTGTCACATAGAGCAGTTGGTTTGCTTACAAGTTGTTTTACAACCTCAGTTCTTTAATGTTTCTCATTGAAATTTATGGTAATATCAGCATTTTTATCACAGTATAAACATTGATCATTTTTGGGCAATGACTTGAAATTTCAAATGTCTTGAAGTCTATTTTTTTTCCACAAAACAGAGGCAATTCTTTGTGAAAAGGAGGTTGATATGAAGAAAACAAAACCAAATACTAATTTTTTTCTTATCCTTTTTTTTTCTTCTCCCAAGAAAAGCTGTGGCTGCCCATCCCTGGAAGTGTTCAAGGTCACCTGGCTTTGAGTGTAAGGTCTAGTGTAAGGTGTCCCTGCCTATGGCAGGGGTGTTGGACCTAGGTCTTTAAGATCCCTTCCAATCCAATCTGTGATTCTATGTTTTTTTTCCCTAAAAATCATAGAGGAATCTCACACAGTTACAGATGATTTTCAAGCAGCCTGTTGGAGTTCCTCTGTAACAATGTCAACAATTTACAATTTTGTAAATAATTTTACATTCTCTCCTGGAGGATGTGTATTCTTTTACTGCAACATCCTGCAGGTGTTGTAATCTTGATTAAGGATAATTAAATACTTTGCTGGCTTTCTGAATGCCTGAGAAAGTGCATCTCATCCTAGAATAATGCAATCATAGAAGGGTTAAGGTTAGAAAAGACCTCTAAGATCACTGAGCCAAACTCTTAACCCAGCATCAACACGTTCATCTCCAAACCATGTCTCCAAGTGCCACATCCACACATTTTCTGAACACTTCCAAGGAGGGTGACTCCAAAATCTCACAGCTCGGAGAAAACCTTATATCTGCTTTTTTGTGACTGTATGGTGTCTATTCTTTCTGTCACTCACTGCCCCTCTCTCAAAATAAAGACTAAAAGTATTGAACTTCTAATCTAAAGTTGAAGCTTGGATGGAGGTGATGGTGAACCTTTCATTGTAGGGCAATACATAAATAAATAATGTCTAGTACATAAGCATTCTTATCACTATTTGCTAATACCTTTCTGGAAAGTTATTCTCTTGAAGAGAGTTTCAGTGTTTTTACACCAAGAATACCATACTGCCTAAGCAGTTACATACTTAGCAGCAGTTACTTACAGTATTTTTCTCTTCTGTACAATAAAAAATCACAAGAAACAAAACAAACAAACAAAAACCCCAACAGAAACAAAGAAAACAAAAACCCAAACCAAACAAAAACACCACAGTGTCTACAATTGGTTCAGTGCAGCAAAGAAAGATCCAATATTTACAGCTTTCAGTTGTAGGAACTTTTGAGTTCCTGGTTCTTCAGTGCAGTTTTGAGGGCAGTAGCAGACAGAGCAACTCCTAGTTAGGTCAAGGGTCTTCTTTTCTAGCTGAAGGAGAAACACAGTCTTGGGTCTTGGCTTGTCAAAGTCTCAGGAAGGCCCTTGGGCACTGGATTGCCCCACAGCCTGCAAGGACAGCAAACGTGTTACTGCAGGACCAAGCGTGGTGCCCAAGTATCTGGAAGATGTAGATCCCAGGAGAGAGTGGGACAGGGCAGGAGTGTACATCAGAAGTCAAACCAGAAGGAATGAGAGGAAGAAAACTTTTAAGAACAAATGCAACACTTCCTGATGGGGATATTACACAACTGGGTCTTCATTTTCTGCCTCATTTAAAGCCAGCAAGCTTTTCAGTTCCTGTTTTCCCTGGACTTTCTGAGGAGGTGAAGCTCTCCTAGAGAACCCTCAGCTTACTTGTCTTGTGTCTGTATTCCCTGCAATACCCTGTTCCCTGCCAGCTAACCCAGGCAGCAGGGGCATGGGTCACATCTGTCCCCAGACTTGTCACCCTGACCCCTCCTTGCTGACCCATTCATGAAGCTCTGTGAGACCTGCTCACCTTATGGACTCAATTTCTGGGCACGTGGCAAGTTCCTCCGCGAGCTTTGTGGCCCCACAGGCTCCTATGCGGTTTTTCTCCAGGCTGTTTCAAAAACCGAAAGAGAATTTTGAAATCCCAAACAAATCCAGAGTGGAAAACAGCTGAATTGTCCCATGTTGTAATCACCTTAAGTAAAATAAGTGTTAATTCAAGTGTATCAGCCAGGCAAGGCTGGCCCTTGGTGCATGGAGCTTAAACTGCAGAAGCCTGCCTGCTGCTCCTAAAGTACATCCCCTTTTGGAAGTCCCGTGATTGAAGGCTCAGTGACAGAAAAATGAGCCTTCCCAGGGTGTTTCTCAGGGCTGTACTCACTCTAACACCTTCAGCTTTTCCATCTTTGGGAGAGCAGTGGCCAACTCTCGGGCTCCTCCATCTCCAAGGGCATTCCAAGACAGTCTAAGGCAGACAAGAAATCCCAGTTGTGAGTCTGGACGAACGCTGGTGCCACTACTGTGACATTACCCCTCGTGGATTAGCCTTTTTGCAAGAGCTAATCACCCTCTTATCATGACAGGTAAACATTTCCCTGGATTACAAGCTTAATTTTGAGAATTTTCCTCCATTTCATCACATATTTCCATGTATGATAAGACACCAAGGAATGTCTGAGGACTGTGGTTATGTCAGAGTCCTGCAGGCCCAGGGAATGAGATGTGAAAGCTGGAAATGGCTGCTGAGCACACAGCTTTACCCCATGACTTCTTTTAGCAGTGTATTTCATTAATTAGTAAATTACTGGTACATTTACCACCAAAATGTACTCGGTGGAAAGTATTATAAAATGCTTTTAACAAGAATTCAGCAGGGTGAGAAGTGGCCTGCATTTCCAAACAGGAGCAGGCATTAAAATGAGAGTGACCTGTGTGTGCTGAAGCCTCCCCACCCGTCCCCACACTCACATTATCTCCTCCATGGAAGGGCACTGTCGGAAGCCGAGAGAGAGTGATTTTGAAGCATCATCAGTGATTCCACAGAATTTCAAGCTGAAGCAGCAGGGAGAGAGCAAACAGAGGGCATGGTGTGCTGGTGTCAGAGCTGTGGGGAGCACAGCACCACGTCCTGCCGTGCTCTGCCCCCGATGCCCCGGCACTCACTCGATCTTCCGGAGGTGTCTGAAGCACGGCAGCCCCTCGGACAGGGCACGGATACTCTGTTCCCCAAGGTCATTTTCTGCTATACTGCAAGAGTGATGATGGAAAAGCTTTGAGTGGTGCAGAAAAAGCAGGTACAGTCAGAGAAAAGCCACCATGAAAACATAACCAGGTGAACTAGCAAGTTAATAACTACTACCCAGACTAAGTGAGGACTCTGTAGACAGCAGGGATGAGCCAGATTGGTAAACAGCAAATTTAATTCAATTCACTGCTTGGTACAATGGGAGTGACAGCCCTGCTGTAGCTCACAACCTCAGTCCCTGCAGCAGGGAATTGCTTGCAGACAGAAATATGGGATTATACCTGTGCCAAAGAAGGACAGATCTGCAGCACATCATGTGTTGCATGTGAAACTGGAAATAAAAAGTTATACTGGAGTTAATGACTGGTGTGACTTGAGAGGAAATTACAGTAAGGGAGAATGGGAAAAAGACCTTCCAACACCTTAAGGGACTGCAAGGGAGCTGGAGAGAGCCTTTGGACAAGGGCATGGAGAGACAGGACAAGGGGGAAGAGCTTCAAGCTGAGGGGAGGATTAAATTGGATATTAGGAAGCAGAAATTCTTCTCTGTGAGGGTGGTGAGGCCCTGGCACAGGTTTCCCAGAGAAGCTGTAGATATCCCATCCCTGGAATTATCCAAGGCCAGGCTGCATGGGGCTTGGAGAAACCTGCTCCAGTAGAAAACGTCCCTGCCCATGGCAGGGGGAGTGGGGCGAGGTGATCATCAAAGGTCCCTTCCAACCCAAAGCAGCCTGTGATGTGTTTGGCACCTGCCATGACCTACCTTATCTCTTCCAGCAGCCCACACACCACCAGGGCTCTGGCCAGCTCCAGCCCTCCTGCCTGCCTGATGTTATTGTTCTGGAAGCTAACCAAGGAAACATAAGCATTGGAGGATTATTTTGGAATAAAGTTGTAACAGAAGCTCATATTTAACCAGCCAAGAACCTAACCAGAGATGGAGTCCTACCACTGGGCTTCCTTTTCTAAGTTATCTTTTGATGACATCTTAGACACAGGCTGGAAGAGATGCCTCTAGGCTAACTGAACCCAGTGAGCACTTCTAGCCACCCATTTCTTGCTTTGTTACTATAAAACAGTACAAGTCCTACATGTTAGAATCCTGGAAAGACTCACACAAAAGTTTTAAAAATACAGTAACACTGAGTTCAGGGAAAATAAATGACTCAGAGGTGCCTGCACAAAAAAGTGAGGGTCCATAAAAGATGCTCATCCTTATGCTTACATTCCACCAGAGGCATCAGAAACCACCACACTCAAAATCAATTTTAAGGCTTATTTTACTGTATACTCTCTTCCTGGTTAATCTCTATAGCTAATGCTGCAAGAGATTAAGCAAGAAGAGTTTATGTGACTCTTACAGCAGAGTAATTGTGGAGGGTTTCTCAATCCTGGGACACTGAAATTACTTTCTAAACAACCGGTGCCCATGCCTTTTCCCATTCCTTCTTTCAACAATCCCCCTACTCTCCAGGATATCCAGCCTTCCTGGGGCAGAGGCTGACACTTACTGCAGGATCTTCAGGTTGGTCATGTGAGGCAGACCAAGGGCAAGTGTCACTGCTGTCCTGTCTCCAAAACCATTCCTTGATAGTCTGGAAGAAGCAGAAGTGAAATGTTACTGGCAGTGAAGTCCAGAGCCTCATTCCTCACCTGTGTGTCACCCCCACAGGGATGTGTGACCCCCATTCCTCACCCACATGTGCCTGGGACTGTGCTGAAAGGACCTAATGTGCCTGATTCAAAGGACTCTGAGGGTGGGAGGAAGAAACAATGAGGTTTTGAAATCCTGCAGCAGAAGTTAAACAGGAAAGCAAAACTGAGCTGCACTTCCCAGAAGCACACTTGTCTCCCTTCCTGCCTGGGTAACCTGAGCTGGAATTGAACTGAAATTGCACTTTTTCATATGTGCCCTTAGTACACACACCCTTATCTGAAGGTTACAAGGACAGTTCCAGTAGTTTAACTGTAACTTTTCCTTATTTGTTATTTTTAAATTTTATTTATTTAATATGGCAGGGCACATACATTCTTTAAACTGGTCTGGAGTCGAACATCAATAGATCTGACTGTGTAAAGCCTTTGTCTGTCCACTTCCCTCCATTTTTGCAGCCAGACAGATTAATGGTGATACCTTGGGCAAACAGGCACTGAACAGTTCCTGACACTGCCTATAAACCTGCAGATTCAGCTCCTGAATCCATTATCCACTAATGCAGACTGCACAGTTCTTGGAAATCTTCAAGACAAT
This sequence comes from Vidua chalybeata, assembly GCF_026979565.1. Classification (NCBI taxonomy): domain Eukaryota; kingdom Metazoa; phylum Chordata; class Aves; order Passeriformes; family Viduidae; genus Vidua; species Vidua chalybeata. Next base: position 14,821,826 of record NC_071540.1, read on the forward strand.
CCAGCAACCAATCCCCAAACCTTCCACACCCAGCACCAGACATTTCTATGGTGTGTAGCAGAGTTTTTACCCTGCTCTCACAAGAATCAAGTGGTAAAACTGATCTTGGCTTTATCGGAGCCATATCAGATTTCTATGCCTTGATTTTTGCCCAGCTTCCCAAAAGTATATTTGAAATTACACACTTACAGTAACTCCTTGATGTGCTTGCAATGGGCAAGAGCTTCCACCAGCTTTTCCCCTCCAGCAGGACTAGGACAGTTCCCTGAAAGGCTAAAATAAACATGAGACTCTCAGTGCCTAAATGAGAGCCAGAATGTACCAGCTTAAGATATTTCACTGTTTGCCTGCTGTGATGGGAGACTCAGGCCCCTGGGAAATGGTCTGGGGATTTTTAGGTTCTTTTGTCAAGTGCTGAGTAACTCCTGGCCCTGCAGGTACTGTGGGGAAGGAGCAGTTTTCCCTCTCACAGACAGAACTGGGAACTTCCTTTTCTTACTCCAAGTCATTTCCAGGTTTTTAATTTCAAAAAGTTACAAGGCCTACCCCAAGAGCTGAGCCTAACAAAGAGCCTGGATGCTCTAATTTCTGTTCCCTGGGAGAAGGAACAGTTCAAATCCGTGTCTCAGCCCTGCCCAGGGATTCCCACATAGGCTTCCCCACCAACCATGGCCATGACCAAAACAGCTCAAATAAAACAAAGGGACTCACTCGATTTTCTTCAGGTTTTGCATTTCCAGCAGGACAGCAGCAAGATTTATCAGGCCTGGATATCCAATCTCGTTGTGGCTTAAACTTTAAAGAAGAGATGGAAGGCTGTGTTGTAAAGGAAAATGGCAGGCAAAATGCAAGATCTTATTTAATGTGTCCCATTTGCTGGATGACACCTCAGGCCTTGCCAGCAGAATCAAAGAGCTGTTTATCTCAACTATCTCACAGAAAATTAATAGGTGTTAATGAGGAATTTTTAAAAATTGCAAAAAAACAAAATCACTGGATCCTGTTGACAGGTGGGAAATTACTTCAGCCAGAATAATGGATGAAGACAGGTGGTTATTATTTTACAGATTGCTACAGCAGAGAATGGACAGCATCTGGCAAGAGAGGGAGAAAGCAGAGCAAGCCTGGGGTTGGCTCCAGTACAGATCTTTTCAGGCAAATGCTGGGTCTGAGGCTTTCCCAGGACAGAAGGGAATTCTAGTCCTATTCTGGATCCTAGGGAAGATTTAAATTCTGTTTAATCCATTTTCTACATGAGTGCAGGAGAGTGGGGTAAGACCAAAGTTTCCTTTTCTGAACATTAAGTTCTGATTTCCTCTAGTCCAAGGTACCTCATACATGAGCACTTTGCAACCTCCCTTCTTTTGTTACAATACTGTGTTTAAGCACATCTGGTTCTCTCCAAATGCTGGCACTAGTGGTCACCTCTCTGCAAGAAAGGAGAAACTTACTTGATTTCCTCCATGTTGTGCATTTTCCTCAAGGCTTCTGCCAGTCTGGAGCAGCCATCGTTACCAATACTGTTGTGGTTCAAGCTGGAAACAACATCCCCAGGAAAATGGACATTCAGCTGCTGCTACTCAGCATCCCAGGCTGGGCCAGAGGCCAGCTGCAGTCACATACTTACATCAGCCTTTTCAGGGATGGCATCTCACACAGGCCCAGCACAAGCCCAGGGATGGCAGCACTGCTGAGTTTCATGTAGCCCAGGCTGAAGGATGAAATAACAAAGGTACAATTAACTCCCCATGGACATTCGTGTGAGCACTCAGCACAGAGGGGAGCAGAACAGGAGTGGGAGAGGTGGGGGAGTGTATTTTAGTCCCTGTGAGTAATTTCAGTTTTGTTCTTTAATGCAATTCTAATGGACCTGTCTGGATTCTGATAAAATACCAACAGAACACCAAACCTCTGGAGCAAGAGCCCAGCCCCTCATGGAGCAAGGTGCCACTGTGACCACAAGGCAACAAGATCCATGCAAAAAAAAAAAAAACACTGCCAAAACATTTGATTCTCCACTGGAATTCTCTGCCACAGACTACTGATCTCTGTCTCTCTCACTCACTGTTCCTTGCAAATATAAAATAATTGTTGCTTCTTCCCCATCAGAAGCCATCAGGAAAAGTACATCTGTCCACAGTACATGCAGAAGAGAGGCTGCAGTTTAACTAAAGCTTCTAGAAAGACCTGGCAGCCTCTGGTCAGCCTGGCAACAACACACTCACTTGAGTTCTTCAATGGCCTGGCAATTCTGCAAGCCTGAGATCAAATAATCAATTCCAGCTGGTGCAACACTGCTAGAGGTCAGCCTGCAAAACAGCAAGGATCAAATGAGGAGATTAGGTCTCAGCACACTGAGACAGAGTTTACTCCACTGACAGGAAAACTGCCCCATCCCAAATCCCAGACAGCACAGACAGGGACCAGGAAGTTTGGAGAGATTTCCACACCCTGTGTGTGCAGGACTAAGAGGACTGGCCTGAGGCAGAGGACTGAACAAATAATAAATGTGTGGAAGAGGTCACAGCTGGACACACACACCCAAGGGCACACATACCCAAACGTCTTCAGCTCTGGAAGGGGCAGCAAAATCCTGACTAGCATTTCTGCTTCATCCTCTTGGAGTTCCATGTGAGACCATCTGCAAGGGGGGAACAACAGGTCTGGGCTTTGTCCAGTGTGGCAAAAGCTCTGTGCCAAGCCCACAGCTAAGGCACAGCAGGGCTGGGACCTTGAAGGAGTGACCCAACACTGACACTTGGCAAGGTCCCATGGGAGCTCCCAGCCATGGTGAGTGAGTATAGCTTATCTGGGCACTGGGAGAGTGAGGTGATTTCAGAGGACACCCCAGTCAGTCACCAGGTCTACAGGTCTTTCCTATTTTCCATTCAAACACTCCAAGAAGGGGACCCAAAGCCAGGGACTGGGACCTTGCACTGGCCTCTCTCGTGCCCTACTGTGTGTTCAGAGTGCTGCACTCACCAGGACAAGCTGCTCCCCTCCCTAAAAATCCTTTACACCACCTGGTAACTCACCTCAGCTGCTGAAGCTGAGCACACTTTTCACAAAGCCTTTGGCAGAAGGAGTGCTTAATTTCTGGCTTGTACAGGCTCAGTCTGCAGGACACAAACACACAACACAACTGTCAGTGAGGATCAGCAGAGCCCAGTGCAGCATCTGGTGCCCCCCAGGGACACAATTAGGGACAGATCAGGGCTTTCAAGAGCCCACCTGGGGCTTTCCTGCCATGTCCCATTTATGTCACAGTCCATGCAGAGGAACACAGCCCATCCCCACTGCCCAGGACAAGAGCTGCCTCTTCCTTCAGCTGCACAGAAGGAAAAGGACACTGATGCTGCTCTCTCTGCACACTCATGCAGAAACCAGCATGTCTTGAGAGTCTTCAAAGTGCTCCTGATTCCTGTATGCTCCCAGGAAGGTAGATGGATTTTTTTGCCTTGTTTAGGTCCAGTGTGGGCCTGAAGGACAGCAGCCCAAAGGACCATGCACATGCTTAAGGTTTCTTCCACATGTGTGGCACAGAGGCACTCTGAGGCTGAACCCATGGAGCCTTAGACACTCTGAAGATAATTTTCATCCCCCAGTGAAATTCAAAACAAGCAGAAAATAATGATAAATGGTTGCTTTCTCACCTGCTAACGACTGATTCTGTCTTCTCCAGGCAGTGTGGGAATCTTATGACTAATTGGAAGAGGGTTTTGTCTTTACATATCCTGAAAAGTTAGAGATTAGAGAACAGCATAAACCTGTGAGCTCCTGAGGGAATAAAATACTATTTTCCAAAAATCGGGAGGACTGAATGGGACAGGGCAATGCTGGCACATGAAAGCTAATCACCCATCTCTGAAGAGGTTTGTAATGTTTAAACTAGCTCCAAAACCAGCCTAAACTTGGCACCCTTTCTCCCAGGGGCAACCAGGAAATGGTCTCCTTCCCATTAAACCTTCTGAGCTGTGTGACCACAAACCTTCTAAGCACTTCTACCCACCAGCCATTTGGGTTAAAATTGGTTCAAGTGGGCAAAAAATCACAAATGCACTGGAGACAGTGAATAAACAACAGAAGAACCAGTGCTGGCTTCAATCTCATTTCCTTAAGAGTATCAGGCTAAAAGAAAATATCTGGAAGACCAGAACCTGCAGTGCCACTCACGTGATCTCAGTAATGTTTCCAGAGGCCTGGACAGCCAGCTCGAGAAGGGTCACGACTCTCTCTCTGCACACCCATGGCTCTTCTATGCTGCAAAGCAGAACACAGGCAGCTCTGCTTCATTCACACACTTGGATCCATCTCTGCCTCTGCCAACCGAGTGTTCCACGCTCCAAACACGTGGAAAGGCTGCTTGGCTTAGCAGAGCAATGTCTGCATGGGAGACAGGGCAGCCTGGGAGCAGGCAGAAGTAGCCCAGCTTCCCTGCAGAGGAGGGGAGAATTTGCCACCCAGGCAAAGTGCAGGATGCTCTGGCAGTAGGAGAATTATCACCCTTCTTTGTGAGGCTGGCAGTTTATGGCCAGAGCTCTACACCAGGCTCAGTGGGGATCAAGGAGATAAAGCCAAACACCAGTGACCGAGTCAGCCATGGGAATTTCTCAGGCCAGTGCTCCCTGCCTTTGGAAGAAACACAGTTCACTTTTTTTGGGTTTTTTTTTTTTTTTTGGTGGTGTTTTTTTTTTTTTTTTTTTTTTTTTTTTTTTTTTTTTTTTTTGATGAAAGGAGATCTTAGAAGATCAGACCAGTCTCAGATCAGTATCTAAAAAAGGACAACAACACAGTACCTGATTTTCAGCAGCCCCAGATCTTTCCTCAGGGAATGCAGAAGTCTTTCTGCAGCTTGGACTGTCATGTTGTTATTTGAGGACCTAGAACCAAAGCTCACTGTAATGAACAGCTCACAAATGAACCCCCCCAAATGGGTCCAAGAGCCATTAACTCACGTGTACTCTGTCAGACTGGTGCACTTTTCCAGGAGCAAGAACAACTTTTCCAAGTGCTCTGGCTGAAAGTTGCACTCTGCCAGTCTGAAAGGATGGGAAAGAGAACAGCCTTAGTTCATCACAAACAGTTCAGACTTTCTGAGCTGGAAATATCAGGCAGCACAGCCTAACCCCACAGAGAAAGAAGGATGGCACAAAAGCCTTAAACACTTTTAAGAGTTTCCAAAAAAAAAAAAAAAAGAAGAAGACTGTGGCAACACTTCAAGAGCATCTGTTGAGATATTCTGGTAGAACATACCTGTTTGCTATAAAGGCACTGCTTTTTGTAGGACCCTGTCCTGTGACTGTAGGAACACCTACAGGTGCCCAGGTGAGGAACAGACAGTGGGGAAGCAAAGAGAGAAAGGGATGTGGGATTCTTTGTGATGTGAGAAAGTTCTTCTCACAAGGTGAGTCAAAGGAAATGTATCAGCTATTAGTGCAAAATATCACCATATCAGGAGCAAAAAGATGTTTTGTCAGTCTTGTCCCTCAAAAAAGGACCCCACCTTTGCCCAAGAAATCACCACAAAAAGTCTGTAACATTACCTCAAAATCTTTCTTGGGTCATGTCCGCTTGCCAGCTTGATGATTAAAGTTGCTTTGGAGCACAAACTGCACAGAGAAGACATGAGTGTAAGATTTAGATGGTAAATTACTACTTTTACCAGTGTTCAGAATTTAATGATACCAAACTCCAGAAAATAATCCAGCACAGCAGTGACAGAGGTACCTGGCACAGCTCACCCCTCCCTAAAATAAACCAGCCCAGGAAAATGCTTCAATAAGGTCTCACTTCTGCTAAATTGGCCCAAAGGCAGCACTGGTGTTTGGAAAAGAAATTGTGACCTGTCCTGCTTTTATCTGCCTCCTCTGCACTCTCTGCTGAGCTCTGGGGAGAGGTACAACTTTAAAGTAGCCCAAAGATTCAGCAGCCACACCTAAGTGCAGGAATGAATGGAAGTGTCCCTGGTTAAAAGTGGTTCAGGACAGACCAGCTGGTCCCATGAACACAAACACTGATCAGGTCCCACAGATGTGCAGCACAGCCCAGTCTCATGACTGGAATCTGCGAGAAAAGCACTTTGTGCCAGAGCAACAGGCCCAGAGCCCATGGGATATTTTTGCCTGAGAGGAAAGGAGATAAAATGCAAATCCAAGTAAAAGAACGTGGGAAATTGCTTTCTATTGCCTCTGAAATCTCAACATACTGAAGAGAACCTTAGAGAGCAATGATGGCTCCTGCCCAGAAGAGGTTCATTAACAGATACATACATGACAATAATTGTTGGTACAGCTGAATATCTGTGTCTCTACACAAAAATAGCCTGGCCCTTTGGAATGGCAGTTCTGCTTGGCAGTTATGTTTGGCCATTCAAAATGGACATAAAGCAAAGCTTTAGGCAGTTGAAAACATGGTCCTCATCTTTCTTACCTGAAGATCACAAACTTTCAATAATTAAGAGGAAAGCAAGCAGGGAAGACTCAGAAATTAATGAATTAATTAAAACAGTCACCTGACTTGAACTTCAGTGGTGTTTCCAGATGTGACAAAGGCATTTATGAGATGTAGGACCCCATCCTGAGAAATCCCATTATGGCTGAGACTGCACAGAAGAGAAGGAAGGATTTTCACGTGTCAGGAGTCAGGGCTGTCCCCAGGCTCCTCAGGCACAGAAGCAAAATTTAAGTTGGCTTAAGCTGGGCCCCTTCAGCTTTGCTCAGTCACTGAACTCCCCCAGGGCAGCGCTGATGACTTGGGGGACACAGCCAATGCAATTTTCCTCTTGCACTACAGAGGCAGCAGCAGCTGGAACATTTACTGCCCCACCAGAAAGGGAAGGGGAGAGGCTGGGGGAGGGCATAGCTCAGCTCACACAGCTCAGCTCACAGCACTTGTGGGTCTTGAGCTACTCAAAGAGGACACCACAGCCAGAAGAGTGATGAACTGAAAGCTCTGGGGACTGGGTCAACTTCTGTCACACCACCCCACTCCGGGCATTGCTATTTCCTGCTGGCACTACTAAAAAGATTTTTGCTTATTTTCAGCAGGTTTTGGGTCAGACCCTGAGTCACCACAGCCTGGTGGCCTTGAGCTGTGCTCAAAGTTCACTCAGAGCTTTCCTCCTAAGGCAGGAGAGGGCAAGAAGCACAAGCAGCAGCTTCGTGGAGGATCACACCAACACCCTTCTGCTCCTCGGATTCACTGTGTGTTCTCTTACTTGAGGGAACAGGTGCCAGGCACTCGATGCAAGTGGTCCAAGAGGCACCTCAGGCCTTCATCTCCCAGCTGATTCCTGGAGAGACTGAAAGGCAGAAGAACATGTGGCCAGCCAAAACTCAGCCTTTGAAACAGATTACCCAGAGAGGTGGGGGTTTCCCCGTGCCTGGAAATATTCAAGGCCTGGTTGGACAGGGTTCTGAGAAACCTGATCTAGTTGAAGATGTCCCTGCTCATGACAGGCAGTTAGACTAGACAGCCTTTAAAGAGCCTTTCTAAAAAAAAAGGTATTCTATAATTCTATATTTCTTTTAAACAGCAACACTCCTCTGAGAAGCTTTAAAGAAAAAACTCAAATTTCCTGCACTTAAATCCTAGCTTAGCCAAAAAAGGTCTGTTTAAAACAAATTGCTGCCTTATGAAATTACCTCATGCATAAGCTCCAGATCAAGCTCAAATGAAGAGCTCAGGTGAAACAACAAATGCCTCCAAACAGTAAAGGAGTGAAAATCCCAAAGAAGCTGTCCCATCAGCTGAAAAGGACCTGTATAATTTCCAATTGATTGTGTTTCTCAGCAGTCTGAATGAGCACACATACCCTTGCAGACAGGCTGGGAAACTCCAGGCAATGCTGAGCCCCACAAACACAGCTCTCCCCCAGTGATCCTGCCCCAGATCCTGGGAACACCCCAAGCCCCACTTACTCTACTTCTGCCAGCCACCCGTGCTGCTCCAGGATGCTGCAGAGCTCCTCTACCTGCCCTTCTCCAATGGCACAGCCTGTCAGCCTGTGTGAGACAGCAAGAGTTAAAGCATGGCCAGCAACCAGCTCAGCCTGAGCACTGAGAACTGCCCACCAGCAGCTGCACCTGCACACCAGTCTCTGTGCAGCATTCATATTTTTTTTGCCATCTCCTTGGCTCTGGGACAGAGACACGTTACAGGCTCCTGTCCAGGGGCACTCCAGAGCCATCACTCCAGAGAGGCTGCAGACACATCTCGCATCACACAGATGTTTATGTGGAGTTATCCCCCAGAATTTGAGGCACACATTTGAAAAATGCACTGATGAGGCCTCAATTCAGCTGCTCATGCAGCAGAATTCAAGCAACTCAAGATGATCATAAGCAGCTCAGAAAAAAAGGAGAAAAAGAAAAGCCCTGGCCTCTGCCATCCCAGTGCATCCAAATGGTTCTGAGTTGCACTTCAGCAGATGAATTGAGCCCTAAAGCTTAACCTAATAGCCCGAGCTCCTTGGCCACCAGCCCATGAATTCTCAATACAAGAGGAAACCTGGCTCCCTGCACTTGTGCTTCAAACCCACCCACAGTGAATTCAGAAAGTGCTCTACGCCGGTACCTGCAGGATGTCTTTTGGCTTTGCATGCTCGCTCCTAAATGCAAGAAGGCATTTTCACTTGACCTGAGGCAGACACAAAAGACAGTCCTTCAGCACTGATCTCCAAAGATGACAGGCTCTGTAGGCCCTTTAGGGCTGAGCTGCTGGGCTCCAAACAGTCTGAGTGTCTTACCGGACTTCCACCACTCTGATCCGCTCACAGAGGTTGATGGAGTTGAGGAGTAAAACAGCACAACGTGGGGACAAGGAGTTTTTCCTAATACTGTAAGGGAAGGGAGAGAAGAAACACTGAAATCAGCTCCTAAGAAGAGAGGCTCCCATACACACAGCCCAATTTTCCCGTTCTTCATTTTGAGACACAAAAGATTGGATACATCCCATTTAACTCAGGATGAGGGAGCAAGGACCTAAAGTTTTGAGCATTGGCACTCAGTGCTCCTTTACCTAAAGGAGAGTCCCCTTTAGTCCCCTTTGACTACAAAGGGAGTACAGACCAAGGGCTTATACTGAACAACTCCTCCTTTGGGGCTACTGGACTAGAGGTACCCCAAACTGGAAGCAACCTCCTGACTGGGCAAACTCTGTCATGAGACCCTGCAGCTCCTCCATGCTACAACACCTTGCAAAAGATGGCCAAGCTCATTCTGGGGCTTTTAGTTCACACAGTGGAGTGCCCTATCCCCTGACAGGGCTTCCCTGGCCTGAATTGCCCTCTGGTAAATATCATTAAAGTGCTGCTTTACTTTTAGAAACAAGAAAGGAATGGGTGTGAAAGCATTTCTGCATTTTCTTTGCCTTGCTTGATAGTTTACAATTATTGATTAATGCTCCTAAGGTCTGCTGTGGTATTAACACTTTCCAAAACAATGTTTCATGGCAGCAGTCAAAGCAGGGACCCCAAACATTACCTCAGTAGTGACAGATGACAGAGGGATGGCAGAAAGCTCAGCAATCTCTCGATGCTCTGGTCACTCAGTGAATTTCCAGACAGACTGTAAAACATGGATGGAAACAAAACCCAGGAGAAATTGTTTCAATCCCTAATTATTTCTGTAACACTTACATGGACATGCACACACAAATGGGCAGATTCTGTAAAAGGACATGTCCAGAAATGCCATGAAAATTGGGCAAGATTTAGTCCTTACAGCCTGATCTTTGTGTTTCTTTACATCCTACAGCCAATCAACATTCCAGTTTCAGGAGTCTTACTTTTCCATTACTGTACATTTACAAAGTAATGCTAATGATGTCTTTCATGCAGGCAGTAGGGGAATTAAGTTATCTTTATTTGCTATTACTCGGTTTTTGTTCTGACCAGCTTTCTAATTTTCTTGGTGCCAAGCTCCTGCCTGGAGTGATGAGCCCTTCAGCAGCAGAGTTCATGGCTTAGTGGGCCAGGAGCTCTTGCTCTGGCTGTACTACAAGCTGAGGTCTCGAGGAACAGATGACAACAATTGTTTCTAGACACAGGACTGAGGAAGATTATGAGAACACACACATGTTCTGGGGCCTTTACACACCAATGTGGTAGACTTAGGAGAGGCCAAGCTCTCTTTGAAACAGGACAGTAGAAAGTCTGGGTTTAGCTAAGTATCTGGGTGAAGATGTGGTGAGAGGAGAGCTGGTGTACACCAGCTGCCACCCTGAACATCAGATCTGGGGTTTGAAGATCAAATCTGTGTCTGGGCTTGGGGAGACAGACGGACAGACAGGCTGACTTACTTGATTTCTGTCAGCTGGGGACAGCGAGCCAGTATCTGGCACAGCCTGGTCACATCCTCCAGACCCACTCTGCAGTCCCTGAGACTGAAGCAAACAAAGAACTCAGGGAGCTGAACATGACCACGGGGTGCCACCAGTCCCTGCCTATCCCTGAGCCTCACATCCCAGGACAAGGCCCACGCTGACCCTCTCACTTCTGCTACATACATCTTACTACCTTTGGTCTAGGACTAAGAAATCAAAACCTGGGACAAGCAGATGATTTCACCATCCCTGAGCTAATTCAAGAGCCAGTCCACCAAAATGCCAGTACTTTGGGTGCTCCCTAGAGCCACTTCATTGGTGATTCAGTTGTCTCAGGAGACTGGACAGCATCTTTCCCTGCTCAGCACTGTCTTGTCTCCCAGAGGAAGGCTGGAAATGGTGCCTCCTCTGTCCTTCTCCAGGAAGGAAATCCTAGAAGCCTTTTTGGGTGACAAACTGGCAGGTCTCCATGGGATGAATGTAGCAGTCACACAGATCTGTCTCTCATTATTTATGGGTAGAAGCTTCCTCTGCTGCAAAGCAAGACAAGCCCCTCGAACCAAGCAAAAGATGCACTATTTCTTTTCCTCTCTGAGGAGACACAGCTGGAGGGATGGGTCTGTCCCACACACCACACTGCCCTGAAGACACAGACCCCCACAATCATCTCTCCCTGCAGTCCTGGTGGAAAGGGAAGCCGGGGCTGCCATACCTAAAGCACTGTCCTTTTGCTTCCTGCTTGGAACATGCCAGGGAACCACTTCTCCATCTGCTGGTATTTCTGGGGAGAGAACAGTTTAGCCCATGAGCTGTGCTGATGGTCTTGCCCCCGTGTAGCCAACTCCCCATGAAGGGGTGAGGTGGTGGCAGTGGCTTCCTGTTCCAATCTGCCTTCCCTCACCACCTGCCAGAATGAGGTTCACCCCATCCCCAGAAGAAAAAGAGCCTTATTAGCCCTCTTCCAGCCTCCAGAGAGCTCTGTAGCCACTCAGCACTTGGGCATCTGCAGTGTCCTGGCCAGCAGGGAGATGACTGCAGCCTGTCTCAGCAGCTGGGTGCTGCTGGCTGCTCCATGCCCTCCAGCTGCTGCCAATCCATCAGCCCTGAAACAGCTCACTGGGCTTCCCCCACCCTGGCTGGAGTTTGCCTCTTTAAGGACACACCTCGGGGACCCACACATCACCTTCTGTTTAGAATTTCCCAGGAAGTTTAAAAGACTTATATGAGTGGGCATGATTTTACCTGACTCTTTCCCAAAAGGTCAGATGAACCACCTGTGTGTGTCCTAAGCTGTAAGCAGAAAAGAACATCATCAGCACGGAGTTTGACAACACAGGCTCCTGTATCACTCCTCAAAAGCCACAGGCTGAGGTTTTAAATAGCAAAAGAATATAAAAAGTACTCCTGGCCATACCTGAGGCTCATTGTTTTAATGTGTTCCAGTGTAGTTAATGACTGAGCTAAGAAAAACACAGAGTTGAGGGAGATCTGGTTGTTGTTAAACCTGCAGGAAGAAAAGATTAAATCAGCTGTTGCAAGCAAAACTGATAAAAATTAACACCACACCACAGAACAGTGATCCTTGTGCAGCACTCCCGGGCTGCTGCTTTGCACCTTCTGCCTGTGTTTCCTGCTGCAGTTCTGCAGGCACAGCTCACTCCCATGTATTATAAATTCATCCCTCACTTTTAGTGCTCAGAGAATCACAGGATAACCAAGGCTGGAATGGATCTCTAGAGCTGATCTAGTGAAACTCTCCCGCTCAGAGGAGGGTTAGCACAGAGGAGACTGCTCAGGACATTGTACAGCTGGGTTTTTATCACCTCCAAAGGCACAGAATTCACATCTCTCAGGGCAACTTGTTCTTGTGAGATTGTCTGTAACTGGAACAGTCTTGGCTTGAGACAAGTTCAATTAATCAAACAGGAGCAATAAATATTTCTTTCAAGAATACAGAATGGTACCATACTCCTTAAGCCACAGTCCTGTACAGAGCCCTTGCAATGGGAGTGCAGGTGAAATACCCAGATAAACACAAGCCACCACTACAGATTAATTCAGACTCCACCACTGAAGTATCTCCCCAGCACTTCCCTTCCTTCCAAGCTGTTCCCCTCAGGAGAGGAAGGACTGCTCCCCCTCCCAGTGAGGAACTTGAAGAGGAACAATTCAGTGAGTTGCTAAAGACCTCAGGCTGTTTCAGAAGCAGCCACACCTGACAGAAAACCACCTGTCCCCTTCATGGAGGAGCGAGCACAGAGGCTCTTGGGCACTGATCTCAGTCAAGCTTCAAGTGGAGTCAATCTGCTCTGGACTGGAGGTGGGGACAGCACAGTGCATCTGCCCTACACAGAATATTCTGCACTGATTGTGAAGAGCCCTTCCCAAACGTGCACTGTGTTTCCACAAACAGTGCTTCACAAAACCCAGTCCATGCATGAGGAAAAAACAGGAGCTACTCACTTGAGAGAACGTAACATTTTCAGTTTTGGGAGGCACTGAAACAGCTGCAAAAGTCCCTCATCTCCCAGATAATTCTGTGATAGACTAGGATTTAAAGAAAGGCATTTCATTTTCACAGTAAAAAAAAACAGTAGGCACCATCAGCTCTATTATCTGTATGTACAGCCACACCTTCCACCAGGCTATGCCTCTACCCCACTCTCTGTACAGCACTGCAGAACAAACAAGTGGCATTTTCTCAGCATCCCAAATAACTGCAGGTGAACACCACGCGAGCTAAGGAGGACTCACTCCAGCTCAGAGATGTGGCCACACTCCTTCAGGACTGCACACACATTCTTCAGGTCACTGGCTTGAAAATTACAGTCTGTCAGTCTGTGGGGAGAAAAGAAATAAATCATCCAGGTCTGCAGGATTCCAAACAAGGTTGTAAACTTCACTCCTCTGAGAACTAGAGAATCAGTGAAGAGATAACAACGAAATTAAACAATCCCCTTGAAATACCTTGCTGTTTACCAGCTCCCACAGAGTCTCCAGGTGATGGGCCACCCCCAGCCCCCACTGCAGGTCCCTGTGTCCTTTGTAAGGCACAGGGTGGGCACCAGGTCCCAGCCCCTTGCCAGGAGCTCCAGCCATTCCCCCCAGCCAGGGCAGAACCTGCAGCTCCCCTGGCAGCTGCACCCTGAGCTGGGAGATTCCCAATTCTCCTGTGTCACCTCTTAGAGATGCAGGTTACACTGGAAATGGGACACGCAGGGAATACAATGAAAATTGGCCAGGGTACCTTATTTTTTGGGAGGTGGTTGGTGTCTGGTTTTCCTCCCCATGCTCTTGGTCATCAGTAGAGAACAAAGGCTCTTCCCTAAGTGAGCACAAAACCAGACAAAGGTGAAACTCTTTTGCTTTAGCAGTTTGGCAGACCCCTGGGGCTACCCTGGCTCCAGCCCACGCCTGTATCTTGCCAATTGCAAGCTCTCCTTTTCTACCCAAATATTTGAACATGCAGGCAACTGGAGAGAAGGGCAAAGAGATATTTCTATCTAAGTTTGATGGAGAATTCAGCTGAATTTTGCTGAATTTAGCTTTTGCCTAAATAAGTTTTGTGAAGAGCCTGTACAAAAATCTGACTATTCATAATTAAATGGAACTGTCTATGACTAACCAAACTGTAACACTGTAACTAAAAGCTACAACTATAAACAGTAAAACTGTAACTAAATCTGACTATTCATAACTAAATGGAGCATGGAAAACCTAAAATATCAGAGTTTGAAATGCCACCTGGTGCCTTAAAGGAGTCCACAGATTGCCTGTCTCGGGCTGTCACTCTCTTTCAAGCACAGCCACTGGGTTGTGCCTATAAGAGTGCTGCTGTTTCTCTCTGGCTAAGAGGTGGAATGCAGTTATTCCATGGGAAATGCTATTTTACAGTGAGCCCAGTCCACAGAGAACAAGGGTATAAATAGTGAACCTAAAATTCCAGGAGCAACAGGAAACCATTTCTTGGTCAAAACCTTCGGGTTGAGCTGTTTTAACCATAATTTTATGAGGGGAAAAAATAAACTCCAAACATCTCATGATTTAGGAATACCATGATGAAGAATGCATAGTGTTCTGAACTGCAGGGATCTGTGAATCTTTTCAGAATTTGGGGTGGCATTCACTTGGTTTTTTACCCTCACTATTCTCAGATAGCACGGGTGTCACTAAACAGCCTGCTCTGCTTAGGACGCTGTGGGATGAAATGTGCTCTAGAGACATAAAACACTACAGAAGGCAGTGACAACTTTTCAAGCAGCTGAGGAAGTCAGGAGACAGTTCTACATTTAGATTTGTGGGTTGGGGTGGGAGGCAGGAACTTCTGTGAAGTAGAGTGTTACCCTTGGTACCTACACAGGATGCAAGAACTAAACAGGATGCTGAGATAACAGCATTTGTGCACACACAGCCTACCTAGGAGGAAGGGAAGCAAACTCCCTGTCTTCTCTAAACCTCAGGACTGCAGTATCACGACAAAGGCTGTGAAGAAGAGAAGTAATCAATCAATGTCATGGTTTGGTTATTTACAGGACTTCTTGTTTGGTTTTGTTCTGCAAAACTCTGGTGACACCAATCACTTGTGCTTAAAACACTCCCAAAGCAAGAAAAAATCATCTCCATCAGTTTTAAACTCTGGTTGGATCAAATTATGCAGTATCTGATGATCCAGTTTCTCTGAATCACTAGACAAAGCACAGACAAAATTGCTGTACTTGAGTGTTTTCAAGAGAAAGTAATAGAGGAGAACTTCCAGTGCTGCTCCAGGAGGTGTCACCAGTTCTCATACTCTGCAGAGATCCTGTCTCCAAAACTTCCCAAGGCAGAGAGCAGGGAAGCATTTTAAAACTCCCCCATGCATGAAAGGACAGGCAGTTTTGTAAGCACTCAAATTGTGGCTGATGGCCCTGGTACAATCAGCTCATGTGTCACCGAGTGCCAGCGTTAGGAACCACCCTGGGACACGCCTGAGGTGACTCAACAAAAACCTCAGGACAGAACTCCCAGACTTGTACATTGGGATTAACCCCAGGCATGATTCTAGACCGACATACCTGACCTGCAGCTCCATCACCTTCTGGCAGGTATTTACTGACTTCAACAGGCTGCAAATGCCAGTGACAGAGAGGCGGTTTTGACTGAGGCTAAGAAAGAAAAAGGCAATTAGCTGGTCCCTGAAGTCCCACAGGACTGTCCTGGGAAGCAACTACCAGTGTTCTGCATGCTCAAAACCATTTCCCTTCAGAAGAGGGCAGGTTGGTTTTGTACAAGGCAACACTTACTTCAGCTGCTTTGAAATCGATATACAGGGGAGGCTTTCCAGCAGACAACTGCAGCCTTCATCTCCAAGCTTGTTGCCTGATAAACTGAAGCATTTTCCAGTTAGTGGGGACTGATTTGAGCAGTAAAAACGAAGCCCTCAAAACCTGCTTGCTTTCTCTTTCCTACTATTCCTTTTTTTGCCTGGACTGTTCTTCTGTCTCAGATCAATTTTCACTGCTTATTTCTACAGGAATCAACTTCAGACAAAAAGTTTTAGCCCTTGGGCAACATGATTCATGTTTTAGACCCAAACCATCTTGCTTTAGAAAACCTATATATATGATCTTTAAGGCCCTTTCCAACCCAAACCAGTCTGTGACCCTATGATCCCCTGCTCCCACATCACCTGCCTACAGTCACTCAACAAGAAGGAGGAACTTACTCCACTTCAGAGAGACAGGGACAGCTCTGCAGAATGGCCACAATCATCTTGGCATGTTGGGAAAACAGCCTGTGATCCTGCAAGCTGTGAACAGGAAGGCTTGGTGAGCAATGAGGGGATGGGGGTGCCCCTGGCTGGGCCAGATAGGATTTCTATTGTCATTTTTATTTAGTGATTCAGGTTTATTTCAAACTTTTCCACATGTGGGAATATCCTCTGTCTTTAAGGATGAACACACCTGCTTCTCTGGCCCTTCTACAGTACCTGATATCTGCAAATCCCATGCACCAGCAGCACTCTATATGTCTACTCTTACCATAAATTCACATGTCTAGTTGGAATTATGTGTTCTTTATTCCCTTCCAACTTCAAATCCAGAGATCTGCAAACAAGCAAAATATTTGGCTTTTAAAATATATGACAATTTGGGTCCCAGTTAATATTTCCCAGCAGAAACCCCCAGGTCTGTGTTCCATGTCTTTCAGCAGTTTTGCAATAGAAACACGGCGCCTCAAGCTTACCCAGGCTCTAAAGAGCTGCTGTTATGGAACTGGCTGTAGGTGTGGGTGCAAACCCAGCTATTTTTGTTACATTTCTCATTGCTCAGGCAGATGCAAGGGCAGTGGGCACCAGCTGTGCTGTCATTGTGGTTTATGGTGACACCAATGGCTTCAATCAGCATGACTGAACAGAGCGTAACCACAAGTGCAGTGCCTCACCTTTGAGCTTTCCCAGACACGCCAGAAAAATAAATAATCATGGTGTCCACCCTGAAAAAGAGATCCAGGTCAGTATTAGGGGAAGAGGTGGAAGGATGCCATTTGTTTAGCAGAGGTGTTTGGTAGGGACCAAAGCTATTGCCTGGATGCTGAGAAGGGCCTTGACATCAGCCTCACCAGCTCTCTGGCACAGCCAAGCAGCAGCCACGTGCTCAGAGGGCAAAGGACACTCCATTCAGTGCAAGACCAGAAGTTTGTTGGAAAAAGATTCAGTAGGAATTCCCTTCCAGCAAGAAAAATAAGAAAAAGCCATATCCAATTTGGCTTACACCAGGGATTACTTTGGCCTGTTAAACTTAGAACATAAGACAACCACAAGAGCCAGGATGATTTAAAAATCTACCCTTTGTCACACCAGACACATGAAAACCCCTAAACCTGTAATTTAAAGGAATGCAGAGCTAGAGCTAAATTCACACATTTTCACTAAACTTAGCTGACTGATAGCAAATTTATGCTAGTTAGTACAGAATTTCCTTTCTGATATATTGCAGAGCTTAGAAGCAAGTTTAAATTCTGTTATACAAGAAGAAATATCATACCCTGCAAACAGTTTTATACACCAAGGATAAAAAGACCTATTAAAAATACAAAGAGGAAGTGCATGGTATGATGAATTCACATTTTGTTTCCAATAGAAAAGAAAAAAGGAGTCAAACTGATTTTTGTTCACTTCAATTAGCCAACAATTAAGCTGAAAAACAGTGTCCATTTGAAGTCAGCATCTAAAGAGACAACCTCCTTGCTTTTGTAAGAGCTCCCATGTAGTGATACCTGGCACACAGTTCCGTAACATTTTGACACGCGATGCCTTCCTTTGCCAAACTGAGAACAGCATTCAAGGAAAGATGGTTGTTGCTCAGGCTGTGAACATGAGGAAAAATAGCATCTCAGCTGCTGGACCCCACAGCATGTTCTTTTGTTACACAAATGCCCTCTGCTCTGTTCCCCAAACATCCTGAAGCATACGATCTTTTAATAAGGGTATTTCTCAAAAACTTCTGAAATTTCCATCTAGGACTCAACAAAAGCATTATCAGATCACAGTTCTTTCTCTGCAAGCTGTAGCTCCAATGAATTTAGACTCAGAGATAACTCTTCCACGTGCAGCAGAATGATCATTAACCAGTTTTGGGTTAGTTAGGGGAGGTAGTTCATACCTTCAAGGTTACATCACTGATCCACAGTGCAGTTCAACTCCCGCTACAACAAATCCAGTTTAATTATGGCTTATAGGCTTATATGGCTGAGGCTTCAGGCCTCAGGGAGGCCTGAACACAATCCTCCAGCCTCTGAGGATTTATTCTTTAATTGCACATTTGTTCTATTTCATTACTTGTTGGACCTCATTAGATATGAAACACAAAATCTTGCTTCTACAAATCCTCTGCTTGTTCCCAGGGCCACGGGGCACCACTCCTGAGAGCCTCAAAGGAACCATCCCTGAGAACAGCACTGAGTGTGTAATAGAGATGGGTGAGGGAGTGGGGATTACAAATGACACTGGTTTTCTGCCTTTTCTGTTCCCTGGGGGCAGGCTGGCATTCCCTACAAGATTTTTTCCAGTGTGCCCAGGAAAGCAAGAGTAGGACGTACATTCCTCCTTTCCTCCCTCCTTCTGCTGCGCTTTTAAACACTTCTAACCACACTGCAAAGCAGTGATTAATTCCTGGATGGGATCCAGCAATGACTGCAGGTATTTTGGATTCACCTGCTTGCACCTGAGGATGTGTGGAAGATATTTAAAAGCAGAGTGTCTCCCTTTCAGCTGGGGTGGGCAGGGAGTGCTCTGACTCCACGGCTTTTTGTCAATCCCTCTCCTGTCACACAAACTACACTCAGACTCCAGCACTTACAGCAGCTCTGCTGCTGCTTCAACTGCCCCTACAGCCAGGCTGGTTCTCTCCACCTAAAAAGCTGCAGATCCATGCTGGGAGTTTTGCTAGCAGTCTGTCCCTCTCAGTCAGCTCTGGATGGCCACAGGAGCATTAGAAGGAGCAGCACAGGAGAAGAGGGCTTGGAAAGGCTGGGAAGACTCTGATGAAGCCATCCTCCCTTAATCAGAGGTGAGATACCTCAACCTGAACCTCACCAAGGGGAAGAGAAGAGGAAAAGTCAAGCTAGGCACTGAGCTGAGCACAGGCACTGTAATTCCTGGGGAGGTGTCAGTGGTGCCAGGACTCCCTTGGGATGATTTTAAAAGAACAAGATAAGAACTGTGAGGCTGAGCCTATCTCAAACTGAGTCCAGCACAGCCCTGCTGGCACTTAACTGTCTGTGCCTCAGCTTAGTGCCCCACATCTCTGTGCTATGCTTGGCTTAACAGAAGCCAAGGTTTAAGTTCAAGGTTTAAGCCATTTTTACTCACTCTACTTTCTTCAGCTTTTCCATTCTGGAAAACAGGTCCATCACCCTCTTCACTTCTGGATCCCGAATCCGATTGCCCTGCAAGCTGCACAGGATTCATTCTCATTAGTATCCCAAGGAAGGAATGGTTGATTTGATGGTCATTGCCACAACACACTCACTTTATTTCCTCAAGCTGGAGGCACTGTGATGCAGCCTGGACCAAGTTAGTCATCCCCTCGGCTGTGATGCTCCCACCTGTCAGCCTGGAAAGAGAAAGGATCATTCAAACCAAGCAAAGGGAGGACTAGGATCCCCTGCAGCACATGGCAAGCCTGTCTCAGACCCATGCCTGCACCATGTGCCCAGCATACAGACACTGAGGCAGCAGCCTGCCTCTGCCACCTCCACCCAACTTCACACTCCTTTTCCAGCAGGGCAACACAACACTGCTCTTGATGCCAGCACAAAACAAGAGCCACACGTGTCTGTGCTGCTCTGTGTAGCACTGTTACCCTCATACCCTGCACAGAACAGATCAATCTGGGGTGAGCCAAAGTCACTGAACAGAGAACAGAAAGGAAGGGAGAAGGCACTGGTTTTACAAGCAAAGACTTACTCTAATTTCTTCAGGTTTCCCATTCCTTTTAAGCCCTTCAAAAGAGCAGCAGCAAAGTCATCACCACATCTCCTGCTACGAAAGCTAAAATGTGAAGAAAAGGGGAAAAAGATAAACACACCAAAAGCTGATATTCTCATTTGCTTGCAGGATTCACCCTTCCTTTGTATTGAAAAGAAACACCTATCATTTTCCCTCTTATCTACTGTATTAACTACCCTGTTGTTCACCTTAATCAAAATGGAAAAACAAACAAAAATAAAGCCAGAATGGATTTATCACCTTATTATCCTTCAATCACTCATAAATTCATTATTTCATACATTTCTGCAGTGCTGAAGTTATGCTGTTCTGATCAAATTTTCTCACATAATCTCTCTCTCTCTGTTCTAGAAAAAACTTGAGGTTTGACCTTCCAGTCCCTTAGACCTTCACCCCACCCAGCTGCTCACAACACTCACTGTGTTTACCTCAAGTGTTCCACATTTTTACAGCCAGCCAGAACCTCCAAACAGTCAGTGTCCACAAGACATCCTGCAAAATCCAAACAAATCAAATCCTGGCCCAAGTTTATGACAAAAACCAAAGCCGACATGTCCAGCGTTGTCAGTCTGAAGTTTTTAAACTCATACTTGAAATTCAGCAGGCTCCCTATGTGCTGGGCTACTTCGAGGTTTTGTGTTTCAAAGGTGCAGTGGCAGAGCTCAAGGACCTTAGGCCCTGACAGATGAGTGGCTACCAGTTTCCTGAGGGACTGCAGGATCACATCCTGCTTTTCCTGCACCCAAGCTTCATCTTGCTCTGCCAGCAGCATGAGGAATGTCCTACACTCTCTTGATGACAAGCCTGAGAGAAATATGTGAAAACTCTCCGTAAACTCGGTCTTTGTCTCATTCTTTAAAGTCCACTTTGACTTCAAGAAGAACTTCTTCTTCAGGTAGTTCTTGTCCACCCTCCTGCTCACCATGAGACACAGTGCTGCAAAAAACTCCTGCAAGCTCAAGTGCACAAAGGCATAGCCAACCTCTGGGCAAGTGCCACTCGTCTTCACCTCAAAGACAGTCAGCAATCCATGCAAGGAAGCAAATTCCTTCACATCCTCAGGAATATCACTGACATAAAACACAAGTTTCTTCTCTTCCAGGCCTCTCAGTGCAAGATCAAACAGACCCAAAATGGCCTTTTTGTTACAGTTCAGCTGAGTCTCCTCATCACCTGCACAGTCTCCTTGCTGCTTGTTCAGGAAGATGAGAAACATTTTGATATAAAACTGTGTCATAGTCTGAGGAAGCTCCACACTCATCTGGTGTTTGAGGAACAAATACTCCAAGCAGATGCACACAATGTTACACAGAGCAGGGATGAGGCACATGCTGAGGAGTTTGGTGCTGTTCTTCACGTGAGCAATAGCTTGTTCTCTGAATGAATGCTGACAGAAATAGTGGCTAACATATTCCTCTACCTTCTCATGGTCAAATCCCCAAATTTCTGCCAACACACCTACTGTATAGAATAAGAAGTCAGGTAGCCTCTTAGGCCGGCTGGTGACCAACACTGTGCAACCAGGCAGGAGGTTCCCGTGGCAGAGGTCAGCAAAGAGCTGGGATATGGACATAGGGGAGCTAAGAGCTGGGCCTCTCTTAGAGGAGGACGACACGTCCATGTTAGCTGCAAACTCATCCAGGCCATCAAAGATGATCAGTGTCTGCTGGGCATTCTCCAGGAGGCCCTGGAACACCGCATCAGGGCTGTCCTCTGGCTGAAGGAACATGTCAAACAAAAGCTCCTTCAGGGTCAATTTTCTTTTTAACAAATTCAGCTGCCGAAACTCAAACAAGAAAATGAAGAGAAACTGAGGTAGGACACCTTCTGCCCATTTCTGACAAATCCTGTGCATTAGCCTGGTCTTGCCTATACCTGGTTTGCCAAACAAAAAGATCACCTTCGTCGTGTGCGATGGGGCCTCACTACAGAGCAGATCTGACACTTTCACAGCTGTATCTGCACATTCCTCTGCCTCAGGAGCACCTGCCATGTCCTCTCGGGGTTTCTCTGTTCTCTCTTTTAAG
Source organism: Vidua chalybeata (assembly GCF_026979565.1). NCBI lineage: Eukaryota > Metazoa > Chordata > Aves > Passeriformes > Viduidae > Vidua > Vidua chalybeata. The sequence goes on from NC_071540.1 coordinate 14,843,666, forward strand.
CGAGGGGCTTTGCTCTGATGAATGACAACGTTGACAAAGGTTTGGTTGAAAGGCAGTGGCTGTGTTTGTTCCTCTGCTTCTGCTGCTCTCCTACTTCTGTATCTCTGGCGGACAGAATTGATGAGGAGATGCCGGTACTTCACAAATGCATCTAAGACAGAAGACAACAGAGGGGGTGTGAGGGTGAAAAGGTTAGTTGTGGGTCACAACATATCCAAAATACTACCACTTATAGGCAGAGAAACAGTGGCCCTGATCAGAGGTTGCTGGGTAGAAATGACAAATTTTGAACTCCTGAAAATAACCTATAACTCTCCCCAATTTTTCACAGGGGCCAAAGAAGAACAACATTCAGGAAAAAGATGAGACAGCTTTATATGAAAACTAAATCTTACTATCTCTAAGATGAGAATTAGGTATCTGTGTATTATTCACATTATTCCCTGTTCACTAGCTCCCTCTTCACCCATGCTGGCCTCTTAACACTGGAAGTTGATTTCCTGGGTGTCTCTGCAATGACATGAAATAGGTCCTTTCCTCAGAGGGAAGCCCAGCAGAGCTTCTGGAATATCCACATACCCAGTTGTCGCTGTTTGGCATCTTTGTCACCCCCAGAGCTGCTGCAACGGCGGCGGCGAGCAGACCCTGCAAAAAGAGTGTTTTGAATGGCAGCATGTTAAAGCTGGGCAAGGCTCTCCAGCAAAGCATTTGGGGAGTCGAAGAGGAAAAACTGGACAGATAAAACTATTCGTAAAGTCAGGCTGAGATTACAGAATTGCTTCTTCTGAGATGGGCCACAAGCACCTCACTGGTGAGTCTTTTTGAAGGCTGGATGATGCACCTGCCTCGCTTTGAACAGAGGAACTGCTTTGATATCCTGGGGAACGTGGCAGGGAATATCTGTTTCTGGGGGATGTAGGGCCCACAGATTCCCAGGGCTGTTTATGGTGGTTAATTTCCTGTTTTTTTATGGTGGACTGTCAGATGGAAAGAAGGGACAGAGCTGAGAGAGGCACATGTCTTTCTTAACTGGTCTTAGTAACTTTCAGCACTATTTTCAAATTTCCATTCCACCAGCACCTGGCGAGATGGGCTCACTAGGACACACAGCAGCTGGCAGCAGTCTGAATGCAGAGCAAAGGTCACTTTTTTCTTCTTATTTTCAACACCTTAAACCTGCACATGATGCACATGACAGTCATGTGACATTTGCAGTGCTGTGACTCAGGTCTCTGAGCATAAAGCAGAGGCAAAAGTGTCTCTTCATGATCTGCACCAGCTAGGAAAGTCTCAGTTCCAAATGCATCCCTGAAGAAAACCTTACTATCTGTTCTCTTAAGCTCCTATTCTGACAACTCTGGAGTGGTTTCTGCTAGATCAACACCTGAATAGTTTTTCTGCTCTTCCTTTAAAAGCCAAACCAACTTCTTCCACCTACCAATGAGCAGACCACAGTATAAAGTACAAAAAGCATGGGTTTTGTAGAATGGGTGGGAGATTCCCACAGAGAAACTAAAATGAGTGAGTTCCTTAGCAGGGGGCCAGCAAGGCTTTTCTGAAATTCAGGGAGAGAAAACAAAAACAGGGGAGGTTCATGTGCAAAGCACCAAGAGCAGAACAATGAAATGTCAAGTTGCAGTGGCTTCTCCACACCTTGCCAGTGCTGAGGGTCAATACCTGAGACATTTGGAGCCCTGCCCAGGCCATGAGCAGAGAAGAAAAACTCCAAGAGCACAGTGCCCAGGGTCTGTTCCAGCCTTACCTGTTGGCACAGATGACTGGGCTCTTGTGTCTGTGCCTGATTCTTCTGTCTGGCTGAAGTTACCTAAAGGAGTCAAATGGGAAATTAATTTTGGTTAATGTGAGCATTCTGCTCTTGAAATTTGGAGTGCAGCTGGCCAGAGACAAAAGATAAGTATCTTGCAACACAGACAGTGGCACAAACCAAGGCTCAGTATAAGGGATGCAAACATCCAGGTTCAAGGGTCTCCATCTGATCTTATCCTTCCAGATTACTCCACAGTACAGTTAGCTTCACTTTCAAGGCAGGAGAAAAACAACTTCACTCTCTGATACAAACAAACTCGGAGTATGGGCAGCTCTGGCTGATCTGAAACCACACTGTGGCCCAAAAGGGAAGCCCTATTTCCCTGCAAAGAAGGGTTTTCTGTGAATAAACCACTGGCTGAGTTGGCAGCCCAGTCAAGGGCCTTTTCTGACTCACTGTATAGCTCACAGCTGCCACAAAACCCCCTCAGCATAACCAGAAGCAATTCACCTTCAGAAGGATTAGTGATGCTCAGTTGTTACTACAAAAGCTAAACCGGTGTAAGCCAGCTCCAAAACCTTAAGAGACATCTTTTATGATATGTCACACTATCAAAAGGCTGAAAAGTGTTTCAGCTTCAGTCCTGAGAGAAATTCCCCACCAGCCCACACTCCCTGATGGTTGTCTGGTCTTTGCCCTGTTTCATCTCACCCAAAAGAGCTGCTGCTGCACTTGGTTACAAAGGTTGCATCCACCCAACTGATGCAAATAATAAGAGTCATTGCAAGTGGAATGTGAAAGTGCCGTTGAGAAGGACTCATCCTGTAAGACTTCCTACAGAAGAGAGGAATTAATCACCAGATAAAGCAACCCACTAAAGGTGAGGCACAGCTTATTTGGCTCCACAGGCCCTCACAAAGCAGAGGGTGTGCACACTCTGTGTAGGTTGCAAGATAACACACACTAACAGATCGTGGTCCTTATGGATCATCCCATTTTCTCTAAAGCCGCCGCCTCTGCTAATGAGAACTACGGAGAAGTGGTTTTGTGTGGTTATTCTAAGACTTCTGTGTTCCTTGCCTTTCTGGATCAGGAAAATTTTAAAAATAACAATTAAAAGTCGACAGAACAAAGAGATTTGAGTATTTCTTCTTTCAAATAAATCCATCCAAAAATTGCTTCTCAGCTTTATTGGAGGTGGGGGCACACAATTTTTATTGTTTTTATCTGTTAATGTCAGGGGGTTTTAACCTCAAATTGCACTTCTAAGCCAGAAGCTGTGCTTCCAAGAAAAACAAGGCCATGCAGCTGAGGGCACTGGTGGTCCCACTGCCTAGACTGGGTGATGGTAATGGGTGGCCAAGGCGTTGGCTGTGTTTGGTCAGGGGAAACTCTCTTACCTTCTCCCGCAGAGCTCATGAGCAGGACCTCCAGATCCAGGGGCAGGTCATACTCCATGCAGACAGACTGCACAAAGTGCTTCCAGGCAGCAGGACCAGCCTCCTCCAGCAGGTCAAGGAGCACTGAGATTTTTTCTCTGGGGTTGGTGATGTCCCCCAGGCTGCTCAGGGCTGCCTCGGGGACGCAGCGCCGGGCAGTCGAGAGCAGCCAGTCGGGACAGCGAGTGAGGAACTCCACGAGCTGGGGACGGGCTCTTGCTACAGCTGCTGGCAGGTCTAGGTCATCGTTCTGAAATGGGGGCTAGAGGGATGCAGACAAAGGGCAGCAGTGGGCACAGGAGCAAGAGATGTTCACCCACACAGCCCTGCAGGGCTTGATCTGTTTTTCTAACCCTTGGCCTAACCTAGAATTTCTTACTTTTACTCCTGAGTTTAGAGTAGAGATCTGAGCCTAGTCATGAGTCTGCAAGGGTGGCAGTCCTTGTCTGCACAGTGCCTGACAGCAGGACTGTGAAGGACAGGGGCAATCTCTCTGGCACCAGCCAGGGAGAAGCAGTTGACATCTGTATTGCTGCAGTGGCCATCTGCCAAATAACCCAGGCACCTTTCACAAATACCAGGACCTCTGGGGAGGCCAGGGATGTTTTTGTTATTGTTCAAGAGTGCTTACACAGAGGCAAGGTTTTCTGCTTCTCATAACACCGTACCAACAAACAGGTTGGGGATGCACAAGAAGTTGGGAGGGAACACAGCCAGGACAGCTGACTTCAACTGGTCATATGGCATCATGCTCAGAACATAAAGCTGGGGTAAGAAGGAGTAAGGCAGGGAGTTAGAGTGATGATGTTTGTCTCCCAGATCACCACTACATGTGATTATGCCCTATTTTCCTGGAGATGGCAGAACACCTACTTGCCCATGAGAAGCTGTGAATGAATTCCTTGTTTTGCTTTCCTGTGTGTGTTTTGCTTTGCTTTGCTGCTGTGTGCAGCTTTTGCTTTACTTGTTCAGCTGTATCTCAGTTCACAAGTTTGTGCAGGACCCCCCTGCACAAAGGGCTCAGGCAACTGTTCTTGCTGCTCATTTTGTGGGGATGAACAACCCATTTCTGCTTTGGTGACAACGCCACCTCCATTCCCTCTTCCTTCCCACAAAGCCACACACATGATCTCCTACCTGCATTGTTGTGTAATCAGTCTCCTTCCAGTTGTCAAGTGCAAAGGAGGCTTCTGCTCCATATTCTGACAGAGAATCAATCTGCTAGAGGCAGTCTCAGAACACAGACACACCCCAACACGTGGGATATGCCTCACTTGGTACAGATTCCTGGGCATAACAACAACAGAGCTTGATGTAGATATGCCAGGCCATGGCAATTACGTGGGTCACAAATCTGGGAGCTCTGCCTTTGATCCAAGGGCCAGCTGTGATGCTTTTTGTCGCTTCTCACTCAAACCAGCAGTGACCACAAAGTTTCGACATTTGAGGATTCACTCCTGGTCTCATGAGAATGCAGGACTGAGCCTTGTGCCCTAGGATGCAAGTGAAGACAGCTTTAGGGGAACAGAACAGTTAGCTTCACTTTCAAGGCAGGAGAAAAACAACTTCACTCTCTGATACAAACAAACTCGGAGTATGGGCAGCTCGGGCTGATCTAAAACCACACTGTGGCCCAAAAGGGAAGCCCTATTTCCCTGCAAAGAAGGGTTTTCTGTGAATAAACCACTGGCTGAGTTAGCAGCCCAGTCAAGGGCCTTTTCTGACTCACTGTATAGCTCACAGCTGCCACAAAACAAAACAAAACAAAACTTTGTGGGAATCACAAGCTTTCCTGGTGTCACTGCCTGATTTGTGCTGGACTATGCCACTCTGCTGCTGTCAGAGGAAGCTGATGCAGAAGCAGCAGCATCTTGCTCAAGTCAGGCAGTCAGTCAGAGAAAAACTGTGAAAAGATGATCCTCTGAGATGGCACAGATCTCACAAAAGAGTTTCAAGTGTAGGGGGCTGAAAAAGCCCCCAGTGCCAGCTCCCCACCTCCCAGCAGAAAGGGTGAAGGGAAATTTCAGCCTGCTTTGCACCTGGCAGAAGTTGGTGTCCAGCCACCCCTGCCACAGGGAAAGGGAAGAGGAAAGAAAAAGAACAATAGACAACATCAAGAACAAGTCCGATCAAGAACAACAGACAACAACAGACTTAATAAAGCCATACTAAAAGCATACATAAATTAATAAAATCAGCCCTTAGCGCCAATGAAGACTGAAAGCCATTCAGGTAAAGAGTAGACTCATACAAATCAATGAATTTGTTTTCATATTGTTTTCATATTCAAGATGAAAACAACATGGAAAAGTTGGATGAAAGCTCAGCCACACTGCACAGCTCCTGTACTACTGCTCTGCTCAAGAATGACTGGCAGTTACCTTCAGTAAAATACCTCTGATCCCAAAACAAAGCACAAAAACCTCCCAAGAAAAGCCAGAAAACTTTTGAGTCTTGATCCTTACTCTTCAAATGCAAAACCAACTTTAATAAACTTTGCACAACTTAACCTCCTCAACTTGGCACTTTCACTGCTCCCGAACACAAAAAAATCCAACTGAAATGTGAGAGTCCCTGTTGCAAATCTACCAACTTCTTGCCTGCCCTGAGGGCACAGAGTACTTACCAGAAGCCCAGAAACAGAGTACCAGCACCAAAACCAGTGTGGGGGTCACCAAACAACAAAGCCGGAGAACAATATCCACTGCCTTGATTTCCCCACGTGCTAGCTCATCACTGTCCCCAGGCACAAAGCCCTTTCCGTGCCTTTTGGGACCTACTGAACAAAAGGCTGAGCAAAATGAAAGTAAAACCAGCAGGAATTCCCCAACTGAAATGTATCTGCAGTAAAAATAGAGAAATGAGCAAAAATATCCAATCTGAACAGAGGAAGGGTAACATCCAAGCCTAAAATCTACAGCTAGGTGATAATTTAGGTAAAGTTTTTGAGGAGTAGTCCAAAGAAATGGTACCTAGGGCAAGAAACAATAATTGCTGGAGTTAATAGTTAGTGGAGTAAACTCTGACTTGGTTTTGGTTAAGGCACTTGCAATGGGAATATTTCTATTCACATGCATAAATCTGATTATTCTGGTACACGGGGAAATATTTAATTATCTCTTCCATTATATCTAAGAGGAAAAAACAAGTTGCTTTTCCTTTGGAATAAGGACAAGGTTTCAGTGATAATGTAGCAGATGTGAATGATTAGATAGAAGATCCCATGTGTAGATAGAGCTATGTTTGCAGAGATCTCCAGATCTAATCGGATGGGCTGCAACAAACAGTGGAATGTTATTATTTCTCTGAAGGCCAGGGAAGCTGCATTGGAAAACCAGATGGGGCCTGTAGCCGAGACCCAGAGAAGGCAAGATGGCACACGGTGCTGTGCTATAATTCCTTATACTGTAATACTTATCAGAGGAACAAATTACCCAGATTCGGCAACACCCGTGTCTCTGGACAGAAACACTGACTCTGCCTGTCCCGCCTTGAGCACGGTGCGGCGAGTGGGGGGAGCTCTGGAGAACCGGGGGTGGATGGAGAGGGCGACGGTGACACCTGGCAGGCTCTGCCCCACTTTGCCACCTCCTGGCCCACCTTGTGCGTGGGAGCACAAGTCACCAGTTCGCCTAAAGTTTGGACTCCAATGACCTTGGAGGTGTTTTCCAGCATTCACGATTCCGTTCTCTATCCCGGCTTTTCCCATAAGACATGAACATCTCAGGGCTGGGGGGCAAAGAGCCAGACCTCCATCCCCAAACCCTCGTGGGGTTCCCAGCACGACGCCTCGCCCCGTCCCTCCCCGGGGTGCGCAGCGCGATGTCCCCGTCCCCCGCGCTCACCTGGCCCCGCTGCGGTTCCCCGCGGGACAGCGGCAGCGGCGGCGCCGCGCCCGAAAGCGAAAGCGGCGGCGGAGCGGCTCTGCCGGGAAAGCACGTGGGGCTGCGGAGCCGGGCTGGGGGGGCAGCGGCCCCCGGGATGGCGGGGAGGCAGCTCGGCATCCCCAGGGAGGCTTCGCTGCTCCCTCCAGGAATCATTTCGTTTGGTAAAACACTTCTAACATCATCGAGTTCAGTAACTGAGCGCTGCCGTGTTCTCCACTAAACCGTGTACCCAGGTGCCACACCCACACACCCTTTGAACAGCGCCAGGGATGGTGATTTCACCTCTACCCTGCGCAGCCTGTGTCCACTTCTGGTGAAGGCATTTTCTCTAATATCCAACATAAATCTCGCCCGTTGTCACTTGAGGGAGTTTGCTCTTGTTCTGTCACTTGCTACCTGGGAGAAAAGACAGACAGAGCCCCAGCTGGCTCCACCCTCCTTTCAGGGACTTGTAGAGTGGCAAGGTCCTCCCTGAACCTCTTTTTCTCCAGGCTGAATCCTCCCAATTCCATCAGCTGCTCCTCATCAAACTTCTGCTCCAGATCCTTCCCCAGCTCCACTGCCCTCCTTTGTCCCCATGGAAGGGGGGACAGCCCTTCCCCAGTCCAGTCCCCACTGAGCAGCCCCCAGTGGGACAAGACAGCTCCATGGCAGAAAAAGGGTGCTTTTCTCCTGCCATTTCCTTTTTATTAATGCTCACCACTCCTGTGGGATATCATTTAAGACAACCAGAGGGCTGTGGTTTGATGGAAGGTCCCCATGGTCCTCAGCAGACATTGCCGTGCAGGGAGTGAAAATGTCACCTGAACAATGGTGGCTTTAGAGCAGGAGGGAACTTGGACAAGCCCTTTGCTGGTACTGAAATAGCTGATGTGATGGGAACAGGGTGAGAAGGGAGGTAGAAAACTGCCCACTACACCAGGGCTTCTTCCAGGGCACAGTCGGTCCCACCACGGCATCACACCCCTCGTGCCCCTCGGCTGCTGCTGTCTCATGGCCACAGCTGGCTCAGACCTTCCTTGGCTGCCACGGAGCCACTGAGGCCCCTCCAGCCTCCTCCCCCACCAGCCTGGGCACCAGGACCTCTGAAGGGAGGGTCAGCCCAGCAGTCACACAGAACAAGGAAGGGCCTCTGGTGTTGTGGGTGAGAGAGAAGCAGGGCAGAGGGACCTGGCTTATATCCATGGTAATGCAGAGGGAGCAACCACCATGCCCGAGGAGCTCAGGAAATGGAGCCCATCCTGCTACCAACCTCTTTCTGGGACAAAGTTTAATGCTTTTATACTGCTCTGTGGTGGAAGAGAACATCAGCTCTACCTTTGTTAATGTGATCACCATTACAGGTGTTGGATTTATCACCCAAGATCTCTTCCAAGTGAAAAGACTTGGAAAAAAAAAAGCATGAACTGGTACAGGAAAATAACTGAGCCACTTGAGATAAATTATTGCACTGTAGTAGGAAGGAAAAGGAACTTGATGCTTAAACTTTCTCTTATAATCTCTTTCATTTCCTTATAATTTTCAATGCTTTTCTCATCTTTGCTGTCACTGTCTCAACAACATGGCCATTATCAGTTTGGAGCTCTCCCCTGAACCATCAGGGTCTGTGAAGAAATTACCTGGGCACAAGATCTCCATTATTGTACTGCACTGCAAATTTACATCCCATTTACTTTTTTCAGATATATCCAGGTCTTTTACCATTACTGGTTCTAAACTTACTTGGAGTTTGGTAATATCATTTGACCTTGGCTGGATTCTGTCAAAATCAGGAGGATCTTGGTGGAAGTAAAACCCAGAATGAGAACGAAAGGTGCTGTATTTCCAAAATGTAACAACAGAGATGCCAAAAGGTGGCAAAACCCATTTCTGCTGCCTCCTGAGACTGCCAACCCAAAGCCTGTGCACTTCAAGAGCCCAGCCCTGACTCCCAATTACACAAGCCCTTTAAAGATCCTGAAAAAATAGCGTGGATTGAGGTGCAGACTTCAACATCTTTGCAGAAGAAAGACTCCGTGGAAGCACAGCTGCACAGAGCCTAGAGCGTTTCTCAGGAAAAGGAAATAAAATTCAACCAAAACTGATTTAAAGCAGCTCATCTTTTAATTGGTGCAGACACAATTTTTCTGGTTGCACACAAGCTCCTGTGCTCCTCTGTGAAGGGATGAGCTCTACAAACTTTTCTCAAGAAAATTAAGAAGCAGATGGTTTGGGAAACCAAAGTCAAGCTGTACAATTACATATCCCTAAAAAGTGGGGAGAGAACAGAAAATATTATTTTAGTTCTTGCCACAATCCCAAAAGGGTTTTGAGAGCTGGGTAGCTCTGAGCTCTGCTTACCTTTCTGGTAATGATCTCAGGATTTATGATATCAAAGAGATCAAGCCTTTTGCTGTTCATCAGTGAGGTCAGAGCTGATCCAATACCTGTGCAATCAGCAAACCCATCCAGTTACAGGGATGTCCATCCTGGCTTTCTGGCTGTTGCCAAAAGCTAATTGTGCCTCAATGTCCCATGACTTTCAGCCTGACAGAAAACTCATTTTTCCTTTCTCACAGCCATTTACACGGGGTTCCTCATTCCCCAAGTGTATCTAGCAGAAATTTCAAACAGATTTCAACAGAATTTCAAACCACAGATGTAGTTCCCCCCACTTCCCAGTTGTCAGTGTTATTGATGTATTTTTTTTCAGTGTTCAGGTTTAGGAGATCTGATGTTAGGCAATTTATGGAGCAGGTTGGCACTTCCCCACATGAAAACTCACTTGAAGTTACTTCTGGAATGCCAGCAACCAAGATCATATTCTTCAGGAAGCTTTGTATGGATGGGTCCTCCTGAAAACCAGAAATTTCATAGAAAAATGTAAAAGATGTTGTTTAGCCTCAAATTACTTAGAGAATACTTTTTTTAGGACTTACCCCACTTGGATCAGCTGTGCATTTAAACACTTTAATCTCTACACTGAAGGGAAGGGGAAAAAGGGGGAAGAAAAGTCACTAAGTGCTGCAGAGATCCTCTTTTTGTGCTGCTTTTAAACACGGGCCAAAAGAGGCAACTCTCGAGAGAGCACAGTACCAACCTGGAGTCCACAGGCTGCAAAATTAGTTTCTTTTCTGCATAGGTAGCTTGGATGGTGGCTGTGATTTCCTGCAGAGAGAAGAACAGCAGGGTTCAGGCATAGCCTTATAGCAAGGAGCTGTATTTGGATATTTTGGGTTGTTTTGGATATTTGAGCTGCATTTGGATATTTGGGTTGTTTTCTACGAGCCAGAGTTCAACATCCTTTTGGCTTTACCTCCAGGTATTGCTAGAGAAGGCCAGCACTTTCCTTCTCCACTTGCATGCCATAAACTCTCCCCTCATGCCCACAGCCTCAGTCTCTGGAGCTGCAGGCTGGCTCATCCTCTGGACTTTTGCTATTTTTTAAATCCTGCACAAGGATGGAAATGGCTTTGTAAGGTGTTCCAATGACACCCATCCCAACATCTGACTGGCTGTAGAGAAAATATCCTGAGGGTAGCCAGGGCTGCCACAGGTAGTCAATCCAATGTAAGCCAAATTTAAAAAATAAAGCAATCTCTAAATTCTGGCCACTTAGGCTCGTTGTCTTGCTGTTGTCTACACATAAACATTAATTTAAGAGGAACATTTTGTGATGCAGTTGCAGATCACAACCAGGGTTTCAGCAGTGCAGGAGCTCATCCTAGAAGCCACAATTTTGGGGATCACCTCTAGTCCAGTGCTTCTGCAATCCTTGAAAGATACTGTTTAATACCATAATATTTCAAGATACCATTTGGGGCATAAGAAACATCCATGCATATTTCCTTTAACACCCTGCTAACATGGGATACTCGCTGAGAGATTTAGTCTCAGCTGTGGTTTAACCTTTAAAATTGAGCGTGCCCAACCCTCAGGCAAGGATTTGGGATGGTTTTGTGCCTGTCTCAGCCCACAGCTACAAGACTGGACAAACACACTGCTTTCCTGTGATGTTAACCATGACAGGGAAGCTGTTGGCATTTCCTTTTTCTGCTTCCTTAGATTCAGTATAAAGCAGTTTGGGGTGAAACACAGTGTAATCAGGACCCTTCATACAGGCCCACATAGAGAAAAAGGTTCTATTTTGAGCTTCACATTCTTCAGAGTTTCATGTCCATTTCTGACACAGCTATACTCTTAGTGGGGACCCGAGCTAGAATTTGGGTACAAGGAGAGTTCAAAACAAATACATTCCCATGGTGCCTTCACTTTCTCCTAAAATGTCTCAATGACACTACCCTGTGTCAGATAAATGTTAATGGGGGCTCCTCAGAGCTTTCTGCTGCTTTGACCACCTTGCACACCGATAGTGGGCTGGCCTCGTTGAGGGGGCATTGAGCCAGCATGGTCACTATCATCATTCCCAGCCTCAAAGGTCTAAGGAACACATGGGAGTGATAAAGAAACTGATTTGCCTTCTCCACCTCCCGTGGTTTAGCCACCCACCCTTCCCAAAGGGCTCCCTCCGTTGCTGTCCCTGCACACCAGGGATGGTCCTGACTTGGGACAGAGCCTGTCCCGAGGTCTTCACAGACAGGAGGTGACACTGACCTTCTCCATGTACAGGGCCACCAGGGGTTCTTCTCCTGCCAGAAGGATGCTGACCTCCACTGCTACCGAGGACCTCACGACCGTCCCTTCAGGCTGAAAGGAAATCTGGGGCTGGGTGAGACTCCACACCTTGGCCACAGAGTCATTGTAGGAGGTGCCTTGAAAAATCTGGTGGAGTAAGGAGCAGAAGTTGAGTCAGGCTTTTTCCATACCAAGTTCATGCCAACTTGTTGCACAGCTGCATTCCTTTTGCAGTCCCCAGTTCAACCTCCTGTTCACCCAAGCCCAATAACCCAGCCAGGTTTCAGGGAAACTGTGCCAGCATGGAAGATGGAGAAATCCTCCTTGCAAAGCACAACTGCTCCTCCATCAGCCCCTCTTTTTCTCCATCTGGCCCACCCAAGACTCAGATTGCCAAGGGAAGGACCCAAGTTGTTACAATGCAACAGAATCCATTTGAAATTTCCTCATTTGGCATGCAGTGCTTTGAATAGGACAAAAAGTTACCCTCTGCACTGCCTTCCTCTGCACTTCTGTGTCTTCCATCTCAAATAGCTCCTTCAGAAACAAACCAGAAACAGATTGTGAAAAAAACAAAAGATAAGGTTATGGTTGCTCCTGGTGCAGGCTGGACAGGCCAGAGCACTGAGGTGGGGCCTGTGCCCAGGGCAGGACATGGCTGAGCTCCCCCAGGTCCCACCCTTTTTTCCATCCCAATGATCCCCCAGAAAATCCCATCCCTCTACAATTCAGCAGACAAGCTTCCTATCAGCTGCTGTTATCCCTCCAAGGAATAACACTGCCCTCTTGATAAGAGGGCACCAATTCCAGGATCACATGAAGTGACTGACCGTAGATTTCTATCTTTCACCAGCTCTCACCGAAACACAGTATTCAGTGAATTTTTCACTTTCTCCCCAGAATATGATGCATGGGGTAAGGAGGGTACCCCTCTGGGAATGACCTGCAATTTCTCCCCTCGGAGGTTCAGCACCAGTTGTCCATCCAGGAAAGCTGCTGCAGCCAGGGAGCTGAAGCTGTGCTCGGACAGCCAGAAGTAGAGCATTCGGGACTCGGTCAGCAGCGATGGGGAGAAAACGGAGTCACTGAGCACGCTGGAGCTGTTCTTGTACAGAACAGTGCCCTGGAAGGAAAACAAGTGTGCTGGCCACAGCAAGCAGCAGGGAGACTGTTGCCCTGATTTTTAAAAGTGTTAAGTTTTCTTTTATAGGTTTTTTGAAAGTTTTAAAGTTCTCATAAAAGTTTTTTAGCCTTCTGATAATGTTTACACATTTGAAAGTCAGAGTTCCCACACAATTTCATGTATAAATAAAATAGTTTACATATTTCTCTGTGGGTAAGGAGAAATGATTGATTGATCTTTAGACCAGTGTAGCTGGAGAAGTGGTAATTCCATCCTCCAATCCACAGTCACTTTTAAAATTCTATGAATACCAGATGTTTGAATAAAACAAAGTCTTTTTCTCTTTTGAATTTACCAAACTTCTGTGTACTCATTTCGTGTCCAATAACAACAGGAGACAGGACAAAAAGCTAACACCTGCATTTCCATGGCAAGGCAAAGGCCTGGCTGGACACAGCAGGGAGCAGGTTGGCATCAGCCCAGCTGCAGTGGCACAGCACAGCCCCTCCAAGCCCTCCAGAGCACACCATGGCCAGAAAACCTTTGGTGTCTGAGCAGCCTGGGTTGCTTTACCTTGTGGTGGGATTCTATGTATCTTGCTTTTATCACAGGATCTGATGCAAGGGAGATATCAACAACGATGTCCTGGTCCTGGACAAAATTGGCTGCAGGAAGAAAACACAAAAACCTCTCACCAGAAACAGGACCTTAAGCAGAGCTTGTGACAGTCGCTTTTAGGACTTGGTGCAGGTGGTGACAGGGATGGTATTGAAGGTACACAGGGGTGGGACAAGGGTTCCCACTCCTTTGGATGCTACAGCTCACTGACTCTGTTTCTTCCCTGGGAAACTGGGATAATTACGCTCAGTTTTACATTCCACTCCTTTTCCCTGATATTTGGGAGTGGGAAAATCTCCAGATGGTGTACAACCTCGTGCCTAATACTGCAGTACATGCTCCTGTTCTAGCTAACATTGGTCCTGCAGCTTCCTGCACAGCTGATTAGTACATACTGAAGAGAAATTCTTTATTCATTGAAATGTCTTTGAATCTGTGTAATCATCCTAAAGGAACAACCTGATGCAGAAAAACCAAACATAACATTACTAAGGTTTATTTTGCTGCTGTCTGAGGGCTTGGGATCCCATACATATTTTTGAATGACATTTTTGATGGATGTGGCCATCCCTCAAACATTAAAAGCTGTACATAGAAAAAAAAAGCAGAAAAAACAAGAATATTTACCTGCTAAATCAATTACAAAATTTGTCAGCATCTGAGCAACAGCATTTATTTCCTTGCACACCTACACAAGGAAAATAGAGGAAAAAATTAGGGGAAGGGACATTTGTATTGTATTATAGAGCAGAGCTGGGCCTCATTGAGGTCTAGGGGCTGTTGGTCAGAGTCCTTTGACAGCCTCAGGGTCAGCAACAGCTCTCACTTTGCCCAAGCTGCTTTTTTATTGTGGATTCAATTTATTTGTCTTACTTTTCATGAGCACTAACCTGTCACTGCCACTGTCTTGTGGGCAAGAAAAGTGTGTGGGATACACAGAGCTTTCCTCAGTCCACAGGCTGATCTTACCTCCCTCTTGAGGACAAGCTTCAGAGTGAAGGAGATGAAATCTGTGAAGAGCTGCTTCAGCCAGCCAGGTCTGTGTGAGACAGGGAGCACAGTGAGGTCTACACATTTGGGTGGGTGGCATTTGGGAACCAGCAGGGGGACAATAATCTCAGTTTTGAAAGGGGTCAGACTCACTGCTTGTCTCCTTGGAGGTGAAGTGTGAGTTTGTGGAAAGTCAGGTAGCAGTCTGAAGCATCAGGAGCCACTCGGTCCTTTTGGCACACTGCATGGGACAAAAGGAAAAAAAAAAAAAACCAACCAATAGCTGTTTTGTTACTGAGAGGAGAAGGAAGAGCACACTTTGCAGACACTGCAAGCCTGGAGCAGGGCATCACTGCAGAGGGCCAGCCAGGGCTCCCCACATCTCCCAGGGGATGCTTCCAAAAGATTCCAACCCTGCCAAGTTGGGGCAGTTGGGGCTACCTGGCACCTGGATGGTTTCTGCCCTAGCTCCTGCCAGCAGAGACTCAGCTGACCCCCAACATGACCCAGGAGAACCTGGACAGTACATGCAGCCCACAAGCCAGAGTGGAGAGGGAATTCAGTCATATTGCAAAATGTTTGGGTATTGCAGCATACTTACTCAGATTGATATTTAGTTGGAGGTCAATGGAAGACTCAATTTCAAAATCAACTGAATGAAAAAGCTGCAAGCTGTAATGGCAGAAGAGGGGACATTCAGGAACCTGAGCCAGGAGCAGCTTCTCCCTGACAGATGTGGATTTTATAACACCTCTCATACCTGTCCTTGCACTGCAATGGGCCAACCCCCAGCACACCACAGCCCATCTCAGATACTCTGGCTTTAAATCATTGCAAACTGCTGCCTTAGTGGCACTTAGGAGCATTAAACCCCCCCTTTTTTTCCACTCAGAGTTTACAGAGCAGCAAAGCAGAGAGACTAAGTCAACTCCTCTGCTTTGGCCATCTGGTCTTGTCATGCAAGGTGAGGACAGAAAAGCAGAAAGCAAAGAAGCAGTGCTAGAGTATAAAATCCTGTCTCAGCCATCAATGCAGGCATGGCCAGAGAGACTGAGGAGAGCAGCCCCACTGTGCTGGGCCCGGGCCAGCCCCACGGGCAGCAGAGCTGGAGGGGTGCCCAGCAGCCCCAGCCCCGTACTCACAACCAGGCCCCGGTGTAGCCGTAGCTCAGGGTCCCTTTGAACAAGGCTGTCACGTTCCTAATGGAGATGTGGATGGCGCTGTCCTCCTCCTTGAGCTCCACCTCACTCCTCTCGATGGACAAATCATTGACCTGGATGCTAGAAACAGCAGAAGCAGAGTTTGTCCCCAACCCAGAGCTGTTTGCTGTGGTTGGGCAGTGTTGTAAATGCAGGTGAACCCGGTGGGAAGAAATGCTGATGTCTGACTCCATCAGAAGGCTGAACAATGTTTTTATTAAAACTATACTATAATACATTAATATACTATTTAAAGGAGATACTACAACTACACACCTACTTTTCTAACTACTATATTTAACTCTCTAACAACTTGTGACCCTCTCGTGAGAGTCCAGACACAGCTGGATTGGATTTGCCATCAGGCTCAAACAATCCTCACCAGAATCCAATCAAGCAATCACCCCAGGTAAACAATTCTCCAAACACATTCTACATGGGAAAAACAAGTAGTAAAAATAGAAATTGTTTTCTCTTTCTTCTCTCTGTGTTCCTCTATGAAAAAAATCTTGAGCAAGAGAAGAATGTGCTTGCCACCGGGCAGGACAGGTTTATTCCTGAGGAATGGGATCTCTGAGGAACTTGTGCCAGTGCCAGATTCTGGAGCTTTTTCAAATCCCAGGGCCAGGTACAAGGACAGTGACAGTGATGCTTGTGCTCAGCCTTGTGCACTGTGCAATCTTTGGATACAAGGTTATGGAATGATTTAAACAGGAAACATGGCACAATGCAACCCTGTTTCATTGCAGTGCTCTGTGCAGCCGTGGTCATGGCAGGCAGTCAGTTCTGTGAGTACACCACTGAATTTGTGGTGCCCAAATAAAAGTGAGAAACCAGCCTGGTTTGTCACAAAGCACAGCCAAGTGACATCCTGCTGGCAGGGGTGGCTCTGGCAGCCCAGATGGGTCCCCTCTGCCTCTCAGTGTGCCTTGGGCACCATCTGTCATCGGTGGCCACAGGTGCCCCACCCACAGGGACATTACTCCCCATCCCCACTGTCAGAAATGAGCTCTACACACTGCCTTCCCACCCAGCTGGAAAAATAAATAACTCTTAAATAACACATTAGCAGCCTAAACCTTAACATGCAAATTGTCTGCGAGGCTTAGATCCAAAACTGTGTCTGCCCCGGTCCAGACCTCTGCTTTCACCAGGAGCTGCTGGATCAAAGCTGCCCCCTGGGCCAGTTTCTGGTCCCCTCTGAGCCCCGTCACGTCCCCTGGCACAGACACACAGACACTCACTCGCTCAGCGCATACGCCACCCGCCCGAGGAGCCGCATGGACCTTTCCCCGGTGACGTTTGGGAATTTGGCGTTTCTGAAGGCTGCTTGAATGACCTGGGCAATTTCCTGGTTCACTGTTGGTGGAAGAAAAGGGCAGAGATGTCAAAGTGCAATCTGTCCTGGCTGCAAAGCCAGATCCGCACTCTGGATTAAAGCACTACAGAACGCTTTTATCCGAGGCATTTGCGTTAGATTCAGGAAGCACTAGAAGTAGTTTCAGAGTAAATTTAAAAAATTAAAAATCCCGAACTGTGGCAGCTGATGGCAGCAAGGGACAACAGCATGTGTGGCTCGGTAGCCACCAGTGGGAGCTGTCCCAGGGAGTCATGGCCAGCTTTCACACACCTCAGGAGCAGATTTTGGAAACGTCAAGGCTGTGCTAGTCCTTACACCACACAAGCTGTTGACTTTACCCCAGTGCTTTGCTTTGTTTCTGCTTACTTGTATTGCAGTCAGCTCTTGGGTCTACAAAGAAAAAATTCTGAAAAAGTTTCTGTGCCCATTTTCCTAACATTACACAGCCCCTTCCAGCCTCAGCCTCAGGCACGTGCTTGCACAGGACTTTTATCTTCCAGAGATACCCTCTGTTAGTTCAGCCCCACATGAATACATCTTTCTCTGCATGTACCACTGTCAGATGGGACAGGACAGAGATGTTCCCACCCTCCACAGAAGAATTAAGTTCTTCTCCCACCTGCAAAGCTCCCAAATCCTTGCAAATAAGCCCACAGCAGGCAAGAACCTGTTTCCCCTTCTACCTACCAACCCCAAGAGATGAGATTGCAATGAGGAGAGAAATCAAACACACATTTGTTCAAGCTCTTTCATCATGCCAAGCCCCAACAGGAACAGTGCTAAATCCTGTGGCTGAGGAAAGGGGATGGGGACAATTTTCAAACTCCTTTGCCTGCTCATGCTTTTAACCTGTGCTCCCAGGCAGGTGTTTACACAAGAGCCAGAGAAGCAAGAAACCCCCTCACTTGGCTGATCTGTCACTGACTTGTGGCAGAGCTGGGGCAAACCCAGCCCCAAGGAGAGGCACTTACACAGCAATGCCGCGGGCTTGGTCATCCTGCAGACGATCCCTGTGCCTCTGTAGGGAAAGGGCCCAAACTCACAGGCTGCTGCTGCGTGGACAAGCCCCAGCAAGATGCTGAAGGTCCCCAGCATGATCCTGCCAGCCCAGCACATCCTCAGCCAGTGCAGAGAGTGCTGATGAGACCAAGTGATTCTTGACGGAGGCAGAGGCTGCTTTCATACCCCCAGCAGAGCCCACTCGAAGCAGGACATGACCTGCTTCCTCCACTTATCAAAACTCATCACACATTTCCTAATCTTCCTATAGTTTCCTTAACACCAGTCATGTTGCACGCTGCCTTCCTCCCTCAGCAGGAGTTTGGGCTGCAGGGCTCGGTGCTTCTGCCAAGACTGCTTTAACTCAGGACATGGACACACCAGGGCGGGTGGAAAAAGCTGGAGGGGGATGGAGAGTGGAAGAGGACAAAGTCAAGGGAGCAGCCTCACATGCTGCCTCAAGCCACTTCATCATTTTTTCTTCATGCAGAAATATTCCTTATTTTGTATTGCTGCAGTAATTCCCCAGCAAAGCCCTGTTTGAAAGGTGCCTACATCATTCACTGCTCTCCCTTCCACTGATTTTATACATACTGTGGGGAAACTGAGGCACACTCCTAGGACAGGGGTGTTTCCTGCTACCACTGGGTGAACCCACATCTCCCACACCCCTGGAAAGGTCCAGGACCACAGGACTGGGATGCTTTTTGCCTCTTGTCTGGGTTTGGTGAACAGTCTGACTTGCCACCATCCCACCAAGGCAGAGCTTTTCATGCACCCAGACTCTCAGCTGCTATTTGGGGAACACCAGCGACCCAAGCTCACATCCACTCCTAGTGCCACACACCTGCCCTGTGTGCCACTGTCCTCCTGCACCTCTGCTGTGCTGCTGGGGCCCATCCCCACCCCAAAACAACCTCCAGCACAAGACAGAGAGGGGTAATTTCAGAAAGGAGGCTCACAACAGCTCCCCTGAACCTTTTTGCCAGAAAAGGCTGAGGGAGAAGGACAGGTGAGAACTTGGCAGTGCTGCAGGGGCAGCTTCAACGCCCTGAGCGAGGCGAGGTGCCAGCCTCCCTCCTCTCCCTGGCAGATGCTTCATCCTCCCTGTGCAGGGTGAGCACATTTCCTGCGGGGTCCCTGCTGTCCAGCAACCCCCACCCTGCCGTGCTGTTTTCTTCCTGAGTTGAGAAAGTGAACGGCCTCGGGTACCCCGCGGGAGGCACTCACGGTCACTGACCCCGAGGGAAGCCGAGCATCTGCAGCTTCCTCCAGGCTTCTCCAGGAGAGCAGCGTGGTGGCCATGGACAGACTGCCTGCTGCCAGCCCAAAGTGCTTTATAAATGAACGGCTAATTGTTGGAAACACAACGTACAGAGACAGCAGGTGCTTGAGCAGCAGAGCTTCCATGGCATCATCTCAGCTGCCACAGCATCCCCGCTGCCCTGGCCAGGAGAGCTCTCCCCAGGGCAGCTGCACAGAGCCTGGGCATGTTACAAAAGGATTGGAATTCAAGAGGATTTAACCATCTAACAGTTCTATTTTCTGTCCTCTCAGTTTAAGGGGTGTGGGCACAGTGGCCAATGCCCGGAATAAAGGGAATCCTGCAGGCCCCAGGAGGCCACAACCACTTCTTTGCCCAGGGCAGCAATCCACATCAGCATGGAGGAAAGGGAAAACTGGCACTTTGACACAGGGGTGTTTGTCACCAGGGCAGATAAAGGCACAAAGTCCAAGACCCCAGACCCATTGTGCTGGTCCTGGTAGAACCAGTGCATTCCCAGCCCCCTTAGGGGCCAGCTTCCCTGCCCCAGCATGGCTGCAGAGTCTGCTGTCAGCAGACAGCCAGAGCTCAGAGAAAAGGTGAACAGGGAACTGCTGGGCATTGACCTCCAGTGGGAACAGGAAGGCTGGAGACTTTCTGCCTACAATAGCAAAAGCATGTGGAACACAGAGATGCTGTGAGCATCCTTGTCCTGGAGTAACCAGGCAGAGGCCAGGGCAGCAGGGTCACCACAGCCCACCCTCCTCCCAGTGCAAGGTCAGGCTAGGACAAGTCAGGTCAGATTTAAAAGCCTAAGGAAAGGTTAATTTTGGCTAGCAGGAGGCAGGGCAGGCTTTAAATCCCAAAGAAAAGTTAAACACCCAAGCTGCAAAGGGGATGCTGGAAAATGTTTTGATAAATACTCGCTGTGTAAGGCTTTATCTGAAGGCCATGCATGCACACATGTACTCACCACCTTGCTGTGGACTATCCTGTAACTGGGGTTGTTTTTCCCCACATTGTCCAGGGCAGAGGTACATCACAGTGCCATTAATCTTTGTGCTGCATTGACCAAAACATTTGGTGTTACCCTGCAGATGCTTCCTGAGAGCCTTCCAGGTACAACGGCTGCACCCGTCAGCAGGATGGGCTCCAGCACCACTGCCAGGATTCACACTGCAGGACAGCCCTGGGATGGCAGCAGGGTCAGCCCAAAGACCACTGCTCCCATTTGTCCTAGAGGTTTATAAAACTGAGATAAATAACATTCAAATAAGATTTATTTTGTAAACTAGTTAATTAAAGCCATGCAATGTTTGAATACAGGTTTCTGATGCCAAATGAAATTGGTATTATCTGAGTTACTCTCAAAATTTTAGAAGTCAAGAGTAACCTTGAATCCACCATCACATGATAAAGTGAGGGCTCTCAATCTGAAGGAGTGTCCATAGGTGATGTCCTGGCCCCATGGGAGGGTTCCCCCACTGCAACTCCAAATTCTCCTGAAGCCAACTCAATTCCTTCTCTTCTGTACCAGTATTATCAAGTATCAACCTCTAAAAAGAAAAATAAGCTGGCACACACAGGTCAGCCCAGGCTTTTCACAGCTGAGGGTGCCCAGGGCAGCTGGGTTGGAGCTGGAAGTGCAGCCAGCTGCATTTCTGTGGCACTGACCCTGCACTGGCAAATCCAGACTGAAAGAGAAGCAAATGCAATTTTCAGTGCTACTGTAAGAAACGGGGGAGATTCTTCTGCAGCACAGGCCACTGAGCATACACAAGACATGGGCCCAGAAGCAACATTTCCCAGGATTTGTCCAACCCTCCCAGGCAGGCAGCTGAACATGAACTCACTGCAGGTTTGTGAGGGGCTGTCACACCAGAACTGGTTCACAGCCAGGATATCACTCCATTTGAAATTCACACCACGCTGAACACTAGCAGGCGCTTCAAGAGCTATTCTTGTGCAGCAGAAGGGCTGCAGGGAGGTGATGAAGATGCAGTTGGCACGTTTGGTAACACAGGGGGGAGTGCTGGGATGGCCTCTGAGGAGGCTCAGTTTCTATGCACTGCTTTGCAAATCCCACCAGAGCCACAGCTAGAAATGGATCACGGGACAAAGAGCAGAGGGAGGCTGCAACACTCAGCTGGGCACTTGCACAGCTGTTGGGATGCCCCTGGCTGCTGAGAACAGGGACAGCAGGCAAGTCAGTGCATAAATGAAACAGCTCTTCAGAGAAAGGGGAAACCACACACAAACAAACACACCACCAGCACCAGCGTATCTGCCCAGCATCAACCTCATTCTTGTGAGCTTTATGTTCCCAGAGCTGAGGACAGGACCATATCCGTAGTGACAAACAGGACTTGAGTGGCTCCCCGAGTAAGCAGCCTGTTAGGAGTTTCCACAATAAGAACAAAGGCGTCTGAGAAAAACAGATTGTACATTTTTCACCAACTTGTTTCTCAGTGGGGACAGAGAACTGCTCTCAGCTAGGAGCAGCTGTCTCAGGGGACACAGCAGCAGAGGAACTGGCTTTATCCTGCTGCTCACTTTGCCACCCTGTGGCCCTTCAGAGGACTTTCACTGTCACAGCCTGCCTGCTCTCAGGAGCCCTACACAATGCATGCTGAACCGGTCGGGTGCTGCAGCTCACCTGCAGAGGAGCTAAACCAGCAGCAGAATCAGGGCTTGAAGAGTGAGCCAAGGCAAACCCAGCATCCTAAACCCACAAGCCTCAAGGCCCCTTCTGGTCTCTCAGCTTCCATCCCAGCAGAGGGGACAGCCTTGCTCTGGAAGACTCAAGGCTTGTGTTTGCCTCATGTCTAACCTGGATTCCCCCATTTTCAGGGCCATGCCCACTGGCACCCACAGCTGGCATCCTGGCTCTATGCCCTTCCTCGCCATCCCTCCTCACATACCCCACTGTCTACACTGACATCTCTCCAAGCTGAGCTGCCTCAGTTGCCTCTGCTTGCTCCCACGGTCTCAGGCAACCAGAGGCATCCACTGGTCAGGGCTCAGTGGCAGGGTTAGGGCCACCCCAAACTCCCAACTCCCAGTAACACCAGGCTGGCTCAGTCAGAAGTGCTTGGAGCCTTCAGCCAGGCACTGCTCCCTCACATCCCAGTGCTGCTGCCTGGGTGCACACCACTGGCAGCTGCCTCTGCAGGATTACACTGGATTTACTTCAACATTATGTGGCCTCTGCTCCCCTCGACCCCAATGGCAGAGGTTATGCATTTCACAGAACCATTAAGGAAATCTCCTCTAAGGCCCAGGACTCTCACTGCATCTCTGCAGTGGCATTAGCTACACCTCATTAGTTTTTCAACTAGTTCTAAATCCATCTGGCCTGCTCCTGGTAACAGCAAAAGCTGCAAGACAACAGATGTTTTGCTGTCTCGTATAAATTTTCAGACTAGAGATTTCACAAGTAATCCAGCATTATGTGCTCATTGTCTTAACCATACCAAACCAGTTTATTTCTGGCTACCAGGAACTGCTCTCTCCTGCTAAAACTGTGCACAGGCACAGCTCTGTTAATTAGGCACTTTGCCAAGATACCTGAGTGATGGCTTGCTACACCCTGAGGGAGAAAAACCCACAATCCACAAAGCACCCTTGATGTGGAGCACGCCCAGTGCAGCAGCTCAGGTGTGAGCTGCAGCTGTGTCTAGGGTTGGGGAATGGCTGTCATCCACCCTGTGCCTACCACAGGGACAGGGACACAGACTGTGAGGATGCAAAAGCCTGGGGATGCCTCTTTTTGGGGGAGTGCAATTCCCAGAGCAGCACCACAGCATTATCAAGGCAAGAAAGAGTGGGCACCTCCTCCAGGAACATCCTCAAAGGCTTATGTAGGATATATCTGGGGCAACAAAACTGACCTCCTCTCAAATGACTTCATTTTAAATACTTAGAAATTATTTTACCACTGTCCTACCCATCCTCCAAGTTTCCAGCAAACTGAAGATATGGCAGAAAAACAAGCCTGGAAAATTTTTTGTTCAAATCAAAACCAGCACCAGGATTAAGTGGCTACCACAGCTAACACCAACAAACCATGTTCAACATTAGTCTGATCTGACATGGCAAGGTCAAGCATTACCTGCCCTGCCAAAGCTCCTCAAATTGCCCTGCCAAGTGCAGGCAGCAGAGGAAAAGAGTGACAAGTTCCAGGAGTGGCAGCTGTTCCTAGAGAGCCCATTCCAAGCCAAGTTAAACCCCAAGCCAAGACTGTGTAGCAACTCCACCACGAGTCTCAGGCAGGGTTCAAGCAGCCCAGCTTTCCACATACCTACAGAATTACCCATTTCAAGATGTCCATTGCCTTTCTGTTACCAGCTTTCCATAAGCAAACAAACTCCCAACTATTCAAGGCACTTTACCTGCTGAAGAACACAGCTGGGCAAGGAACTGAGTTAAGCACCTTTTCCCCTCATATCCCAACTCCCTCATCATGACTTTTCAATAAAAAATAGGTAAGAACACACCCTGTGCTTTAGAGGATATATACAAATATGGATATAAATGCCTGCAAATTTTATTTCAATAACAGCCCTTAATCATATCAGAAATTAAAGGGAACACAATGAAACAATACAAGAGGAGTTGCAATGGAGTGAGAATGCAAAGTTGAATACAGGAATTAGACTGCTTGAACTTTGCATCCAAAACAGTGAAGAAGTTTACATTTTGCATAAGTTTTTGCTAAATATATTTATACATGAACATACTTACTCCTCCCCCATGATCTGGCAGCAGGGCAGAGGAGGAGGAAGAGCAGGAGAAATTAAATCTTGAATTTAAACTATCTGAATTCGGCAACATGAAATTTAGTCTGCAACTCCACTGAGGTAATTGCTTATCCACATCACCATCTCACAGTCCTCCACTTTGTCCAACAAGGAGATTGCACAATACATTCTTCATAGGGAAATATTTACAAAGAAAATCTAAAATACTGAAGCAATTTCACAATAGATCTTTCCTAAAAATCTGCTAATGCATATCTAGCAATTTTTGTTTGATATCCTACACTCAGTGTAATTAGAATAGCATTTGAAACATTCCAACAGGAATCACATTGCACAGAAGAAGCAATTTGCTTCCCTAACATTTTTGCACACCCACTCAGAGCCTGTGCCTTTAGTGCACAAGTCCACAATGCCAAGCCTCTACATAGGTACCTAATAAATGCTATGGAACAAAGTTCTTTGGAACGAGGACAAGCATCTCAGTCTCTGGGTTGTAATGATGTAAGGCTTCTTGCAGCTTTATTTGCATGGTCAGTGAAAGCCAGAGGAAGTGCCATCCCTGTCCACACCTAGCCTGGAGTTGGTATCTGGTTCTCTCAGGTGTCCACTGCAGTTTCAACAAGCAGATTGGTGACAAATCAGTTACGGGTCAGTCCAGGCCCTTCTGGAAGGAGGGAGGCAAAGAAAGTCTTGAAAAAAACCCACACCGTGCTCACAAGTGAAGGGCTGGCCTGCTGCAGTTCTTGGAAAGCCTGTCCCTCATCAGGAGGTGCCTCAGACTCATTTGTTCTGCCTCCATTTTCCCCCTGTCAAAATAAAGGATATTTGGTAAAGAACTTCAGAAACACATTAGAAAAAATCCGGCATCAAACTGTGTTTTTGTTGCCAAAATGTCACCGTTTGAATAGAAGATTTTTCAAGTAGCCCCAGATACAAAGTCAAAAGCCCAAGCCACACATGGACACTACTGGTTAACTCACACTGGTGTCCAGAAACACTGTCTGGACAGCCATCAAGCACCAGATCAGGTGAATTACATATTTACAGCTATTAATTAGCTTTCATTGACATCAGAACTGTCAGCTTGAACTGAAAGACTCAAACTGCTCATAGACACAAATCCTACAGAGGTGTAGTCTGAACCCTGCCCTCAGTTACAGCCTGTAACAGACCAATTCCCACTGCAACTTCCTAAAGGACAGAAGCAGCTAAAAGATAACCTTCACCCTGAAATATCTCGGTGAACTAAGGAATTTACTACACCAATGGAGGACCTCAGGTAGCAATTACTCTCCCATACTGTCTTACAGAAGCTTCAAGAAAATATTTTTTTTTCTACTACACAATTATTAAAGCAAAAGCAAAACTTCCCAGGGTTTCATGGTTTAAAAATATAGCAAGACAATACCTGAAAATTATTGTTTTGGTCCTGGTTTAGAGCAGCTTGAGGAGGAACATTGCCTGGGAAGGGCTGAACTGGTCTTCGTCTAAATGGGAACCGTCCAGCATGGTGCCTGGGGAAGGCAACAAATTCATTAATTAATGTTTCAACATTACTCATCCTGTTACACAACAGCTGCACATTTAACTGCTCAGAGCTGCTGGCAAACATGAACAGTAAAATTTAAGTCCTTTCAGTGGAACAATTAGCCTTCAGCTCTCCAAGTCTACATAGATGTTGGAAAAGCTGCTCCACTTTTAACTCCTAGGCCTACAATTCGGACACCTACATCACTTGTTTCACAGGTGATCAAAGAATTTAAGAGGACAGATCATTTTTCTCAGATAAGACATCCAAAGCATAGCAGCTGAGGGTCCATTGTCATCTGTGTTTTTATCCTAATTATATTCCCCCACACAGAGAGGTTCAAAGGCAGTTCAGGACACTCCACTCAGTTCAGCTTGTTCTGCTCTCCAGAGGGGCAACACAGCAGAAGAACTGCATTGATGCATGACTGAAACAGCAAGTGTGAGACCCTCTTCCCAGACTTCAACCACTAATTTCCCAACAAACTAATTTTCTACACTAAACCTAGAGGTTTGTCTGCTCTATGCTGCTGAGTTGCTGGAGCTTTACCACAGGGGCTACTTTGGTTTCAAGTAGTTTTCTGAAATAGAAAGACAGCCACACCAGAAACTGCAAAACCCCAGTGAGATCAGCCACATTCTTAATTTAATCCAGACAGGCTTAATTATCATTTTTCTAAATATTGAGTTATACCAGGATATAGAGGAGTGGTTTGCCCTTTCCAGGTGCAAGAGTC
This sequence comes from Vidua chalybeata, assembly GCF_026979565.1. Lineage (NCBI taxonomy): Eukaryota > Metazoa > Chordata > Aves > Passeriformes > Viduidae > Vidua > Vidua chalybeata. The sequence continues at coordinate 14,869,951 of NC_071540.1, forward strand.
CTATGAAGCTCAACCACCAGGAGGCTGAGCTTCCTGAGCACAGAACTCAGTACTTCAGTGAAACCCTTCTGAACAGCAAATATTAGCACCATACACTTACAGATACATCAGAACAGTGCCACCCATGACGAGGAGGAGTCTGCTGATACTGGAGTAGAAATAGACCATGTTGACAAAAACATATAAGAGTGTTGCTGAGTAGAGCCAGTCCAACCAGTCTCGATTGCCACCCTCCTCATCTTCCTCCATGAGGGGCCCCCCTTGGGCATTCATCCTCAAGTTCTGGTCAGCCACTGCATTAACCTGAGCAGCAACATTCTGGTTTCCAGGCTGGTTTTGGGCAGGAAATGGGTCTGGGAGAGGAGCTGGACGTGTCACTGGTGCCACTGGTATCTCCTGAGGATGCCGTGCATGGGATGGGTCAGCAGATGCAGCAGTAGAAGCCAAGCTGGAACCAGAGAACAAAGTACAGAATGAGGCTTAGTCAAATCCTCTCACTTCACACAGGCCCTGTGTGTGAAAGTCTATCTTTAGCAATAGTCAGATCACATGCAAGTAGAAAGCATTAAGTTTAGAGGCTACAGAAGCATTATAAACAAGTTTTAGTTCTACCCATAACAATTGTATAGTGACTTCAACAAATCAAACCAGGCACCCTCCCCTTTATCAACAGTAATGTCAATACTTCACAAAAACAATTTAGAGCAATCTGCAGGTAGTCTAAAAGCCTTCTGCAAGTCTCAGCTTGACCTATCACTGATGTCCAGTCAATGCTGTATGCACTTTGAGCAGTCAAAAAAGAGAACAAAGGCTCATCAGCAGGATCAGATTTACTCCAGAGACACCTGCCCTGCCAAGGAAGAGTCAGACAGGCAATGGGCAAGATTCAGAACCACTGGCCTGAACAGCACCAGAGCAGCACAGTTAGGGGCACATTGCTACAACATTCAGCACAAGTTATGATGAAAAAGTCCCCAAGCACCATCAAAAGAGGAAGAATTGCCAGGAGCTCCCAAATTTCTTGTATTACAGTTTCTACTTCCTACTGGCAGCTTGGAATAGAACACTTACTATTGCATGTAATACTGTCTTGCATAAATCTGCTGGAACCAGGACATCTGAAGCATGCTGTAGGTTGTGTAAGCAGAGAAGCCAGGAGCCACACTCTGGAAGGGATGCTGAGTTGTTTCCAGCCTTGGTCAAAATTTGAACACATTCATTAGCAAACATTGGACTCACAGCAAAAGCAATTTATTACAGAACAATGTAAATAAGCTTCTGTGATTTTGTGCACCCAAATACGAAATTAATTCTTCCTTCTAGACACCTCTTTACCCACATGAACAAAGCAAAGACTTTTCTTCCTAATTAACAGTACAGTGCATTTTCCTTTAGATGTCACATCCTTGGAAGTGTTCAAGGCCAGGTTGGACAGAGCAACCTGATCTAGTGGAAGGTGTCCCTCACAGCAGAGGGTTGGACTAAATGGCCTTTAAAGATCCATTCCAATCCAAATTATTGTATGTATAAAGCTTTTATATAAAGCCTCATCATATGTGGCCCATGTTCTATGGACTTATGACAGTATATATGGCATAAGGAGCTGGCATCCAACACAAACATACCATCTTAAACATCTCAAAATGTGCATAAAATTGTATTTACCCATTACTGGCTTCTGCTGAAGAGTGGACACCTGAAGAGCTCCTTGACCTTCCACCATTTGAGGAAGACACATTGGATTCCTGCCTGGCTTCTGATGGTAACTTGGGCTGATCAGCTTTAACCTACAGACAGCAGGGCAGCCAGTGAGGTTCACTCAGGACAGCACACACACCTTATGCAAAAAGTCTGCACCCCACAAAGTATGCCCTTGTTTTAACACCTATTCCTGCACAGCACCTCAAACACCTCTATCAGTATTTTAAACCTCTTGGAACCAAATGACTGGGAGGCAAAAATGAGTTGATGCTACTCTTTCACAATAGCCACACTGTATTTGTTACTTCTTATGAACACATTCAGTGTCCATCTGGTTATAAAAATATAAAATACAAAAGACACTTTGGCTTTTTCCTATAGTAAATTTGTACTTGCACAAACTGCTGTACACAGTTCAAGAGCTGTCCTGTGGTGATGTATCTGACACCCAGCCAAAGGTGGCTCACATCTAGCAACCAGCAGGCATGGGTAGGGTTAGCTCACAGTGCCTCTAATGGGCAACAGGAACACACCTCTAGAAACATCTGCCCAGCCCCTTTAAAGAAAGAATGGGTTCTGGCCATTTGTACTTGAGAGCAGTCCATACTGAGCTCAAGCACAAAGGCTGAGCCTGTAGAGAGGAAGCCAAAGATGAGTCATTAATGGGAGCAGTTAAAGTGTCTGCAGTTCTCAGCCTTCTTCCTTCCCCAAACAGATCAGAACCACTTCCCTCCACAAGCTCAGTCTGTCCAAGCATGCCTGGGACATAGCAAGTCAATCTATTTAATAAAACTGAATCTACCAGAAAGCATTTCTCCCCTGAGCAGCACATCACAACTAGATCTTCTTAACAGATACCATGAGAATTTTTACTGATGAACTGTAGAGGCATTTTTTTTTTTTTACTCAGCTTAATCCAAATACATTCTCACACTCCCAAACAAATTATCACAAACTAATACTGCTGTTGCACTAATAGGGAAAACCTGCAGTAAAAGGGAACTTGAAAATGGTCATCCAACACTTCTTGTTTTCAGTTACAAACCCAAGATTCAGAGTTCAGTTTAATTACCTCTGATTTGGTTCCTTGCATATTTGCAGGAGTCTTGAAGTTGTATACCAAATGAAGAGCATGCAGCTCCCCATGCTGAAATATAAGGGAAGATCTGTTAAAAAAAAAAAAAATCCCTTCTCTGGATATATTTCAGCACATCATAAAAGATACTTTTTTATACCTTTGGCAACAATTCTCCCAGACAGTAGTGATCAAGCAGCAGCTTCCCAGAATAAATCAGCTTTTGGTCCTCTTCAGGCTTTGAAGAAAGAAAACAAGGAATAGGATTACTTGCTCTGCCAAGCATTAACCAACACAGCTCACAGTTGGTGGAGAAAGGCATGGAGCATCCCACATGTTAAGGTGCACATCTAAATTCAGCTAAACTCATGAGAAAACTGAATGCCCAAGTGGGATAATATCAAGATGCAAACCTGCATAAGAATCCAAAGTCCCCTGGGCAAAGAATTTGGCCATGTGCTATATCTTTTACTGTCCCAACAAAACCATTCGTATTTCTTAAAAACAGAAGTTTGGAGTTCCATCTAATCTGATCAGCACCAGAGGTCTTGTCAAGTAAATCTGTTACAGCCCATCCAATGGGACCCAGCAGCTGTCCCACAGCAGCTGGGGAAGCACATGGAGCCTGTTTCTGGCTAATCACCACATTCCCAGGGAAAGCATGGCAAAGGCATGGGAATCAGGCCTTCTCCCAAGCAACTAGTGACAGGACAAGGGGAAACAGCCTTAAGTCTGGAGGGCAGTCTCCAACTGGATGTTACGGAAAATTTCTTCACTGAAGGAGTGGCTAAGCATTGAAACGGGCTACCCTGGGAAATGGAGCCACTATCCCTGGAACTCTTCAAAAAACGAGTAGAGACATGGCATGTCACAGTGCGGCTGAGCAGGCACAGTGGCATTTGCCCGAAGGTTGAACTTGGAGGTCTTTCCCGAGTTTATTGACTCTGTGAAGGCCACAGAGCCTCCCGCGGGAGCGCAGCTGCTCCAGCAGCTCTCGCGTCCTGCGGCCCGGGGGGAAGGCACGCTTCTGCATTCCAGCCCCGCACGCCACACCGCACACAGCGGGAGCGGGAACGTGCCCTCACAGCCCCGGCAAGGGCCTCGGCCGCCCGCTGCCCGGCTGGGCGCGGTGCCCGGGCGCAGCTCCCCGGTGCCAGCGGGCTCTGACGTCCCCGCACACCTGCGGGACGCGCCGTGCCGGGAGGGCGGTTAATGATTAACCGCGGCCGGGCCACAAACGAGCCCCAAAATAGCCCAAGCGCGCCCCCAGCGCGGCTGACGCAACCGGGACGAGGACACCCCGGGGGGGGGGCAGGTACCGCTCCCACGGCACCCCGGGGGACAGGTACCGGTCCCGGAGCCACACGAGAGCCCCGCGGCAGCTGCCGCCGCGGCCCCCACCACCCACCCAGGCTGCGCGCAGGGAGCCGCCCGGCAGGGCTGCGGGAAGAGCGGACTGCGCACTCACCGGCGCGTCGGGCAGGAGCCGGCGCAGCTCGGTCTTGAGGCGGCGCACGGTCCAGGCAGGCTGGGCGCTGAGCCGGAGGTCGCGGTGCCGCTGCGCGGGGCTCCGGACCAGCAGCGACAGCGGCTCCTCCATGGTGGGCGCCAGGCGGGCGGTGACTGCAAAACCTCCCGGCGAGAGCTTTATAGGGGCCCGCCCCGCCGCAGGGCCGCGGTGGCTGCGGCTGATTGGCCTCGATGAGGGAAGAGGCGGGGCTGCCACGTGGGCCAATGGGACGGAGCCTCGCGTGCAGAGCCGTGAGGAAACAGAGGCGCTGATTGGGTGGTGCCGGGTGAGGGGCGGGGCTATGCTGTCACCACGGCGACCGCGCCCCGCCCCGCCCCGCCCCGCCCGGGCCCTGAGGGGCGGAGGCCATGGCCGGGCCGCTGCCGCTCTCCTCCGTCTTTCCCTCCCTACCGCCCTCCACCACAGCACCTCCGGCACCAACGCGATGCACCCCGTGCTTCGCCTTCCCTCCCCCCTCGCCCGCTGGAGCAGCACAGCTCTGTGGAGCCCTGCACGTGCTGCATCCACAGCCTGATCCAGGTGAAACATCCCCTTTTTCCCTATGGTTATTTTACCCGGTCTGTGTAGCTACCTCAGCCGGTTTGCTGAGGGCTTTGTGGGTACAGGACAAACCGTATTTCTGGGCGGAACCAAAAGAAGTGTGCAGATATGCTGGGGAAAGTTAATAATTCATGACATCTTTACAAACAAACAAACAACAAAAAAAACCCACAAAAAAAAACCGAAAAAACCAAAAAAAAAAAAAAAATGTGGACCAGCAGCTTCTGAGTGCTCCTCCTCTCGCCCATCATCCTGTGAGATGCGATCCAGCACGTTCAAAGCCCGTGGTAATGATCCTGGTGCACCAGGAGGGGGTTTTCGCGTCCTGCAAAACAAAACTGCAGGAACGTGAGACGTCGGATTTATCTCTCGGCACCAGGCATTTACTCTGCGTGTTTCAGGAGCTGCTCAGTATTCCTTGGCAGCCAGACCTGTTGCCCAAAGGCACGGATGAGTCTGCAGCCAGGACTAGATTTTGCAACCAGGAAAGCCATTCTGCCGCGGGGATGCATCACCCCGCGGCTGCCCGGGGCAGAGCCGAGCCCAAGGGACCGACAAAACAAAATCGCGAAGAAGTGAGCTGAGCCTGGGTCTGGCCGGGTGAACCCTCCGCAGCTGCCAGGGTACGCCCTTGTGAGGGTGGAGAATTCCACCGGAGCCCATTCCTCTCTCGCATCCACATCCCACAGCGAGCGCTGGGGCTGCACTCCTGCCTGCTCTGTCCTTGCTGTCCCTGGGAGGGCTCAATGCCCAGGTGGGCTTTGCCTCCCCGACTTCTGCTCTGTGTCCCACCAACCCAAGGAGATGCTGCCAGAGCTATTTGCTGCTCTTGCTCCATCAGCACAGATCGTGATCCCCATCCCTCAGCTCCTCCTGACAGTGGGGGAAGACAAACACAGTGTCCAGGGCCACCCTTGCCATTGCCAAAGTCAAGGTGACTTTGCTGCTCGCTTGGTTGCAGCCTTTGTTCAGAGCACCAAGCGAGTTCCCATGGGTGGCAAGGACAGGGTAAGGCTGCAGGTGTTGGAGTGACCAGGATCTTGGACTCTGTGTTTTATCTGGGACTCCCCGTGCTGTTGCTCGCCCATGGACCAGCTGCACAGCTGTAGCCACAGCGCTGATCCTGCCTCGAGCTGATCCTGCCTCGCGCTTCTCCTTCATCACAGAGAAGAGGGGCAGAACTCAACTGAGCTGCTTTCTGCTCATTCCTTGTCTGAGCCATTGCTGGGAAAAATGCCTGCTCACTGGACAAACTTACCTGAATCCAGCACTGCCCTGGAGCAGGAGCAGGAGCTGGAGGAACAACCTCCTGAGGTACATGAGTGCTAAACCTCAGCAGCCCCCCTCCATGTCTGGAGCCAGACCCTCACTGCTCTCACCCACAGCAGCCAAGAACTGGTGGATCTGGAGTCAGTGGACACATCTGAACATCGGGTAGCACATGCTCCAGCTCCAGAGGCTGATTCAGAGTTCCTGGGTCTGAGGCAGAACAAACACTTGCCCTGATACTGTCTGCTTAGTTTAGCTCACTCTGTGGCAGCAGATAAGGGGACACAGCACATCACCCCACTGTCCTACTCAACAATTAACTCAAATTTACCAAAACTGGAGATGAAGGGCTGCAAGCTGCTTTTGTCACCTGCGTAAATATTAACCACAGTGTAAATCAGGATTATCTCTCTGAACTCAACACAATTACTCTGTTTAAAAAAAAAAAAAAAAACAAAACTGGGGGGGGGGGGGGCTGAGTGGGGTGTTGCTGATGAGTTTACAGCTCTGTTTGTGGTCAGGCTGGTTTTCATGGCATGGCAATCTCTTGGCATATCAGGAACAGCCGGAGGAGAATTTGCCAGCATATGAGGAGATGCCCCACGGTCTCACAGCCTGGCATGCTCCTTTGCTCACCCAGGCACAGTGACACAAGGGACGAGCCTGCCAGGAGCCACAGAGCAGCTAACACAAGCCTGGTGCTGTAGGGATGCCAGGGTGTGATGCAATTTTGTCCTGACCAAAAGTTGCTCCCTGGGCCAGGATAAGGCAAGGATCAAAGGGCAGCAGAATCCAGACAAGCCAAGCTGATTCTCTGGGCTTGGTTCGAAATGTTTATTCTGTCAGAAGCACTGTGCTCGTTGGGTGTTTGGTTTTAAAAACTGTTTCATGCTGCTGCCGTCGTGGCCCCTTTGGCTCCAAAATTCCTCCGAGTCCGTGATCAAGAGTTTGGTTTTGTTCAGGCGCTGGGGCTGGTGACCCTGGTGCTGGAAGGAGGGAGCTCACAGTGTGCTCTGGCATTGCTGGCAGAGCTGCACTGCAGCGGGGTCTGCAGGAAAGGGGTTCTCTGTCTGTCCCTGAGAGTTTCTGTGCCCAAGCAGAGCCAGTTCTGCCAGAGACACATCCCACGGGCATCACCTGTGGGCACAGCCTGGCAGCACTGAGATGTGCTCTGGCTGCCCGTCCTGGCAGCCTGGTGCTGGGACAGGCACGGCGAGGCTTTGCCGCACTCCCGGTGAACTTGTTCCGTTTCCCTCCACTCGCTCAGCTGTTCCACTGCTCAGTAAAGCAAATCATCCCCAAAACGATGAACCTTCCCTGGCCCACACTGCTCTGGGGCGGCATGAAACTTCCCTGCCAGACAAGGGAGAAAAGCCAGAACGAACCAGGAGGTGGGGAATGAGGGACACAGCTGGAAAACATCCCCTGCTACCAGGGTTGCCTCTGCCAAAGGCCACCAAACCGGTGACATGGGAAGCCCCGTCCCAGCACGGGGAAACGCTGGGATATTCCCGGGCAGGGCCGAGGCTTTCACCGGTGCCACTCGCGGGGATTCCGTGCGGATGCTGGCCGCGTGCCGGAGCTCGGTGTCCCCAGAGAGGGGCCGCTGTTGGGTTTAATGTGTCGCTAATGAGGTTCCTGACAGCGATGGGATGCCCGAGGTTACCGGCGCGGTGCCCGGTGCCGTCCCGGCGCGGCGTCAGCCCGACGGGGAGCGGAGCCGTGCTCGGGTGGACGGGGCCGACGTGGAGGGGACTGGGATGGAGACGGGCTTGGGGACGGAGATGGGGACAGGGATGAGGATGGGGGTCCTGCCGCCCTCCCGTCCCCACCCCCGTTTCCACGGCGACGTTGTCAGCAGCCGTCCGGCCACGCCCCGCGCCCCGCCTGGGCCAATGGCGCGGCGGCGCCCGGCCTGCCCGCCGGTGACGTCATGGCCGGTGAAAATCCCCCGTGGCCGCGGGAGCGGCGGTGGCGGCGCGGCCCCGCGGCCCGGCCCGGCCCGCACCATGGCCAAGCACCACCGCACGCCGGCGCGCTCCGCCGAGCCCGTCATCGAGGTCAAGAGCAAGGTAAGCGCCCGCCGGGGACGGGGCCGGTGATGCCGATGCCGATGCCCGTGCCGGTTCCGCCGGGTCACGACCGAGCGCGTCGCCCCCGCGTCGGGCAGCACACGTGGGGTGGCACCGCGCACCAGGGAGCGGCGCGGGAGCCAGGCCGTGCGGGCTCTCCGCTCCCTGCGCTGCGGCGGCTCTGCCCGGAGCCTCCCCGAGCGCAGCCCGGCCCGGCGGCCGCGGCGTCCCGGCACCGTGGGCTCTGCCGGGCCGCGGGCTCGCTCGGCGCGGCCGTGGGAACGCCGCGGCGGAGCGCTCGCCAGATGCGCAGGGCGCCGGTGCGCCGTTCCGGCAGCCCCGGTGTGCGGGGTGGCCCCGCCGGTGCGGGTGTACGGGGTGTGCGGTCACCCCGGGGATACACCTCACCCAGATGTACGCTCACCGAGATGTGCGCGCTCGCCAAGGCATGCTAATCCCCGGCTATGCCATCGCCCAGATGTGCGCCCCCAGCAAGGGACGAGCCCCTGTCGCGCCTCCAGATGTGCACACCTGCATGACTGTGCGCTCGCCCAGTTGTGGTCTCCCGCAGACGTATCTGCTCATCCAGATATGTGCTCACCTGGCACACCCTTGCCCAGATGTATGCGGTCACCCAGATATGCACCGTTGTCCACCTGTGCCCATCCACCCACCCCTGTGCTCATCCAGATGCGTGCACTCCCTTTCTGCACCCTTATCCAGCTGTGCACTCGCCCAGCTGCGCCACTGCCTGCTCGGGACCCCCGGCAGGGTGCAGAGTGTCCTCCCTCCCAGGACGTGGTGGCCACCGCCTGCCCCGACAGCTGGGGTGTGACCCCCGCGGGCAGCGCGATCCTCGCAGCGCTCCTCAGCCTGTTCTTAATTGGCTTCCCGTTCGTTCGTCGTGACGGAAGGAGGCATTAATTAGCGCTGTTGCTCACCAGGTGCTACGGCAGCGCCCGTGTCGCAGGGAAGGGCCTCCCGGCAGCACGGAGTCTGCTACGGCTGGTGGTACGGCCAGAGGGTCCTTCCTCTGCCGCGGGGCCATCTTTCTGCCCCATCACTTCAGTGTTTGGGCAGAAAAACGGCTTCTCTCCTTTTACTTTGTTTTTGGGACGGGCTCCTCCCGACTGGCTCTGCCTGCCCTGTGGCAGCTTTGTGTGATGCCCTGCCTGCATCAGTCCTGCCGACCGGGGCCAGCCCTGCCCAGAGTCACCCTCTTCATCCTCTTCCTCCTCCTCCTCTGCAGTTCGACGCTGAATTTCGCCGCTTTGCCATGAAGCGCTCCGGCGCCGGCAGCTTCCAGGACTTCTACCAGCTGCTGCAGACAGTGCACCAGATCCCGCGGGTGGACGTGCTCCTGGGCTACACAGACATCCATGGCGACCTCCTGCCCATCAACAACGACGACAACTACCACAAAGCCCTGTCCTCTGCCAATCCCCTCCTCAGGGTCATCATCCAGAAGAAGGGTAAGCGGGGCACTGGATGTGTCCTCCTACCAAGAGAGATGAGCCACAACCCGCAGCACTGCTGGTTCCACCTTTGGACTGTGCCAGTGGGCAGGCTGCTCACATACCCTCCATACCAGGGGCATGGCTGGTCACATACCCTCCAGCCACTGCTTTGGTGGATGGATGTGGAAATGGTGGCACTGGGAGGCTGCCAGAACCCTGCCAGGGCTGTGGCAACCACACAGGCTCACCCTGGCAGCCGAGGGCACCTGCCTCAGCCCAGCCCCATGCAACCTGGTGAGCAAAGGCAGATCCTTGCAATTCACCCCTTTGAAGTCGTGTTTTCCAGCCAAGCTTGCGTGGGCTCCCAGATAACACCCGTGTTCCTCCTGTGAGCGCTGCGCCAGCAGCCCCATCCAGCTTCCTGCCCTGAGGAGGCAACAGCCATCATTTTGGCAGAGCTCTCAGGGTGCCAGGTGCTGCTGGATTTTTGGTGTTGGGAAGAAGCTTGGTGCCTCCCTGGCAGACCAGGGGCTTGCCCTTACCTGAATGGCATATTCCCAGGGAACCACTTCTTTGCACAGGTACAACTGATAGCATCCTGATAGCAGGGTCCTGGTGAGGTTGAAAGCCTCCAAGTGACAAACACTCCGAGTATTTCTCCTGTTTGCAGGGAAAACAAGCCCATCCCCTTCCACTCAGTTTAGTAGCACCGAGTTTTTCTCTTTCACAGCACCATCAGTCAGCAGTTCACAGAGCCAGAGCCTGACCCAGAGCCACAGGGTCAGCACAGCATCCAGTGCGAGTCTGTGTTTCCAGCTCATGTTAGCGGTACGGAGTCTCTGGGCGAGAGGTGATGCTGGTGGCCAGCCCTGGCTGCTGTGTCAGTTTTCCTGGGCTTTTACATCAGGGTGGTGTGGGATGCTCTGGACATGTGTTTCCCCTGTGGCCACGTGGTGTGGGAGCTGGCAGCAGTGATCCAGGCTGCTGGAGCTTGTGGTGCGCTCAGGGGCTGTTGCTGCCAGCACCAAACCATCCCCTGTTCCTGGCCCAATGCTTGGACCCAGGCTGTCACATGGAGAGCCAGTGCAGGGGTGGGTGTGCCACGGCTGCAGTAGGACCATCACTCCTGCTCCCAAGAGCCACCCTGTGGGCTGCTGGAAAAGCCTGTGAGGGCCCACAGCTGACTGTGCCAAGACAGCACAGTGTGGAGAAGGAGAAGGCAGAGCCTGGCTCCAGGGGCAGCATGGTAAGGAAGGCAAGCAAGCAGCACCAGGGAGCCCCAGCACCCAGCTGTGCCCGCAGGAGAGGGGCCACGGGGTTGGCAGCACCACAGGGAGGTGAGCAGAGAGGCCAGGAGCAAGTCCTGGGTGAATCACAGCTAATTTAAAATGGATCCAGGTCATCCCGAGGCTGGGCTGTCGTTGAACCGGTCTGGGTCGCTGAGGAATGTGGCTGCAGAGCCTCTCACACCACCGGGTGCAGGGAGCTGTGCACACACACAGGTGTGCTCCTGTCAGTGGGCTCCACAGCAGCCAGTCCTGCCACAGCAGGGCAAAAAGCAAAGGCTGCAGCTGGGCTCCCCTCTGTGCCATCACCCCGTTGGGTGAAGCCATCCCCGCAGGGCAGCCTGGCTGGAACAATGCCACTGACCCTCCTTGGCTGGGCCAAGGCTCACGGGAAAGGCAGGGGAAAGTGTGGGACATTGCCAGGGCCACCATGGGGCTCATCCTTGGCGTGCTGGACCTGCCTGGCCCAGCCACTCTGCGCCCCTTGGAGAGGAGCTGTGTGCTGAAATAGCTGTGGGAAAGCCTCCGCCACCCTTCCCTGAGCTAAAAATATGCCAAGGCTGTGTGTGCAGGGAGATATTTATAAACCAGGAGCCCTGGCAGGCTGGCTTGGCTAGGGAGAAATCCCATGTCCCCTGGGCTTGGGGACATCCTTAGCAGCCCTGCAGCTGGAGCAGGGTCCAGATGCTGGTGGGGGACACTGTGTGGAATGTGCTGACGATGGAACATCCAGATCTGGTCTCCCCCATGGAAAGAGTTGGGGAGAAACCAGAGAGGAACCAGGGGCTACTCCCCAGCACCTGGTGGATGAGGCCAAGAGTGATGGGTTGGAGTTGGGCCCCACAGAGCAGCCCCAGGCCACGGTCCAGAAGGAGGGAGTCAAACCCTGTTTGAAGGTGCCTGATGGTGCAATAAGAGACATGGGCACAAATCACAGTCTGGGATATTCAGGGGCCCTGAGGATGCTGCAGCCCTGGGATGAATTTCCAGGAGATGGGGAGTCTCTGTCCTTGGGAATGCCGGAGTTCTGTAGGACATAGTGGTGGCTATCACCAACCCATGCCAGAGATAGCCCTGCTCTGGTGGGGCAGAGGACTCTGGTGCTGTCTCCTGGGGTTGGACTCGCCCTAAGGGAGTTGGTTGCCACCACAGCACACTTACGTGCGGGGATCCTCTCTCCCCAGACCCAAACTGGGGCATGGCTGCAGCTCCCAGGCCATCAGGGCTGGCAGCTCTAGTGTTAAACTGCAGAGTTTGGCTTAAAGTGTGATTAAGGCTGAATCACTGCCTCGATCCCACTAATCCTGGCCTGTGTGCCTGTGTACGCTGGGTAATCCCAGGAGATGGGCCCCAGCGGAGACAGGCTGCAGGGAAAGCCAGGCTGATGATCTGGGGAGGAAAAGCCGGTGAGACCTGTGAGCAGGGCCCTCCTGCTGAGTGCTGCCCCAGCACCTGGGGCCAAGGGCACGTGCTCACATCCCCGGCAGCTGCAGTGCCTGACCGGTGTCCTCCCTCGCTCCCTACAGCAGAGTCTGATGCCAGCGTCTTCGCCTCCAACTCCTTGCAGCGGAAGAAGAAAGGGCTGCTGCGCCCAGCACACTACCGGGCCAAGCCTCACCTCCTCATCGGGATGCCCCAGGACTTCCGCCAGATCTCCTCCATCATTGACGTGGACATCCTGCCCGAGACGCACCGGCGCGTGCGGCTCCACAAGCACGGCTCCGACAAACCGCTGGGCTTCTACATCCGCGACGGCGTCAGCGTGCGCGTGGCCCCGCAGGGCGTCGAGAAGGTGCCCGGCATCTTCATCTCCCGCCTGGTGAAGGGCGGCTTGGCTGAGAGCACGGGGCTGCTGGCGGTGAGCGACGAGATCCTGGAGGTGAACGGCATCGATGTGGCTGGCAAGTCCCTGGACCAAGTGACGGACATGATGGTGGCCAACAGCCACAACCTCATCATCACTGTCAAGCCGGCCAACCAGCGCAACAACGTCATCCGCAGCAGCAAGGCCTCGGGCAGCTCCGGCATGTCCACGGACAGCACCCCCAGCCAGCAGACCCCCAGCCCGGCCTCGCAGTACCTGAGCAACTACAGCACGGCCGAGAGCGACGAGGAGGGCGACCTGGTCATCGAGAGTGACAGCGCGTCCCACTACATCCCCGGGGGCTGCCCCAACGGGGGCCCCGCGGACGGACCCCTCCAGCGGAGCCTGTCCCCGCACAGCTCGCGGGGCTCCCTGCAGTCCCTCGGCAGCCACGACGGCAGCCCTGGCCGGGGCAGCGGACGGGAGGATGGCACCCTCCTCACCCTATAGCTGCAGGGGCCTGTGCCACTCGGTGGCCGGCCGGGTTTCTGCTGATCTGGGCTGGATGTGGACACCAGGGTGATGATGTGGCCAGCGGGCAGGGGTGGAGAGGGGCTGCCCTCTGCCCTCTCCCACCCCCTGTGACCCCGGGAGTCCAACTCTGGGATCCACTCAAGCCAGGCACTGCCCTTCTGAGCGCCCTTGCCTCCTCTTCCAAGCAAGCGGGGGTTTTTAATTGTTTTATTGAAATATGCATCATTAATATATTGCAATGGACAGTAAAACTTTTTCTAGAAAGCAGCATGCTTGTCCCTGGTTCATGTCACTGCAGGGAGGAGGGGGACAGCGGGTGGGTACCCCAGCCCTGTACACGGAAGGCAGTGCCTGGGGGCTGTGGCCTTGACCTTAGCACACCTTGTGACTTTGCTGCTGTGCTGGGTGACTCCACTGAGACGCATTGTGCCTGTTCCAGGACTATGTCCAGGCTGTTTTGGGCAGCTGCCTGGGCTGATGCAGTCAGCCTTGCTTGGTCCCCCCACTCCCACCATATCCCCGCTGCAGGGCCCTCAGTAATGCAGGGGACACCTGGTCTGGCAGCAGCACCTTGGCTGTCACTCAGCCCTGCAAACGCTGCTGGGGATAGTGCAGCCCCATCCTCCTTCTTCAGCCCCAAGCTCAGGGCAGGGGGGGTCCACACCTGCCCCTGCTGCTCTGCTGGGGCTCCCAGCACCCTCAGTCCCTCTCCCAAAAGTGCCAAGCTGATGGTGGCACTCACTGCTGCCAAGGGCTTGTGGTGGGACTGGCAAGGAGGAAGACCTGCAGCTCTCAGAAAAGCCAGCACCAACTCTCCGTTCAGAGCCTCAGGCCAGGGCAGGCTGGGAGTGCAGCAAGGGCTGAGGACACTCATGGCACACAGCCAGGGCCCAGACAGACCAGAGAGCAGATCTGGCAGCAGGGCTGGTTAGCCCAGGCTTGTTTTGGGCAGGGAGGTGCCCAGGGGCTGTGCCCATGGGCCCCAGTCACTCTCATCCAGCCGGCTCAGCCTGGCTGTGGGGTTTGCCCTGAGGTGGCCCCAGGGGCACATGGGGTGATTTTCCAGTTGGCATCTCACCTCCTCCAGCCCTTGAGTGCCAAAATATTCCCCACCCCTTGGCAGCGGCGTCAGCCCTGACATCCCAGGGCACTGCAGTGTGCCAGGTGGCACAGGCAGGGCTAGAATACTCCATAATATCCCCACCCCACAAAATCCTACCCAGGATCGAGCAACCCCTGCAAAAAAAACCCCATCTGCTTGGGGGATTCACACACAGTATCCCCACCCTCTGTAGCAAATGGAGACGGAGCAACAGCCCAAACTGCAGGAAGGGAAAGCTTGATGGGGTTTCAGGGGAAAAAGTGTTCCCCCTGAGGCCAGCACTGTGTGGAGACAGAGCCCCAGCAAGGTGATGGGGCAAGGCCCTCCTTGGAGATTCTCCTGATTCAGTTGGATATGGTTCCAAGCTGTGGCACCATGCCTCTGCTGAGCAGGAGTTGCACCGAGCCCTCCAGCCATCATGCAGCAAGATCCTGCAAAGGTCTGCACAGGTTCCTGCATGGCATCTCAAGGTAAGGCAGCAGTGAGCTCACCTATGTGATGGCACCTTCCAGCCCTGTCCTGCCAGCCTGTGGACAGAGATCCAGCAGGATTTTGCACATTCTCCAGTCCATGTCCCACCGCCATGTCCCAGCAGCCAGCCCTGTGAAAGCCACAGCTCATCCCCTGCCTGCACTGTGCCAATGCTGATGGTTTCTGCTGCCCCACAGCATTCCTTAGGCCCTGCTGGGCCCACTGGGAGCTGCACACACACTGCAAAATGGAAATGATGATTTATTGGAGTATCTCCTGCCCCACAGACAACCGACCAGACCCTCCTGACAACTCAGCCCTCTCCTGGGCAGAAAACACTGAAGCTCTGTGCCCCTTTCTTGTCCCCAAGCTGTCCCCTCAGCTCTCAGGGGCTCAGGATGAGCCATGACCACGGTCCAGCTCAGGAGAAGGAGAATAACAAGGAATAGCACAGGGAGCAGCACAAAAGACCTCCTACCAGTTTCTAGAAGTAGGAAAAAAAGGGAAAGTAAGAGGTGATGCCACAGATCCAGAGGAGAGAGCTGATCTGTGAGAAGTCAAGCAGCAGAGACAACTGTTCCCCAGACCACTGAGCAGGGCCTTTTTTAGGGCATCTCCCTCCCTTTTCTGTGGACTGAAAGGTGAGCAAGAGATGCCAGCTGCGTACTGGACACTGTTATCGGCACCTGCATGGGCCCAGGGTCTGGAACTTGGCTTCCTCTCCTTCCCTCCCAGAAAGTGGTGTCCATTCCTGCCCAGCAACAAAGGAGGTTCAGGCAGAGCAGCACAGCACACCTGGCCCCACCAGCTCAGGAGTCCAATTTGATGAAGACTTTTGGCCTTGAGAAAATTTTGATTGCCTCGTCTATCTGGGAGAGCTTCCTCTCGAGCTCTACCCTCCTCTTCTGCATCTTGAGGCTGTCTCCACGCATTGGCAGCAGAACCAGGTCCTTTATCAGCTGTTCCTGGCCTGTAAAAACAGAAAAAAAAAAAGTTGTGTAAGTTGAAAAGCAAAGAAATCCACCCCTTTTTCTAGTGCTATGAACACAATGGCATCAAGGGAACAAGGACCTGGAATCCTTTTATTGAAAGCTCAGCCGGATGAAGACCTGAGGGACCTGCTCCAGCTTTCAGAACCAAGGACTGGACTAGAAACCTCTGAAGGTCCCTTCCAGCCAAAATCTTTCTAAGATTTTAGGAGCAATAGCAACCCTAACATCAAGTCCACTGGACAAGTGTGCTCCAGAGAGCCAGTACTGTAACCTGCAGGACATTGATTCCTTTTTCCATGCACACAGCTCACATCCTGCCTATATATGCCTTAATCCAGGCAACTCTCCAAGTGGCAGGAATACGTCCCTGTGTCTCTTCTCCCTTATCCTGCCTAGGATTGTTTGTTTTTCTGAGCTGGATTCGCTGTTTCTTTCCCTCTTACTTTGCTTCAGGTTGCCAAGGGTCTCCAGGCGCTGGCCCTCGGGCATCATGGTGTGCCCGGGCGGCGTGTCGGGGTCTGGCAGGTTTCGCAGCCGCTCCTCCATCTGCTTGCGCCACAGCTCCTTCCTCTCCAGCAGGCTGGAGGAAAAGGAGAGCAGGTATCAGCACATCTGGCACAGGCAGAGGCCAGGAATGCACCCTTCAAACCCTGCCAGGTTCCACTGGCTGAGGACCCCAGGGAGCCACGTGCTGGCACACACCCTCATGGTTGGGGATATACTATGTTTAAATCACATGAGGACCAGCAAATGTGCACCACATCCACAAAGGGCTGCTGGGAGAGATGCACTCAGGCCAACACATGCTCCTTGGAGACAAGGGCTGCTGCTCCTCATTTCTGGCTCACCGTGTCCTCGCCAAACCATCTGTGAGTCAATGGCAGAATGAAGTCAGACAGCAGCTCACGGCCAGGGATGCTGGCAGAGGACAGCACAGCCAAAGGACTGGCACCACAGTCAGTCCTAGGACAGGTTCTGTTTCCCATGCAGAACCTCAAAATGCACAGCACTAGCTGGATGTTTCTCAGAACCCAGGCCCAAGGCAGGATGTCAGAGAGCAGTGAGCTCTCTGCCTCTCCAAAACCAGACCTCTTCATGCCAAAGCTACATCACATGGAACAAAGCTTACAAAGGGGCAGGAGCACATTTCTCAAGGCACACAGAGCTTCCCCATATCAGCATCATTGTACAACAGCAAGCAAGGGAGGAGGAGACAAAACTCCCTCTGAGCCCTGTCGCACTGGGCATGGGATGCTGGTTAAGCCAAGAAAGCAGAGGGGACAGCGTTTACTCCCCAGGTCACAGAAAATGGCACTGCTGCACATTGCAAGAGCACCTCTGTGCCCAGCCCATCTCTCCAGGCAGAAGCTGAGGGGTGCATTAAGGCTGTTACAGTCTCGTGGAGCAGAGAGGGGCACATACTACTGGGGGACATGGCCCTTTTGCTTGGCGTTGTATTCCTCCTGCTCCCGGTGCTTCTGCTCCAGCAGCTCGGCCAGCGCCTGCAGGGACTGGGAGCGGCGCAGCGGGGCCCGCTTGGCAGTGCAGGCGTTGTGCCTGATGAAGTCAACGCTCCTGCCCTCCACCTGCATCTGGAAAAAGAGAGAGCAAGGCATCAGGGGCAGGCTGGCCACATGCACACAGCCAGCTGCCACTGTCCACACGAGGGAAAAAGCAAAAATGCACCACACAAGGTACTGAATTGTATGGCAGCAGGATAGGCATGAGACTCAGCACAGCCTGTCTCAGTGTGCAGCCACAGACAGGCAGGAGCTATGGCCATGGTTTGGGGAGGCAGGTACCAAAAGCAAAGCCTAATCCTGGCCTCTTTAAGGTACCCAAGATGACCACATGCCTTAAAAGCCAGAAGGACAGAAAAAAACCCAGGCTTGACATAGTCCCCATGGCTCCTACTGGTGCATTTGGAGGGCAGAAGAAAAACAGGCTGGGTGCTCACCAGGGCCAAGAAATGCAACAGAACCCCTGGCAGAGCAGGAACTTTGCTGATCCTTGGGGCACTTCCCCAGAGACAGCACCTCCACCACAGCTCCTCTGCTGGACAAAACAGTGGAGAAGGTGGCTGTGTTTGCATTTAAGATTTCCCTGGTCTTCCTCCTTTGTAGATCATGTCCTGGTTAATTAAGTCATTCATGGCATTTAGGAACCAACAAACTGACAATCTCACACTTGCCAAGGGAAAAGGACATGAGTCATGGAGCTGTTTAGGACCTCCCAAACAGACTACTTGAAAGGTTTAACTACTAATGCTGATTTAATTCTCTTTACTAAAACACACACTCATTTCCCAAATTTTTATCTAACATCCAGAAGCCACAGTTCCTTTGATTACAGTGGGAACGACCTCCAAAACCCCAAGACCTCCTGCAAAGCTCTTGGAAGAGCAGATTTAAGATTGCTGGCAGGAGGAGGTGGAATTTTCACAGGGAACTTCATGATCTCCTTAACTATGAGTGAGGATGAAGCTAGAATTAACAGTCCCTGAATATCCATCTCACCACCCCAGTGGCCAAGACCCTGTTCCTTCCCTTCAGCCAGGAACAGTATTTACAGATCTCCCTACTCATGCAGCACGTCTGACTCAACACTTTAGAAGAAGACATGAAGAGTTCAAAGCAGGAGCAATGGATCAGTGCCAGAAATCCCTGGGATGGATGCAGTTAGTGTGTAACTCACCTTGCTTTCAGCACCCTGTGCCTCTGGGTCTGCTCCTGCTTTTGCTCTGACAGGCCTTGGGGACAGTGGCCTGATCCCAGAGCCACAGCGGGAATACGCCCTCAGGAAATTCACAGCCTCGGGATTGGGAGGTGGGGAGGTCTCCTGGGAAAGGCAAGAAAAGATCCACTAGTGGAGGGAGGCTGGAGCAAAGAAAAACCCTCTCAACCAAGTTTGGGTGGTCAACCACGAGCTCAGCCACAGGTTCCCAGCAGGCACACGACAGCACACGCTTTCCCATGGCCTGGCAGAAGTTCTTGGGGAAGATAATCTGTAGTCAGCCAGCAAAGGCCAACAAACAGCAACAGATCCAGGCCTGGCCACTGAATGAATGGCTCAGAAACAGGGGGGGAACTCTCCACATATTTGGATCAAGCAGGTAGGCACAAAGCTGCCTGCTGAGGTGCTGCTCTCAAGTGCTGCTCTGCTCAGCACCTCAAAGCTGTGGTTATATCACTCTAGAAAGAAAAAGGAGCAGAGAGCGAAGGAGTCTGGTGGAATTGCATCTGAAGGGCATCTTCAAAGGCTGTGGCACAGGCTCACAGTACTTGATGTCTATCAGGTGGTCTGGGACTATCTCAGACAGTCTTGTTGCAAACAAACCCTGAAAACTGAAAGTTGACCCTGTGGCAAGTGGGTGACCTTATGAAAAATGCAGCTGGGGCACTGCTCTGGCCTTGGGAGTGATGGGAACTGCACAGAGCCACCCCTAGATCTTTACAAACACCCAAGGTCTCAGCTGAACTGCAGCTCCCTGGGGAAGATTTCTTCTTGCCTGGCCCATTCAGCTGGGCAGAGCTGCAGACAGATGGTGGGACTGGGCAGCCACATTGGTGGGTTTGGTGTGAGGAGCAGGATGCCCTCAGCACTGCCCAGACTGTTCATGCTCCAAAGATGGTCAGTCTTGTTGCAACAGGAGATCAGGATCTCTCTGGTATGTTAATGAGAATTGCCTTTACCTAGCACAGTTCGCTCAAAGTTGTTTGAGTCTGTGACCTCAGGAGCACAGAGCACAGCTTGCCCCATCTCCCTCCACGGGAGCACTGGGACTGCCAGAACCCTTTCCAAGACAACTGCTACAGCTAACAGCCTCAGAGACAGATGACAGAGAAAAAACATTAGTCATCAAGATCCAGCAGAATCAACTGAAACTCTGAGCAGCAGTAGCACAGAAGATGGAGATCCTTCACAGGGAACACCTCAGCTCCAGGAGAGCCACAGCAACAGTTAAAGCATCATGAGTCAGTGCCAGGGCCTCTCTGGAGGAATACACAGAGCACAAGTAACGCACCACGCAGAGCCTGCCTGCGCAGAGACCACCCCCTTTCCCCAAAACAAAGGAAGAAATGAGCTCAATCTTCCTCTAACCCAGAGGATTTGTCAAACAAGAGCGTAGGCTTGTGTTCTTGAAGTGCTCGTGGGTTTGCTCCCATGTATGGAAGGGTCACAGATACCAAAGAGGTTGGTGACACACCAGGAAGAAGGGACACAGCATTTGGAACCACTGGCTTGGGAATCATCTTGCCAATTTTTACAGTTATCAATACACATCATTTTAGCATCAAAAGCTGGCCACAGATGAAAGGGAAGCAATGCAGAGATGAGGAAAAACTTAAAGGCTCCAACTCAGCACCCTCACAGGCTGTGCTGATCTATGAGGCCTCAACCCTGACTGCCTGGAGATATCTGTGTGCCCCCCCCAGCAGTGGTTATTCACCAGGACAATCACCTGGGGAAGAATACATGGAACACACCACCCACTGTGTATCCAGAGGGTGGGAACAGTTGGACTGAGGCTCACTGCAGCTTGCAGATCTACCTCTGAGAACCACAATCAGTGGGGTGAACACCACAGCCGTTTGGCACAAACCCCAGAGAAGTGCTTCCCCAAACGTGGGGAAGCTGAAAAGCCAGATGGGAGCACCCCCTGCTACGAGGGGGAAGCAGGACAGGGATTATGGCAGCAATCACCCACTGGAGCCAAACCACACGCTCTCACTCACAGCCCCACTGCCACATCTGCCCATTGTGCTTCAGCACTGAGATGCCCCCAGATCCTGCAGGCTCCAGGACTCCCCTGTCTCCATCATCCCACTCGTGGCTGAGCCACACCCCAAGCCTGGAGAGTTCAGGAGCTCCTCCACAGATACCAACCTGCAGCTTGGCCTTCACCTTTGACTCCACATTTTCGTATTTCTGGGATTTCCACAGAGCTTTCACAGGCTTGGGCTGGCTGCGCTCTTGGGCTCGCTCCTTCTCTTTGCACTTCTTCTGAATCTCCTTTATCCGCCTCACATTTTCCTTCTCGTAGTCCTTGGCCTCTTTCCCTGCTCAGCAAGGGGAGACACACCTTCACCTCCCAGACACTGCCAGGGGATGCAGCCACAGATACCTTCCAAAGACACTGCCAAAGATGCAGCCAAGAGAACCAGCAAGTTCTTCCCTCTCCTGCAGACTAGACCATTTCTGCATCCTGCCCCTGTTAGATACACACTCCCAGACTGACTCTTCTGCCAGAGGATCCCACCGTGCCCAGATGAGCATCAGAACAGGTCAGTGCACACTGCTGGTGTTCACAGACTCCCTTGTTCTCCTCTTGTCCCAGTATGGACTATGCCAGACAAGCCATGCCAGCATCCTCTCAAGAGCAAGGCCAGTTCCCAGTTCAGCTCACATGGTGTTTCTGAAGTAGAGAGGGCTGCAGAGCCTTGAACTTGCCCTGTTCCTGGTTTCAGTGCCAGCCATTGTTCCACATTCAAGTGGACACAACCAAGATTATGGATTAGGGGTCTGTTTTATTTTGGTTTTGAATAAAAAAATGTCCTTCCTTGGGCTCCCCAAGGCAGGAAATATCTCAGCTGACATAACCAGATGCTCATCCATTCCCCTCCCTGTTTGGGCACAGCATTTGTGGCATCTACCACACTGGCACCAGCTCAGGGCAATGCCAGCACATGAAATAAATTAAAATGACACACAGGGCTCAACCTTATCTCCTTCCTGGACCTCTGAATGTATTCTGGGTGACATCCCTACCCTGCAGAAGGGAACATCTTTTGCAAAGATGTCTCACATCCACATACACAGGCACCCTTCCCAAATCCTGCCAGGCTTCACCAACTAGGAACTCGCCACATTAAATATCCTCAGTACATCAAGGTTTTGTTTGATTCATATAGAAGTTTGACTATAAAGAAGTCCATATTTTTGCACCTTTTTTCAAGTCCCTCTTCCCATTTTAAACCTGAGACTGAAGCCAAAACATCACTGGCTCCAGCACAGGTGACTCCACTGCCAGGCCAAAAGCTGCAGATGGGGTGACCAGCCCTGTGAAGCTCAAGCTCTCCTCAGGCAGCAGATCCTGGGAATCCACCCCAAATCCCCGATGCTTCATCCCTGGCCCCAAAGGCAGCTGAAGCCAGCAGTGACTTGGCTGTACTCACTCTTAACTGGCATTCCCTCGTCAAGGGAGAGCCCTTGGAGCTGCAGTAAGAGGCTGAGTGTCCCTTTCTGTCCCCTCTCCAGGAAGTCCTTTCCACTGGGGCGAATGCGAGGGGCTGGCTGGGCCTGGCGGGCACTGCCCAAAGCAGGGTAGGGGTTGGGAACCGGGTCCAGGGAGGTTAAATACAGCTTCTGAGCATTTCCTTCCAGCCTCCCTAGAGCTGCAGGGAAAGAAAAAGGAGAACTTTGTCAGGAAATGATCTTACCTCAGTTTTCTGCACCCACAGCCCACAAACAACGTGATGACCCCCTCTTCACCTCTGCCTTATGCTTTCCCATCTTTCAACCAGCTGTACAGACTACTTTAGGATCACCACCAGAAGCACCTTCATCAGTGTGAACAGAGACTGCCGAGGACAGCAAGGGATAAGGACATCAAGCTGTGTCAGGCCAAAGCACAAACCCCCAAACCTGTACCAAGCATCAAGGACTCACCTGAGACGGGGCGTTTGTAATACTCTGGAAAGAGCGCTGGGTCTGGAGGAATGGGTCCAGAAATCCTGGATGGCCCTTCACACATCCTGCCACACGTTGCTCTGCCTCTGCCACAGAAATCAACCACCACTGAGAACAGAAATGAACAGGGCTCACTGAGCCACTGAAAAGCTACATTTAATATACATACATATAGTGGAATTTCTGATTTTCATTTGACACCTCACCCCCAGCTCCAGAGATGTCTTGCAGGTAGAAACCACCCCAAACTGGACTCTCTGCAGGTGAAGGGTCCAGCAGCCCTGTCCCTCTGTGGGTCAGTGTTTTAACCAGTGCTGAAAATGCCCACAGTTGCTGTAATATTGGTATCTTCAGTACAAAAAATCCTTCGTGGCTTTGTTCTCCCATCTGGAAACATTGAATGCAGACACAGAAAGAGTGACCAGGAAACATGAGAGCACTGGCCATCATCTGACAGGTTTTATCCTGAGATTTGAACTATCCTGTACCCTGGGCTCCCTCTAAATGGTTCCTGTGGTTCAAACACAATTTGTCCAGAGGAAGCTGAAGGTCCTGCCCCACATGGCCATACCATATCCTCCCTGAGAACACACCTGTGCTGTCACCACCCCTGAGCAGGCTGGGGCTGACCCTCAGAAGGACAAACACTTTACAAAAAGACAAAACATCTCCTTCCAGGACCATGTGGGGCAGAGACTAGATTTCTGGGGAAGAGCCCAGATGGTTTCTAAGGTCTTGGGGAGAACAGAGTTACTTGCTTAGAAGAACATGTTTTCATTTCTGAAGTACTTTTCAAAGCAGCACAGAACCACAAACCCCTGCCCTGGCCCACACAGGTCCCTGTTGCTTCTCTTCTCTCCATGACAGAAGCACAGACCCTTCCACCAGGAAGGGACAGGAGCAGCCAGCATCAATTTCCCTACACTGTTCACCAAGATCTCCTGGATAGAATTTTTATACCTACAACAAACCCACTCAGAACATGAGCATGCAGGATGCCACAGCAGCAGCTACTGATGAGCTCTCAGCAGATGCCACAAGAGCCTCGTCAGAGTCACACCACAATTTTGACAGGCGCCAGGGCAGCTTGGCTGGAGTCACTGCTGTAAGAGCTGGGGCTACAACCTGCACTCCCTGACTCCTGAGGCAGTAATTTAAACATTTCTGAGACAACTCGATGGGAAGAATCCCTTTCAGGATCCTCAGCATGCCAGCACTGACGGGACGCAGCATCTGCAGTTTAATTTATAAACCAATAAACGATCAGTGCAAGGCTGAGTGAATCTGGCTCATAGCAACTAATGCACTGCAGTCTTCCTTGCTAAATCACCCCTGTTGACATGAGACCCATTAGCAAAATGTTGTTATTCATCTCCTGGACACAGTGGCAGAGGCAATGCAAGCAGTGCTGACTGCTGCACACCAGCATGCATGTGCAGCCTCTACCCAGCTGCTCTGGAAAAGCTATTTCTGAAAAGCAGGCACAGACTCTCAGCCAGAGATAAAAGGATGCTGGCTTGGTATTATTTAATCTCCTCGATAATGGATCAACTAAGCCAGAACAGCCTCTCTTATTCTAGAGGAAAGAAAAAAAAAAAAAAAAAAAAAAAGCAGTGTTCACCATGAGATCACTCCAGAACGGCTACTGGCTTTGAAATGCACATCTGATCTTGATCTGAACTCGAGTCCCAACCCAGAGATTTACACGCAAAATGACAGGCTGAAATCAAGACCTGTAACAGAGCAGACAATTATTGCGGGGGACTGGAGGAGGAAAGGCAAGCTGATGGGAGGCGGGGGATGAAGGCTCGTTTTATACCTTCACATCCCAACTGCACCCTGCCCTGCTGCAGGGAATTTGCAAATGACACCCACTCCCTGATTTGCAAGTCACATCACCTCTGGCATGGGATCTTGCAAGATCAGACAATTCATTACAATAGGGAGCATCTTGTCCATGTAGGGACCTACAGGGACACAAGCCCCCAGCAGCAGTGCCCCAGCCACTGGCACAGACCTCTCCAGCTGCTGCTCTGCTCCTGCTGACCACAGACCCAGCTGGGGGACACGAGTGAGAGACCCTCATGGCTCACTCCTGCCAAGAGGGACTGTATGACCTCTGCTGACTCCCACCTGCTTCATTTCTTGGGACAGCTTTGCCGCACCAACAGGACCATGCTGAGCCAATTCCACTCACTGCCCCTGCATCAAACAAGTCACTTCTTTCACTGGGTTTGTTTTCTGCCCATGTAAGCTTTTGTCCAAAAGGAATGTGACTTTTACATCCACAGGGGGATAGGAGAAGCACTGGAGCAAGCACCAGGGAAACACAGCAGGAGCACATATGAACACAGAGGAGAGGGATGAGGGAACAGGGTCAGCCCTCTTGGGGGCTTTCCTGCACCCAGGAAAGCATCTGCTTTACCACCACATCAGAAACCTAAACATCAACAGTGCAGTACCCAACCTGCTGCCCGCAGACACACACCATTTATGCATTCACAGGCTGTGAGATTCAGGCACACTCTGCAGAAGCAGGCTGAGTAAGCCAGGCAAACAGATGTACGTGTGCCACTGCTCTCTGTTCCTGCCCCCCACCAGCCTGTGGACTCTCTAGGGAAGAGTCACAGCTCCCAGGCACCCTGCACAGCTACAGGAGGCACGGAGCAGTTGCTGGAGTAACCCAATAACTTCAACACTGCTCATTCAGCCCAGTGTGCTGCTCCCTCCACCAGAACCGTGGCTTTATGCTGGCCTAGGAGCCAAGCAATGCAGGTTCCAGTTCTCTCTCTCTCAGAGTGTCTGCAAGTTTAATAACCATTAACTCGACTCTGTGCCCTTTGCTGCAGCTTGACCAAGTGGTAAAAATGCTGCTTATCCCCCTGGTAAACTGAGCCTTTTCAGAGCCTGTAAGAACCACAGCTTCCTTTTGTGGCTTGTTTTTGACATCGTAGTTAAAGTAACTGCAAAACATGGGAACAAACAAGCCTCAGGCAGGTGCATTTCACAGCCTTGAGCCTCGGCATCTGACTTTGAAGCATTCCCTCTTTTTCACAGATGACATTTTCACTGTGCCTGGGTCCCTGGCCAGGAAGCTGCTACCACACACAGAGCTGATGCCAGCCCAGCTTCTTGCCTTCATGAGCCAATCTCTGCAAAAAGCATGGGAAAAAACATCCCACGGTTGTGATAAGCTGTGATAAGCAGAGCAAGTCATCTGCAGCAAATCAAAGGGCTAATCTCCGTGCAGCTGGTCTTGCATGTTTGATTCCTTCCTCAACAGTTTTAGCTGAAATGAAAAGTCACATCAGGATAACTTCCACGCCCGCGGGCTGCACTAGAACTGCACCAATAGATCTGTGACCATTCCTCTCAAAAAATTGGGAGTTGGGACCAGAGATCGGTGTGCTGTGGATCTACCCAGTGGTTTTTTTCCCTGCCTAAGCCTTCTCCTTGCTAACTACTATGAGACAGATAAATATTCTCCTTTTAATACTATTTTCCATGCAGATTTCCCCAGGTCTCACCAGATCTTCCCCATCTCCCAGTCTCAAAGACCCATTTTTCCTTTTGTCTCTTTGAAAACAAAGGGACAGGTACAGCCAGGTGCCATACTCGCATTTCCATTTCTGGGAGCTGGTGTCTACCAAGAGCTCTTTAGGAATAAAGCCAGCTTGGACAGTCTGCGCAGGGAGTCAGACGCATTTCCTGCAGCGGCTGGAGCGGGAGCTGAACGAGGGCCGTGCTCGGCACTGGCAGGTGGGCAGAGAGTGCTGCGGGTACTACGGAGCTGCAGCCCAGTCCTCTCTCTGGAGGGAAGGACAGGTGAGGACGCGGAGGCCCCACCTCAACGCGTGGGATTCCTCTCGGATGCAAGGACGAGCCCCGTGCTGAGGCTGGAGCTTGTGTGGCAGCCCCCAACTCCTTCGGCCGGGCTGGCACGGGAGATGAGCACCGGCCCCGCCTGGGGACACGTGCTGAGAGCCGGCCCCGCGCGGAGCGACCGCGGACCCCGCTGGGGCACCGGACACCACCGGGGGACCCCCTGGCTCCCTTCGCCGGGGCTCGGGAGGCGCTGCCAGCAGCGCAGTCCCGGGGTGCCGGGGGCCCGCAGCCTCCCCCGGGCGCTGCCCCCGGCCCGGCTCCCCGCCGTCCCCGGCCTGCGCCGCTCCCGAGCCCCGGCGGGCGGCCCCGGGCCGGGCAGGGGCCTGTGCGGCTGCCCCGAGAGGACTCACCGAGGGAGGCCGCGGAGAAGCGCTCCCGGCCGGGCCGGGCTGGGCTGGGCCCGCCCGCCGGCAGCCGAGGGCCCGGCCCGGCCCCGCCGCTCCCCGGCAACCGCCGCTTCCGCCGGGATGGGCGGGCCCGGCCCCGAGGGCCCCGGCGCTGCTCCCTCGGCACCGCCGGTTGTGCCGGGGCAGCCGCAGCACACGGGGGACACCGAGCCCCCGGCCGGCCCCGGTCCCCAGTGCACAACATCTGCACGAAACACACAGGGATGGCACGGGGGAATCCAGGCTTCGCGGCTGGAATTCGCTTCGCCCAGACGGGCGCTCCTGTGGTCACCGTCCCGCTCTGCCTGCGCAGGCAGCTTCAGGCTGCAGCCAGCCCACGAGAGGCCCCTTTCACCTCTCCGCACTGCTCTGCGGTCATGTCTCCTTCTCACCCAGCAGTCTCGGCTCCCTCGTTCCTTCACTGGGATCATCCTGGGATGTTTTGTGCTTCTTTCTTCTCATAGAGAAGGAGTTGCGCTTTAGATTGTTCTGCCCAATACAACCTTAGTGACAAAGGCACAAAGGAAGGTTCTCAGTTCCAGGAGAGCTTCAAAAGAGACCCCAAACTGCCATGAAAACAGTCAGGGCTCTTCTACCTGAATGAAGGTGGTGACTGCCAGGTGAGCTCAGGACACATTATCTCATCCATTTTACACAGCACACAGACTCCACAGGCATTAGATGCTCACACCTATGGCAGGATCATTGAGTACAAATCCCGGCCCTGCACAGGACAACCCCAAGAATCCCACCCTGTGCCTCCCAGAGCAATGCCCAAATTCTTCTTGAACTCTGGCAAGCCTGGAGCCACAACCACTTACTTCCCTGGGGAGACTACTCCAGTGCCAAACCACCTTCTGGGTGAAGAACCTTTTCCTAATATCCAATCTAACCATGCACTTCCTTCACACAGCTCACAACAAAGATGAGAATGTGCAGAGCACAAGAGCAGACATGCTCCTACCCTTTAACACAGCACAGCAGTAGACTTGTTCCTGTCAGAGTCTGGAAAGTAACTATCCAAAGGTAAATACCTAATATACATACCAAGCAAAGAAAGTGATCCCATCAATACTGCAGGGATTTTGCTTTTTACTTGGTGTCTTCTGGCAACTTGTACGATAAGTGGGGAAGGACTGAGTCTCCTGTTCACTTTTATTAAGATGATTTTAGCTTGACCAAATCAAACACAAGCACACAGCTGCATAGAGAATTCCCTCAACAAACACAGCTTTTTATTTCTGTAGAAAACATGAAACTTTTCAGGAAAGTCCAGCTTATGGAACAGCAGCGTGCATGTTAATATACATAAATACACGGGGTTACAATTTAGTGAGAAATTAATTTAAAAAAAAAGCTTTCAAGTACACAAAACAAATGTAGTAAAATTAGACTATCCTTTCCACATACCTGCCTCAGAGAGAAACATTTCTCAAAAGGAATGAACTTCCACCCCATCATTTTCCAACAAATCTCTCCACTGGACACCAGCTGCAGGAGAGCGTGAAAATGGGCTGGACCAGAGGGTTAATAGCCAGTGTTTGAAATCAAGAGCACATTTACCCATGGCAGTTCAGTCCCTGTTCTCTCAGCTATCAGGATGTGTGTAGTGTGACAGTTACCCAGCCAGCACATTAAGAGAGCTGCAAGAGGTAGGAAATACCTCCTTCCTTCCACTTTCAGGTCCCTGAAAGGTTCATGCTGTACAACTTTGTTACCCACGACACTGTGGCAATCCCGTGACCCAGGGAGGCATTTATTTAGTAACAGTCACAGAAATGAGAACGTGGCCCCACAGGCACGGCAGGGGTGCTGCCAGGCAGTAAACACAACTGACATAAGCACAGAGCTTATGGAAAAACAGCTGCTGGATGCAGGCAGCCTCTTCAGTAGAAGGAATAATGTCTACAGATAGGGAAGAATAGCTCAATGCATCACAGACTTCCTGAATATTTTCCTGCCAAGACACCAAAAACAGAGAATTATAGTATCATTTAAATAAAACATCAGTTTGAATGAATTTGAAAGACATTTACCACATACAGGAAGCCAAAAGGCTGATCCTTATGTTACTTACTTTAATCCATTCCTTCTACTTTTTGTCCTATAGGAGTTTAGAGACTTGTTACATCACTAAACTCTTTCCTAATAATTTTACAAACTGAGGATTAAAACATAAATCAGTCTCCAAGAGAGAAGAAAAAGGCATCTGAACAACAGATACTCCCTGATCTTGCTCTATGTGCTCTCATGGTTAAATCAGCAACCTGTGCAACGGGGCTGTGTCCCATTTCCAAGCCATGCAATGGCAGAGATCCCACGATTCACTTCAGCTACTGCAAGTGCAAAGGGCAATTCAAGTTTTCCTACCAGTCTCCAAAGACAAAAATTAAATGTTTGCAGAAAACAGAAACATTTAAAACTCTTCAAACAATTTAAACCAGAACTGTTCCTATCAGAACATATTTTACATGTTTAAAAAAACCAAGAAACTCAGGCTATTAAATAAGAATCTACATATCTTAAAAACTGGGGTTTTTTTACATTACAGCCATATTTTCCAAGGTAGGAATGTTCATAAGTTATTTCTTTGAAGTGCCTCACAGAGGTTTTGGTTGGCATCTGGCTCCTCAGTCATCACCTCCACAGTCTCCCACTCACCTGACCTACTGGATTTCTTGATGGCCTCTACCACACTCTGCATGTACAAGCCATCTTCAAAAGAGGCTGCCATAGACACAGGTTCATGATCCCACGTCCGACGGTCTTCCTGGTCTTGGAAAGACTGCCGCAGGGCTTGCACCATGTACACCATTCCTTTCAGGTAAAGCAGCGGGATGTCCTTGAAGCCCTTATCCAAAAGGCCCTTGTTGACAGGCAGAGAGTCTGTAAACAGCAGCTCTTCCTGGAGCGCAGTGTTCTTCTGCCCGTACAAATCTGTCCCACGAGCTATGAGGCGACCGGCAGAGCCCACAATCATGACCTCATGGATGAACGATCCGGGCATGTTGAAGTTGAGAGTCACAGTGCAGCAGACACCGTCGCTCATGAGCATCTGGAAAACGCAGAAGTCATCGCTGGTGACGTGGCGGATCCCGCTGATGGCCGTGTTCTGCTTCACAAAGGTCTTGAGCAAGCCGTGGACCTTCTCAGCTCTCCTGCTGGTGAGGTGAGTCAGGAGGTCAATGATGTAGGTGCCCATGGTGTGCAGCCCACCCCCTCCCATGAGCTCGTCACAGATCCAGTTGTACTTGTGGCTGAGCAGGCTCCCCCCGTAGACTCGCACGTCGCAGATGATGACCTTGCCCACGTAGTGCTCCTTTATCAGCTGCTTCATCTTCACAAAGGCGGGCAGGAAACGCAGAACGTTGCCAACGATGCTCATCAGCTTGGGGTAATACCTGGCAGCTGTGACCATCCTGAAGGCATCCACAGAGGTAGCAGCTTTCTCACACAGCACGTTCTTCCCTATTCCTGCAGCACAAATGAAAAAATAATACAGTATTTAGCACACTTGAGCAAAACATGCTCAGGTGTCCCAAAGGTTGTCAAGAAGTGGTGTTTTTAAAAGTCGGGCTTTCCTGCTGCAATTTCTAAGGTAAAGATCTGGGAACTAAAGTAAGAATGCCAAGTCCAGCAAGACTCAACGCTGTTTCCAAGATGCTCCAGTTGCAGAGCTGACGAACTCTCACAAAGGGAGGCTCCAAATAAAGAGAGAATTTTTACATCATGAAAGATAAATGTCCAAATGGCATCACGTGGCATCAAAACAATTCACAATATGAGTGGTATAGTTAAAGCACTCATGTATAGCCAGAGGACAAAAAAAAAAAAAAAAAAAAAAAAGCCATGTGCCCTGCAGGGAAGAGGTGGGGGAAGGGGAGATTTGATTTTCACTTTGTATTTCACCATCACTATATAATTTTATTTTTTTTAATTAATATAAATGGGGCATACAATTTACTTATATATAAAAATGTATATATATAAAAGACATACATACAGATTTTGTGTACAGAACACAAGAATTAGAAATAATGTTTTGGTAAGTGGACTGTTTTAAAACAACCCTTTCTAATTAGAAAGCAAATCCTTTTGGTCTGCACATACAGCCTGTTTGTACAATCAGACAAAAGGTGACTGAGTTACACACACAAGGGCTGCACCCCCAAGCTGACCCAGTGCACTGTTATTGCTCCTGATGCACTTTACATTGTGCTCAGCCTAAATCAATGGGGCAGTCAATAATCCTCTTTTTTCCCCTGGCTGTAAAGCAGAAATTAAGTAATACAAAAGAGCATGACAGTACAAGTTTTAACCAGTTCTTACATTTGGAGCTTTTCTGGTATCCCCCTTCTCATGGCAGGGCTTTACTTTTTACTGTTTTTTCCTGTTTTACATCTCTTCTTATCTAATATCAAATACTTATCTAAACATTTTTCAGTGTAATAACCATGTTATTCCTAACATGGTTATTACAGACACTAACCAGGGATGCCAGGCCTGAAGGTCAGTCATGGCACACCACAGTTTCTGCCCAAGATTTGCAGGAATCACTGCACACGCTGGTGGGCGCCTCTCTGAAAGCTCCTCCTCAGCCAGGAGCAGACTGTGCTCCCTGCTCAGCACAGCTTTTAATTGACTCCCAGTGAGAAGGTACCAGCACAGGCACTTCAATCGGTCTCTGGCACGCGAGGGGAAGGCACATTCCCCACTGTGGCTCCTGCTCTCCGTGCTCCCCCTCCCGGCTGCACCCAGCCAGCCCTCCAGGAACCCTCTGAGCGGGCCAGGGGCCAGCGCGCTCCCGTGACACAGCTCAGCCAGGGGACAGCTACAGGAGACTCAGAACCTCTGCTTCTAATAGACACAAGTGAAATCCAGTCAGAAAATGGGAAGACTACAAGTGAGAAATCCCCTGTATTGATAGGAGTCTAGAGCAGCTTTAATGAACAAAGGGTCAGGTCAAATTCCCAGGGGACACCCTGGCTGTCCATTGGTAATCCCCACTTCAGGGACCATTTCTGACTCCCCAGTCCTGCTGCCAAGGGAAGGCACAACACTCAGTTCAGTACTTTTCAGGGCTAGCTGAAGCACCTGGACAAGCATCTGGAGCTGCTTCAGTCCAGTTTATCTGCCTTGTTTAAATGGTGCTTGTCTCCAGGCAGGTTACAGTAAAGCACCACCAGAGAAAGCAAAGGGATGCTCACAGCATCCCGAGCAGATCTGTACCCTCAAAGCTTGCAGAAAACCAAAGTGACTCTCACTCCACAGGTACAGCTCTGCAGCCAGTGCTGTGCTGGTGCTGCTCCCCTGCTGCCCAGCCCTGGGTCCCTGCAGCAGGGACTGAGCAGAGACAGCCAGCCTGGGGACAGCCCTGTCACACGGGGCTCTCCTTGCTCTGCTGACCAGCCTCGCCCTCGCTCAGCGCTGTGCCTGTGGCGGCAGCCCTTGCTGAGCCACTTGAGGAGCTAAAACTGGCTGATGCCTTTTTTTGGGATGGCAGCCAGTGCAGCACACTGACAGCTCGGCACAGCCAGAGTGCCAGGATGGAGAGTGGGGAACACAGAACAGCTCTGGGATAATCCTGCCGTTGCCTTCAGTGGAACATCCCTCCAGCTGTCCCCAAGCTCACAGAGATGGCCGTGAAGCAAGGACAAGGGCCAAGTCAGAGATGGCTACAAGGTCCCTCACCAAGGTAATGGCCATGCCTTTTGTTTTTCAAGGCAGTGCAGCTTACATCCCTGGGGATTGTTACTATTGTTTTGGTAATGAATAACCTGAACTTTGTACCACATTGTTTTCCTAAACCACAGCTGCAAAATTTTCAGTTGAGGTCCTCACCAGCAGGAGACATGAGAGCATGGATGGGTGCATTTAACTGTGGGACATGAACCACAACACAGACATTTGGTGAAATTTATTTAGTTCCTCTGAGATCAAAAGAAGCATAAATTTAAAGACAGCTTCTTGCTTTGCCTGTTGTGGAGATAAACCATAAGATTAGACTGATTTTAATATGAACTATCCCCTGGGCTTTGATCTGTTCTGTCTGGTTCATGAACTCAAACCAGTGTCACTGCTTTGTCCCCAGGCTTGTTCATGGATGCCTGTCAGCAAGAATCTTAGGCAAGAAAACTGCACCACCTAAAAAAGCTGGGTTTTTTCATTCTCTTTACCAAATGGAAGCTTAAAAAAGTAGAAAAATGTACAAAAAAAAGTGGTAAGTGTCACCACTTTAAAACAAACAAACCAAGCCAAACAAAACACAACACACAAGACCATTATTACTGCACCACTTCTGACATTTCCTAAAGCCCAGTCTCTTGGCAAGTAAACACCAATCTGTTATAAACAATTCACAGCAAATAATTCTCTGATTATAATCATCACTGTATCAATCAACTTCCAAAAAAAATGTTGCTGCCATATTTGGCCCTACCCTGGTTCTGTGTTCCTTCAGAACATTCAGGCACAGGAAACCACCCAATACTGGCTTTAAATAAGTCATGATGCAGCAGACCTGCAAATAGCACTGCAATGAACCTGGAAAGCTGAAAGGCAAGGTCAGCATCACAGTGGTCTGAGATGTCTGCATCAGTTTACAGACCAGAACACCTCAGGACAGAGGAAGTGATTGTTACCCTCTCCTGGCTTTTTCAGCCTTCCACTTCCTAAACTTGCATTCAAGCATACATAGAACCTCTGTATTTCTGCACCAGCTTTGCCTCCCTTTCCTCCTCTGGATAATGTCACCTTACAGGTTCCCAGCCTTCAATTAAGGAATCCCAATCCCTTTTAGTTAATAATCCATCAGAGAATGGTGAATCCTCTCCTTTTTAGCAAACTTGATCATCAAGAGCCCCAAGACCTAGTGAAATGCATATTACCTAACAAGTGTTTTAAAGAGCTTTTATCATATTTGAATAGATGAATTCTAACTTACAGTTCAAATATTTAAAAATCAGAATACCTTAAATTCAAAGGATAGTAGTCTAACAAGGTAAACAAACAAATCTAAAAGTATCAAAAAGAAAATTTAAAAAAAGCCTGAAATCTCTCTCTGCATATCTAAGAGGCATTGCAAATGTTTGTGCATGGACTTGTTTATTTCCAAAAGAAATTACTGTAGAGAAAAGAGGAACAACAAACCACCCAGGCTCACATGGTCTGAGATTACCTGTCCTAAAATTAACTTGTGTATCTCCTGTAAACGCAGTAAAAATATCACCCTTGTTATTTACAGAATTACACGCAAACTGACACCCACGCTGCACTACAGGAGAGGACATTAACACTACAAAGTCACACACTGGGGAATTAAGAAATGTCAGGATGCCTGGGCAGTTGGCTCCCATCTCCCTGTCCAACCAGTCTGGGGTGTCATCCCTTCTTTCTCATCTAGCTGGATTCCTCCTGCTGTCCCCAACATCTGCCCTCCTGAGTCAGGTAGAAGGATTCCTCCACCTGGGACCACACCAGCCTGCTATGGACATGGATGTGCCAAGAGTGGTCCAGGTAGTGGCCAGGGTCACAGCTAAAACAGCATTTCTTAGCTCCTAATTCACAAGATTCTACTGAGTGCCTACAAATATTTTTTCAAAGGCTTTCAACTTTCAAGTTTTATTTTACTTGTGGAAAAAGCATAAAGCAGAGCTGAACAACCTTCCCCTTCCAGGCAAATCTCAGTTTCCTATTACAGAACATGGGAAAATCTAAAATTAATTCAACAATTTGGTTTGTTTTTTTGGTTTTTTTTTATTGCTCTGGGGTTTTTTAATGGACATAAAGCCATTTACCATTTATCTCATTATTGTCTTTGATACAGCTGATTTTTGTTACAAACTCCCTACCATAACTTCAGTCTGACCCAAGCAAAATATTTTAGCCCAATTGGTTCAAGCAGATCTATAAGCAATTACTAACAGTATTTTTACCAAAAAAAACCCAAACAAAAAAAAAAAAACAACAAAAAAACCCCCAAAACAAACAAGAAAAAACAAAACAAAACAAAAAAAAAAAAACCCAAAAAAAACCAAAAAAACCCCACAAAACCACAAAAAGAAAACACCAAAAAAAACCCAGGTAACCCTTCTCACAAATGCCACACAAAATTTTTAGCACTGCATTTGCCCGTTGGTGCAACCAGAACTGTGCTGGGGTAGCAGCTTCAAATCTCAATCTGCCAACAAGCTATGGATTTTTGGTCCAACTCCAAGGATAAAAAGGTACCTAGAGCCTTCACAGCAATTTGCCGAGTCAGTGGTGGAGGGATGTTGATGCACACCAAATCTACGTCCTGATGCAGCAAGACATCGTCAGTCCGACTCGTGTAGAAGGAGATGTTCATCTCCTCTGCCAGCTGCTTGGCTTCCTCTTCAGTCTTCCCCCAAAGAGCTTCAATGGAGAAGCCTTCTGCCCTCAGCAAGGGTACCAGGACCCGGGCAGCACTACCAGTTCCAAACACACCCACTCCAGGGAGCATTTTCATTCTTCATTCATTTATTCAAGCATCAGGGTCTACACACAGGCCTTCAATAAAATGTTCGGCTCCTCAGCTCGGTGTTCCATCCACAGCTCCTAAAATGTGAAAAGTTACAAGTCGTTATCAGGAAAAGGCACATTGTGATATCAAACACACCTACCCTGAATGCCACCTTCTGTCCTTTGTATGGCTTTCAACATTCTCAAACATCCTAAAGACAAAAACCAAAACCCCCAAGAAGTGCAATCTATAGAGATACAGTATTAAAGGACAAACTTAACAAACCTATTGCAGAAGACTGGTAAGAAAGCAGCTTGATAGAGTCATCTCCTCAGCTTCAAAACTCAGCACATGGGGACAGAAACACACACAAGAATGCAGAATAAACAAGACACAGAGAGGCACAAACTGGGAGTGACAGGAAGCACCAAGAGGACAGGACATGGAGTCTGTCACACCAGCAGTAAAAGCAGTGCTGCTCTATTTGTGATGATGTAAGTCCCTAAATGAGATAAAGGTTTGTGACATGAGGTAATATCTTTTATTAGACCAATTGAAATAGCTGGAAATAATAGACATGCTTTGGAACACATAAATCTTTCTTCCAAATTAAATACACAAACTGAAAACAACTACTTGGACCTTAACAATTTTATGGCAAACAGATAAGTCAGTCTAGAGAAGATTTAGAAAACGTATCCTGTGGGGAAAGCCTGGATTCAGTGAGCTTGTTTTGCCTGGGGAGGAGAAGCCTACAAGGAGAGTTTAAATACATGTGTTTAAATACACGGAAATCTGCTCGCTGAAAGGAAAAGGGCGCTCCTCTGTGTCCACTGTGGGTAGTTAAAGCTTCACTTAGGACAGTTAAAAATATCTCCTCCTGCCAATGCCACTTAATCGCCAGGAATGCAGGGTTTGCACAAATTATTATACTCCATACACACAAACAATTGGCCAAGTCACACTCCTTTTGTTCTTCCAAATATTTCCTGATAAATCATCTCCTTCAATCCCTACCTGCCAGTCTGCCTTAGCACAGCTGCTGTCCCCACCTGGCCAAACTGCCTTTAGCACTCGCTTTAGCACCAGCTTCAAGGAGAGATGTCAGAAGTCTCCTCAATCTCTGACACCACAGAAACCTACAATCCAGCTTTTGTTCTGTGCCTTTCTGAATTCTCATCTACTACACCCACTTGACCTTTTTGGAATTTTTTTTTTTTTGAGAGAAAAATATGACTAGTTCCATTTTTGTTAGAAGCTTACAACAAAAAAGCAAAGACCATATTTAAAAAAAAGAGAACTGATACCAGCATCTTTGGAAAAGACACTTATAAGCAGCAAGAATCACGGCCTGTTTCAGAAACAGTGTTACTCATCTCCCCATCTCAAGATACTCACATTAAGTGACAACACATGAAAGCAAATCCTGACACAGCACTGGGCAGTACCAGCACAGAAGTGGAGCTACTCCCAGTGCAAGTGCTTTGTTTGCAATCAGCATCTCATTAGTCTGGGGGTGCCTGCACTGCCCAGCATGTGTTATAAAACTGAACTCTGACTGAATTCCTAGGTATTTCTGTAGTACAGACACTAAACCAGAAAACAGAAATGATTGAGGATATTTATCTTGCAAAATGCACAAATGTTTATAGATGCTATAAAACAACTTATGAAATATTTACTTAATTAATTCAGTATGTTTTTCCCTATTCTGTGTGATGCAGCATTTGCAGTGATACTGTCACTGTCATTCTTTATAAAGATTAACAAAGTTCATTGGCATAAACTCCTTTTTATCCAACATTTAGCAGAACACTCAAACAAGGCAGTGACAAAGATCAAAAGGATCTTGAAAATTTTTACTAGTCTACATAAAAGGGTGGGACCCTGGAATACTGGCAAGGAGGATGGCTCCTACCCAGGTTTGCTTTATATATATCACCCGAATAAAACAAACAAACAAAAAAACAACAACAAAAAAATCCAAAAAACCTTGCAACTGGATGGACAGCGGGCATAACTACTGAAGTGCCCACAAATCTGTTTAGCAGCTTATGGTCTGGAAGAGTTAAAAATTCTTACAGCAGAAAGAATCTCTTTGTTTGAAGGGACATAAAGTGAGGTGGAACAGAGACCAGGTGAGTGTGTGCCTGCTTGCACCAGATCACACAGACGTGTCTAACTTACACAACACCACAGTGGCTCAGAAAAGGCTGAATTCATTGAGAATGCTCTAGGAGAACACTACAGTATGTGCAACAGGAGACTCCTGCTACTCAGATAAGCTGATTTCTGTAACAATCACTCACTTTAAGTGTTACTCTTCTCTGGTTTTCCATCCAACTGCCTCTTAAAAATAATCTCAGTCAGGTGGAATTAATCTTAAACTCACTTATCCCAAAATATAGTACGCTTCTACATTGGTATCACTAGCAGCTGTTGGCACAAACCTACAAAATCTAGTGATCAGCTACCATGCACCAGTTCCTGATGCTACAAGAACTTCAGGTCACCAGCTCACCACTAGTACCACCACGAAGTGGCCAACCCAGCCTCAGCAATGACTTCCAGCAGGGCAGCCTGAGCTCTCTGGGTATGCAGACACAGCTTGTATGGTCAAAGGGCCCCACAGGGCTGGAGACCCCAAATGTTGCAGCCACCAGGCTCTGCAGAGTGGCCCTGAGCAGAGGACAAGCTTCTCTTCCTTCCCCTGAGAGCCACCTGCAGCCTCCTCTTCCCCCACCAGACTTTCACCTGGTTTGGCAGGGCAGCACAGCAGGGTGGATGTGGGTGCTGAAGGGCAGCAAAAAGACAATCCTTCCATGGGGCAAATCACAGAGCAGAACTGAGCTGAGAGAGCTTTTACAAAGGGCTACACCTGGGTACTGCAGCCTTCACACACACACACACACACTGCAGACACACTCCAGTGCTGGCACGAGAGGGATTCCAGCCCAGGCCACCCTGAGGAAACAGCCTAAGCCCTCTAGGTCAGAAAAAGGCCACTGCTGAGGAGAGGCAGCTGTAATTAACAGCTTGGGAAGAAGGAACAGGGATCTCAGAAGAACAGCACTGTGCTGCCTCAGAAGTCCCCAGAGCACCATCGTCTGGAGCTCTACATGCACATCTGGCACTTTTCCTCTAAGCAGGGGGGAGCAGAAGTGGAAGTGCTGCAGAGGTGATCAAAAGCACCAAAATATTTTGAAAAGTAAGACCTAAGCAAGGAAAGACTCCTCAGTTTGGAACAGACATCACAAGTAATAAAGTCAAGAGTGGCTTAGCTTAGGATGGAGAAAACGGAAATTTTCACTGTCCTTCACCATTTAAGAGCACATCAAATGGAGCTCAGAGAAGGCAGAATCAAAACAATCTGAAGGAGGTGGTTCCTTGCAGCAGACCTTTTTAAGTTGTGAAGTGCCCTTGCCATGAGAGAGTGCAGACATTTGTCATTCACAGGGAGTGAGAAGAGAGACTCCACTGAGGCTCACTGAATACACAGAAATCACATCTAGCACTGAACTGAAAACTAGAGAAAACTGGTTTTGGCAGAGCATGGGAACAGCTCTGAGAAATAAATGCCTGAAACTGGTACCAACACCAGCTTAGAATTAGGTACAATTTCTACACATTTCCTTTAGAACCCACCAAGCCTCAAACTTTCAAGCAAGCCTCAGCAAATTAGTTACAAAAATTAAAATCCTAGTGCATCAACCTCTCCAGCAGTCAAACACTGGAATGAACACTTCAATGAGAACCCTTCCCCAGAAAACACAAAAGGCAGAGCTTTTATGGTCATCTGAAACCAGACTGCAACAGGCATCTTGCATGTCAGGAGATAAAAATCAATCTCCTTTTAACAGAGATTAATAATCAATCCTGCAACATCATTCTGACTTAAATTTTCCAACAGAAGCACTTAAGAGCTCTGCCATTCCTTTTTTTGGTGGCCACACCTTCATTTTTGCTGAATTTCACAGTGAGTTTGAAGTCCCATCCTGGTCATAGAAAGGAAGAACCTTTTTGACTCTTTTGGTACACATAGCAACAAGAAGTTTGTGACCCAGTGCAATGAAAAACCTGATAGTTCCTACAGGATCCCATTCAATTCCACATTGAAGCAGTCTGGGAGCTCCAAAGGCAGAAGTCTCAAAAACTAGATAATACAGTCAAGGATCACAGGGCCCAGAAACTGTTGTGGACCATTACAGATGGCCAAAGGTAGTAAAATAACAGCCCATGTTCAGAAAGGTGCTGGGCAGGGTAGCACTGGCTCTGCATAAAGAGAAAGCTTTCACATGTCCCCAACTTATCCTGAAAAGTTCCTTTTGGGTTCCAAAGAAAGATGAGGCACATGTGGAGGCACAGGTGGAGGAGCACACCAGCAAACACTTCTGCCCTCTGGCACGAATATATTTGAGGCTGTGTATGAAATGTTTCACGTGTTGATGTCAAAACTGACGGGCTTTCTTTACTAAATG
Source organism: Vidua chalybeata (assembly GCF_026979565.1). Classification (NCBI taxonomy): domain Eukaryota; kingdom Metazoa; phylum Chordata; class Aves; order Passeriformes; family Viduidae; genus Vidua; species Vidua chalybeata. The sequence continues at coordinate 14,909,706 of NC_071540.1, forward strand.
TGCTTTTGATTCAGTGCCAGCGGGTTGTGTGATAACCCACGAGTCCACGGCCTCAAGGAACTCCCACCACACCTCGAGACAAGCCCAGCAGAGCACTCGGTCCTTCCTGGTCTGCATGTACAGCAGCAAAGGCCCCGTTCCAGGCACAGCACTTCCCACAGGTGCCGCCACAGGTCCAAGGTGGCAGTGAGGACCGTGCCGGAGACAGCAGCAGCCGGAAAATCCTAGGAACCAACCCGGCCTTCATGCAAAGCTCGTGGCATGGTCACGGCAGCCCCGGGATGCCTCTGGCGTGGCCCACGGTGCTCTGAGCTGCCCGGGGCAGCGGGGCTTGGGCAGCTGCTCTTCGTGTGCGGGCTCCTCACAGGGCTGGATGGGACAGAGCTCACCTGACCTCGCCTCACCTCTGCAACAGGGCAGGGCTCACCTCGCCTCACCTCACCAGACCTCCCCCCTTCCAGGGCTCTGGACGGGACGGGCCCCACCTCACCTCACCTCACCGGCCCACACGGAGCTGGTACCCCCGGCCCCTCCCCAGCCGCTCCCGGCCCCGTGCCCTCTGGCAGGAGCGCGCCCCCCTCGCCGCCCAGCAGCCCCGGGACAGCGGAGGAGCCCGGGGGGCTCGAGGGGTCGGAGCCGCCCTCACCTGTGCCCGGCCGGGCCACCGGGGTTGTCCCGCCTGGCGCATCCTCGGGCCGGGCGCGCTCCCGAGGCGGCCGCGCGCTCCCGGGGCGGCGGCCCTGCCCCGGCAGCGCATGCGCGGCAGCCCAGCACCGCACCGCCCCTCCGCCGGGCAGCGGCTCCCAACATGGCGGCGCCCAGGGGGCTTCACGCGCTGCGTAAGGAATGGCCAATCCTGCGGCCGGAGATGGGCGGAGAGGCGGGACTTACGGTGACTGACAGAGACAACAGCCAATGGGAGAGCAGCGCGATGAGCCGTGCTGAGGCGCTCCGGGGCTGTGCCCGGAGGTGCTCTCAGGGGCGGCCGCCTCCCGACGGTGCTGTGCCTCAGGGAGCCCGGGCACCGCCAGTGTCTGCAGCACCTCCTGCTCGGTGGCACCAGCACCAGGTGCTCTGATGCCGGCTCTTCCGAGCCCCGTGAGGGCTCAGGGGCCTCGGATCGATATGCCTCCGAGCCCCACAGTGCTGTGAGGTTCGGGCCGAGGGCAGGATCGCTTTTGGCGGCCCTGCGGAGGGCAGAGTACCACGACACCCAAGGAAGAGCCTGTGTAAAGCCACCGCGGGCCGACTGAAAACAGCACTTCTCACAGCGCTCCTCATCCTCCCCAGCATCACACGGGAGGCTGCTCGCCGGCTCCCAGCAGTTGGGAGAGGAAGACCTTGGTGGCACGTTCTGTATTTCCCTCGTGCGCGTCAAGGGAGTGGGGAACTCCTGGGGAACTGCAGCCTCCCTGTTGCTGTGGACATTGTGTAGTGCCTGGTGTAGCTGCTGCTGACACGGGGCACCCTGTCACTAACAGCAGCATTGTCATTTCCTGCTCTCTTTCCTCCTTGGCAGAGAGCACCATGGAATGTGGCTGTGGAGCTGGAAGGGGCTCTGGTAGGAGAGCACCTCTGTGGAGTCAGCAGAAAGCAAGACATTAACCTTTAGTTCCACCAACACCACAGCTGGGAACAGGGGGAAGGCACGTCCTGCTGGAGAAGGTCTCGGTTTCATCAGTGCCAGGAAACGTGAGAACCAGAATAGAAATGAAAAGGAAGGAAGCAAACAAGTACACATCGTTATGCAGTTGTGAAATGAGAGAAGATGAAGATTCAAATGCAGAGAGGACCTGAACATGAGAAAGCGCATGGGAAGAGATGCAAGAGGTCCAGAGGGGAGAGCAAGAGGGATACAGAACCTCTCATCATTCTTGTGGATCTTGTACCATCTTAGCAGCAAATATGCTGGTGTTGCTGTTTCCTCATGTGGGTTAGTTTACAGATGAGACGTCAGGTTCAGCCAGGAAGTTCCACTGGCTGGTGGAGCAGAGCTCCAGTGAACACCCTTTCTTCTGGAGACACGTGTGGCTGGGCTGTGTGTGCCCAGCATGGAGGGAATCCTCCAGCATGGAGGATTCACTGTTGATGCTGATAGAAACTAGAGGGGAAGAAATGGCAGATGGGAGTAGGTTTTGCTCTGAATATGAAGAGTGGTGGCAGGCAGTGGAGAGCAGCTGAGGTTGTACCCACAGAGGCTGGGGGGACAGAGGGGCCTGCACCTGCTGACTGCTGCTCATATCCCTTTGGTGGCAAGAGTGACACAAGCTGTGTCACTGGTGGATGTTCATGTCCCTCGTGCCAGAGGTGGCAGAGAAATACAGGGAAGTGGCAATGAAGTGACAGGAGCTGGGATCTGGGTCCTCACGGCCAGAGTGGGGGAGGGCTCTGCAGGGCCACGTACACCCCACAACCAGAACACTGTGGTCAAGCCCATCCCTATGTCAAACCGCGAGTCCCCGGGGGCTGGCAGGGCGTGTGTGTCCCCACCTGGGCTCAGCAGCGAGCGCAGCCCAGCGCCAGATGGGTGTGGACATCACCCCCTGCCGTGCCGGCAGCGCCGCTTCCTCCAAGGGCTCCATTCCGTGGTGCAAAGCAGAGCAGGCTCGGGTGGCGTGGGGAGGAGGTGCTGTGGGAAACTGGGGAAGTGGCAGGGAGCTGCTGGGCCGGGCCCTAGCGTAATGGGAAATGGCCATCAGCCGCCCCCGGGGCATTGCTCAGGTCTCAGGGCCGGGAGTATGTGGTCAGGATGAAACCAGAGGAGGAATCAGAGAAGAGAGGCGATAAGAACTGGGCTGAGGCAAGAGAAGGGGAAGCATGTGAGCACAGAGGAAACTGCCAGGCCCAGCGGTGCAGGGGTGAGGTCCTGGCAAGGCTTCGGCTCCCCTTGGCTGAGCAGTGACCCCACACTGCAGGGAGAGACAGAGACTCCCGGGCGATCCCACCAGCATGGTCACCGTGAGGCTGTTGGGAAGCATGGAGCTCTGGCTGGCCAACACCTTTCTGCCCCTGCTGCTCCTCATCTGGCTGCCAGTTGGTGAGTCCCCCAGCACCCTTGCCTCTGCTCTGAACTCTTTGCTTATGCTTGCAGAAGGTGTGGAAAGTGCCTGCTGCTGCTTTTACCTCTCCTCTTGCATCATTTAGCCCCTCTTCTGCAGCAGCACCTTGCCATGTGCCTTGCAAAGGGATTCCCCCTTGCAGCTGAGTGTGCACAGGCTATGAGCTCCAGGGGCTTTGAACCAGCTTTGCCCTCAGCAGCAGGGAGAGAAAACAGCTGGGGAGAAGGAAACAGAAATGCTTACAAGCCTGATTACTGCGGAGTGGGGTCAGCTTCACAGGGCAGATGTGGATATTCCTTAAGACAAAACCAGCCCTCCTATAGGGTTTTTTTTCCAGCAGGACTTGCTCACCAGATTTCAGCCACAGTTGATGTGTTGGTAGGGTTAGGTCTCATCTTGCAGTGTCTGCCTCAGGCAGGTTTGAGCAGAACTGCCAGGGAGGTGAAGTGGTTTAATGTCACCTGAAATGATGGAGAACAGCAGAGAGGGTGTGGAGAAGAAAAATTATCTGGCCCAGCTCATCTTTGCCAATGTGAACAAAGTAAATGCAGGAATGTACACGTGTAGGGTGGAGAACACAAAGAACACATCCAAGAGCAGATGTTGTGAACTGAGCAAGGGTGGTAAGGGACAGAAGTCCACTAACACCCCTCGGAGTGGAAAGAAAGGGCTGAAGAGAGGTGAGAGAGGGAGGACTCAGCTGAGAACGTGTGAAGTGACTTCAGCTCAGAGAGTGATTCTGAAGTACTCCAGAGTGAGTGTTGTGGGTGGGATGAAGCCAGAGAGGCTGCAGGGAATCTGTTTACTATATTTTATTTGCTTCTCCAGGGCTGACCATTCTCCACTGCCAATCCCCCAGTCCCACCTAATGCTCCATGAAATGGTGGAGCCTGAGGCACTTCCTACTTGGGTGCCTATTTCACTGTGGAGGAGGTGCCTTCCCCCTGATCCTCACATTTTCAATCCTTCCTGAGGCACAGAGAAGTTTGTGCACTGCACAGCATCCAATGGTACAAGTTAACATGCAACATTTCAGTGTTGAGTGCTTAGCATGGTTAGAATGCTTAGAATCATTAGCAGCCAGATTTGGAAAAGATCATCAGCTGCTGCAGAAAAGGATGGTCACTTGACTGTGTCTTTCATGAGTTACATGTGGGACATGACCCTGTGAGATCATATATATTTCAGCTATCACTTCTGGTCTTGTTTCCTCCAGGAACAGCCAGTCAGATGGTAAAGCCAGTCACCACTGTGCAGCTTGAGACTGGTTTGGAGAATCTCACGGTGCAGGTGAAGTGGTACAATCCTGAATGTCTGGAGAGTGAGAATCAAACCAACACTGTGTTTCTGGGAGAAAACTGTGTGAATTTCACCAACTCAAACCTGTGTACAGCCCGCACAGGAATCTGTGTGTCTGGGGTCTCCATCATAGGACCAAACTCGACAGATGCTGGAAATCAAACCAACACTTTGCTTCTGGGTGAAAACTGTGTGAATTTCACCAGCTCAAACCTGTGTACAGCCTGCACAGGAATCTGTGGGTGTAGGGTCTTCATCACAAGACCAAACTCGACAGACACTGGAAACAGCACACAAGCAGCAGATCGCAGTAAGTGGCAGTGGGTCTGTTTCCGTGGGGGAGATGAGTGGGCAGAGAAGGATGCTACATCCAGCACTTCTCTGGTTCTTCCATGCCTTGTTTCCCCTGAGAGCATCCCGAGAACTGGAGGAGCCACCCCAGCACAGCAGCTTTTGACAGATTCATCCCATCATGGGATGGGGGGACAGACCATGGAGCTGCTGGGCCATTGGTTCCTTCCGAGGAGCTGCCATATTCTCCAGCTGCAGCACATCAGCCAACTGCTGACATGGCTGAAGCTGTGATAGCAGGAGAGGGACAGCCAGGACCGAGGGGGTCAAGGCTCCTGGTCCAAAGCAGAGCAGGGTGCAGGGTGTTCTCTGCCTCTGGACAGTCTCTCACTCCTGTTTCTGCCTTTCAGGCTGTGGCTGTCCAGGACCTCAGACTGATGTCACAGGGAAGATCTGGACAGGTGTGTCCCCAGAGTCCCCTGGCTGCAAGAGTGGAGGGCAGGAGTCCTCAGGGAAAAAGAGGGAGGAGCAGTAAGGGAGAAAACAGACAGATGTTTTCCCATGAGTGGGTGGGACCCAATGCCAAACTGGGGTAGGCACCAGTGGATCAGAGGCTGTGATGCTGGGAAGGGGCTCTGATTTTCCAGCTACCCCCTGGATGAGTTTGGAGACCATTCCCTACTGGATTTTGTCAGCACCCTGAAGCTGTAGATGGTTCATGGTCTGGAAGGCCAAGTCTGGGAAGAAAACTGACCATGCCGTGAAGGAGGCAATGGCAGCACGTGTCCCTCCATGGGGGGATGGTGGCTCATGAGTGCCTCTGTGATGTTGTGTGTGCAGGACTCAACCTCCTCCTGTGCATCCTCCTTGGCTTAGCGGTCGGGACGCTCCTTTACATGCCGGTAATTGGCTTCCTGCTGTGGCAGTGCAGAAGGAACAGAACAGGTTGGCATTTCTTCCTCAGCTGCTGGTCTGGACAAAGCCAGGCTTGGGAAATGTCTGTCTTTGACATCCTACTGCTCTTGGTTGCTCTGTGTTCTCTTCACAAGTCCTCCTGAACAAGCTGTCCCAGCGTGGTGAGAAGGTTCACCCCCCCTCCTTTCCTTCTGGTCAGTTGCTGGTGGGAGTCTGGTTATGGCACAAACTGTTGTGTGATTGAAACAGGTCTTGCATATCCAGAAGTGTCCATCTCAGAGCTCTTCTCCAGCCCCGCAAGAGCTTTTAAGACCTTGCCAACCCCTGCAGCCCTTTGACCATCTTCAGAACCACAGAGCTGCAGTGCCTCATCCTCTCCCACAACAAAAGCAGGACCAATGCAGATGTTTGCTTCATTCTTTCATTATTTTCTTGATTTAAAATAATGATCCATCATTGTCACTATTTTAACTACTATTAAAACTAGGTTTCCTTTTTCAGGAGAGCTCATGAGCGGGGAAGTGGCAGAGGGGAATCAGGTCAGTACGGTAAGCTGGGGGGTTTTGCACATATCGCTTCCTCCTCCCTGTCAAAAAAAGCATTGTTGAATACCCACTTAAAGGATTTCATAGTAAAAGCAGCTTTGCTTTCTGAAAACATGGTCCTAAACACTTACTAATTCCTATTAAATAAGGGCTTATGAGTGTTTGAGTAGGTGGCACTTCTGAGCAATCTGGGTAACGCTTGGGCAGCACAAAGAGTTGTGCCAATGGAAATATATTAGCAGGGGAGACACAGAAAGAAAAGCCAAGGCTCTACTCATTGCTCTCTCCCTGCAGGCAGCCTCGGTGACAGGGACTGAGGATCTGACTTATGCCAACCTGAATTTTGAAAAGAAGGGGACAGCATCTGCCTCCTCCAATGTCATTTACACTGAGATCAAGCCATTGCAACAGAAGCAGAGTGGTGGGGATGGCAGTGCTGCCAGCACGGAGGTGGATGTCTCCCCCAAGGAATAGGGCAATGAGGGAGGTGAGCAGCTTATCGTCCACCTGTTGGGGTCATCCTCCTCAAAAACTAGATGTTAGCTCATACAGCAGTGCAGTCTTGGGGACCAAAGGGCACCTATTACCCCTGAGTGGCTGCAGAACCCTGCTTTATGTTCCCCTGGAAGAAGCCATGTCTCACAGTGAGGACAGGACTCTTGAGCCCATTTTCCCCTTGCCTTCTGCAGCTCCAAGCACTGCCACGCCTCAGCAACTATTTTCACTGTCTCCAGTTGCTGACAGGCTCCTCTAGCTGCTTGTTCTGTGTTCAGGAATGACACCATACACTGTGTGGCCAACATGGTGTTCAGGAAGAGCTTGGTCCTGCATGTGCTGGGTGGCACGTGCTGGCTGTGAGAAGTCCTGGAGCAATTTTCTGGATTTTCTCTGGAGCAGGCACCTGCTGTGATGTGGGTTGACCTTTGTTTTGTTCACTCACTTGAAACACAAGGGGCAAGGATGGAAAAGCATCGTTTGCTTCACAGAGGTGGTGCTGCATTGATGCACATGGATCTGCTTTGTACTGGGAGTGGCTAGGTGTTTTTGCTGGTTTGGTGGTGAATACCCTTCTCGTAGGCAGAGCACTCTCTTTTGTGCCCTCTTTTATTGATAATGTTGTGTTTATTGTGAGTTTTTCAGTAAAATCATGATTCCCACATGTGGTCTTGCCTGGTGTTTCCTCCTCTGTTGGGAGAGGATGGGGGAAGAGGAGCAGCTTGAGAGGTGTTAATTTTCCCACTGGGTTTGAAACCAGCACATAGCTCTAATGATTTAGTGTTACAGCCACAGCAGATGTTGAGATTCAGAGATTACTCCAAAAAGATCATCCAGATCTTCTGGGTTATTCTCAGAGCATATCATCCAACTTGGGCAGATGTCCAACTATTAAACAACCCACCTCATCAGCTTCTCTGCCAGGCATGACACCATCAGCACCTGCATGACCAGGTTCCATTCAATGCCCCATCAACATCCTTGCCACCAGTGACATAAACATCTGCACAAGCTTGGCAGTGATGGGGCAACTGTTGCACTCAAACATCTTTTTTCTGACCTAAAAGGATCCCATGATTCTCTACAGCCAGACTGGGTGGCTCTTGGCTGGACCAGCACAGCCCTTCTCTTGTGTCTATAGCATGAAATGACTTACACTGTTATTTTAGGGAGAAAATGTTTTTTAAAAACCTTCAACTAAGAGGGACAGACTGCTCATGAATTCAAGAAGAGCTGAGCCAGACACCTGAGACTTGTACTAACAACCTTGGTAGCCACTTATTTATTGCTGAGGGAAGGCGGGGGGAAGTTTCAGAGGAGGCAAATATAGCTGCAGAGTTCTTCAGAATCCCGCTGGTCAAAATAGAAGGCCATGAGGAAAACCACAAAGGACATGAGCAGAATGACATGCTCACTAAATTGCAAAGAGGCAAAATTGGAAAGGTAAGGTACAAATCAAATTAAGACTAACAAGAGCTGCCAGAGGCTCTGCATTTGCTTAACTGCCTTAAAAAGAAGTGGAGGGGAAAACATGGCTCATTGCTTCACCAGGGAAGAGTTATTGATCAATGAAATGGAGAAAGCTGGGACATTCATAGTGCTGCATTTGCATCCTCCTTTATGCCCAAGGTTAGTGGGGAATCAGATCTGGGATAGCATTTTTATCAGGGAACCAGGCAAGAAGCCATGAAATAGCCTTGGAGCAGCAGCACCAGTGAACAAGAGGCAGGGAAAGGCAGCCAGGGCTGCTGGAGGAACTAGCTGAGGCAGCCCCTCCAGTGCAGGGAGGAAGGGTGGGGCAATCTTTCCCCATTGGCTATTTTTAAAAAGGTGAAGCAGCTACTATGGCCAGAGCTGAGCCTCCAAATTTCACTTCCCAGAAAGATGCTATCACAAGCAGTTAAGCAAGTGTGTGAAAGTAAAGCAATAATAAATACAATGCTCTCCTTTCCCTAAACTCCTCCATATGGAGAGGGCCCCTTGTCCCTGTGTGCACCCAAGGCAGGTGACTGGAACATCCACAAAAGGTTTTTGTGCCAGGAGCACAAAGTGTGTCCTTGCTGCCCCCCAAGCTCTGCTGGCCATAAAAAGGAAGGCTGACTCATGCAGAGAAAAAAAAGTGCTGCTTCTCCCAGTTTGGGCAAGAGGAAAGTGGAGTTCAGGGTAAGGGCTGCCTTTAACGAGGACCTCATAAAGAGATCTGATGTTCTACTACCAGTGAGGCTGAGAAAAGGCAATAAAACCACCAAATCCCTTAAGTGTGCAGAGGCTTTTGCCTATTTCCTTCTAAGATCATCACTAGCTAGGAGCAACAAATTGGTTGGATGGGTGGTTTATCACACAAATCCTCTCTCCTTGGGAGCTGTTCTCACTGATGACAGAAGCAGGGACTGGGGAGAAGTGAAATAGGGTTCTGGGAAAGCTGTGCTCTGGAAGGAAGGGGCTTCAATCCCACCAGTGACAGCCTAGGGTACTGCAAGTGTGATTCCCAGAGCAGCATCTGAGCAGTTAGAAAGGTGTTTTCATAAGTTTTCCTTAACATCTGTTGTTTCCAGTGCATACCACATATTCAAGTTTTCAGAGGAACAATTTATGGAGAACTCCAAGATGCAATCTAGCATTTGAACAGTTTAAGAAATCACTGAGAGGCTGAGTAGAAGGAGGAACACTTAAAATACCACTAATACCAGCCTTACAACAAAGGCTTTAATATTGGTCACTTTTATTTCAAGAACAGAACAGCCTTTCATCCCAGCCCCCTCCATGAGTTTAGTAACTCAGGTAGCACACAGGAAGAAGTCACATCCTGTAGAGCAAGAGCTCCAAACAAAGCAGTCCCCACTGAGACACTGAATGTGGGCTTTCCTCCTCCCCCTCCCTGGGTGAGAAGCAAGCCCAGCACAAAATGTGAACAGCACCCTGATCCCACACTTGCAGGATGCTTCACTAGTAACTACACAAATAAATAGTATCTCATGGAGAGGGAGCAGAGGGCCACCACAAAGTTATTGCTATGTTCTTATGTATTTGACACTGCAGGTAACTCACTCGGGTAACCACCAAGAGAGGTGATGGTCTCAGATTGCCCTTGTGTTATCAGCTCGTGTTGGACTGAAAGCTGTGGGAAGACAAGACAGATCTTGTTTCATCAGCTCCCTGCCTTAAAGGCAGGAGTTCTTGGGGACTGAATCTTTGTCATTTTGCTGAAAACAGCTGGGGGTAGGGGCTCCCAATACACTTGGAAATTCATCATGCCTGCCAGCCTTTCCCATGCACACTGCTAAGAGTACATATATACACAAGTGTCCTCCCTGCTCCTGACCTGCCACAGGAGCTGCTGAACCATCTCCACATAAGGGGCTGCAGGTTAAAATTTCAAAGAGAGTGGGAGCCCATCACCCCGGGGGCTGAGCCAGAGCTGCTGATTCACCAGGGAAAATCAGGACTAATGAGAACTGTAGGACATGGGCATGGGAAACACCACAGGCACACAAGGACACCCTGACACGTGACTGTACTTCCCTCTGCTGGTGGGACACGCTGTGACGGCCAGCGTCCAGGATCGAGTCAGGTCAGCCAAAACAAGGTGTAACATGAAGTCTAATACGTGACTTGGCACCAGAGGGTCAGGTAGCCCAAGGCTGCTGACAAGTGGTGAGCTCACAAGCAGTGTCAGTGCCTGCAGTGTCCCTCCCCACGTGAAGTATTGGCTGGAGAGCAAGAGTTTGAGAGGAAGAGGAGGACTGCAGGAAGAACCTCAGAGTGATGGAAAAGCAGCAGAGTCCTTGGCAGGACATGTCTTTGTTAGGCATCGTGCAGCTGGTTCTCTTGCAGGAGAATCTTCTCCCCAGGCTTGAAGGCAGGCATCCCCCGGTAAGGGCAGCTGGCACAGCGGAATGCATCGCCCAGGTAGCACTGGCAAGGGAAAGAAAAGCACTGTCTGTAATCAGGTGCCACTTTCAGGTCTCTTCCCCTGTGATATGGTTTCTCCAGGTCAAGAGATGTTGTGCTTCTCAGCATCTATGAGCACAGAAACTGCTTCCCTTCTACCCCCTTCTCAACACATCTGGTCAGTGTGGATGGCAGAGCTGTGCAGGCTCACACAGAAGTGAGTCTCCACCCCACTTGGTGTGCCCAGGCTGGGGCAGCCCCCTGAGCTCCCACAAAGCAATCCTCTCTGGGCAGGTCTCTGGTTAGGCCATGAGCAGAGAGGGAAAGGGTCACTGCTCACTCTGATTCTCCCAGGGAGTCAGAACAGACTGCATGTGCTGGTACAGAGCACATGGGCACAGGGCAAAGGCTGAAGCTCTGCAGAAGCAGCACAGGTAGTGTGTGGAAGCAGTGATCCAGCTCAGGCTGCAGTGATTAGGGAACACAATTCTTACACAGAGATCACATACTGCAAACCATAGTATAAAGACAAAAATTATTAATTACATTTCCACAGGCAGATTTGGGCTGTGAGCTCTTCTTCTCCTGTTCCAGTTCTTCAGCCAGGCCACATGTGCTGTAGAAAAACAAAGAAGTCACCTGCATCTATCTGCTTAAAGGTCATGAGTCATCAACACTTGTGCCAGCCCTACTCACATGCAACAGCCCTCGCTCTGTCACACGACACAGCTGACTCTGGGACTCACGCTCCTCACTTTGCCCTTCAATACCACGGTTTGTATAACAAGTGCTGAAACACTCCTCAAGTTTAAACTGAGTGGGAAATAACACTACAGCACCTGCTGCATGTGCTATTTCTCCTTGGAATGTGAGAAACCAGGGTTTTAGGCAAGCTGCACAAGCTATGCAGTCACCTCCAAGATGGCTGTTGATAATATACACCATTGTGATAATTTGTAGCAGTCACAGGTCAATTCCCACTGTATTTGGATTTACATGCCAATAATTAAGATAAGAAAGGACATGAACTAAGTTAGGCTCTGAAAACCAGCAAATTGCCTACAATCTTTTTTTACAACTCTTAATACAGCAGTTGAAAGGTTCACTGATACATGAATTCCAGCACTGACCAGTTCTTGCAGGCTTTCTTTTTCCCCATTTCTTTGCAGGATGGAGCTCTGAGGGACGATGGATCTGGCTTTTTCAAATCCTCTGAATCCAACAGCTCATCAGAGTCCAAAAGATCCTGAAAACACACCATGGGAGACAAAATGCAGGAAATGGACTTTTCAGTAGGGCATGACACTGCTGAGTTACGTTCAAAGAAATGGTGCTATCTGTACACTGGCATTAAAGGGCTGCAGCTCTGCCCTTTTATCCCTGTCTCCTCTCTGCCCTCACCACATCACTGAGCTCTCCAGACCCCATGAAGGAGATGAGCTATTTTGCCCTAAGGAGGTTTTTCTACCTCTGAAGTTGTAAAGCTTCCTAAGAAGCATGACTGAAAGTATTTAGAATAAGAAAGAATGGGGAGAGAGAAGGAACAGCAAAGCCTCACAAGAAAACCACTTACCATCTCTTCATCATTCATATCATTGGCAGAGAGTGTCCACAGCTTGGCAACAGCTGGGTCCACAGGGGGTTTTCCTGGAGCCAAAACAAAGGAACAAATAGTAGTTATTCCAGCCTTTGCCCCATCTACTCCAAAAAAAATAAGAGTTCAAGCAATTTTGGAAAGCCCTATTTGATAGCTTTTTACTGTAGCACTCCCTACTCGGGAACTTTCGTCCTGTTGCAAGTGATGCCTGCCACTGAGAGCCAAGAAATCCAGATATTCAGCACGCACCACTCCTTACCTGAAGGACCAGATGTCTTGGCAAAGGAAAGTTTGAGCTGACTTGAGGATCCCACTTCGAAATTAGGCTTCCTGCCTTCTATCTGAATAATGAGAAGGTCATTGCCTTGGTAACCCAGATGTTCTCCAACAGACTGGGCCTCCTCTGGGGTCAGCACCTCCTTTTGCAGCTGCCAAGTAAGATTTAAGGTTAACCTTATGCAGAACCCTTTATTTTAACACCAAGCCTAGCATTCCAGTGAACAGATAGTCAGTATTTTCAATCCTAAAGAAAACCACTATAATGATAGTAACTAAAGTTTGTGCCAGGCAGTGCCCATGCACATTTACAGCATTTACCCTAAACCATTAGCATTTACCCTAAACTCATTACCCAAAGAAATCCCTGGGTAACTGCCAGAGAGCATTTCTGGAAATGGTAAACACATCCCTACCTCCTTCACTTCCACCAACCCTGAGAGAGTCAGAGTTGTGAAGAGCTTGGCTGCTGTCTTGATTTTGCCATTGTTTCCTGCAAGACACAAAAGCAGAGAATAGGAGGAGGCAAGAACAAGAACACAGCTCACTGAGAAACCTGAAACAGCAAGAACTTTAGAGGGAAGTACTGAAGCCAAACTTCTGCACCAAAATTGGGCCCTTTCTAGTTGACAGCAGAACAAACCAGAAAAAGCATCAGCAGCTTGTTCATTAGGTAACAGTGTGGGGTCACAAAGCTATTCTAGTTCCAAATATGTTCTATATATGCCAAAACATATCTCAATCCAATCAAAACCCATCAAAAAAAGATTAAACAAAACCCCAAACAAACTCCCTCCCCAACATTTTTACCTATTAAACTACTCATGAAGTTTTCAAAACATGGACTCCTAAATGAACACACTACATTAAGAAATCACCTCGTGTTCGCATTCTCATGGCTCCTCCAGCTGTCCCATGGCAGGTGCTCTGGCTTTTCTCCTAAAACTCAGTCCAAAGACTTTTAACCTTTTCTGGATAACTATTTCTCAAGGGACTTCTGGGGCAATCTCTTCAGCATCTATCACCTGTTTTTAAAACCACTTCAGAAGCTCCTCAGAAACACAACATCTACAACTACTTAACACTGCCCTCTGAGGAGAAAACAGAGGCCACTGAAGCTTTTCAATGTAGTTTAGGAACAATCCTATCCAGCATTTTTGATAGGAGAGTGACTGCAAACATCTCTGATGGACACCAGCATAAGCACAGGATAAAAACCTTGTGATTTGAGTTAGTGTGTCAGGAGAATGAAAATCTCTCAATGTCGATTTGGGTTCCTGTCCTTTCTAATTCAGCCTAATCCTCACGAGAAATGCTATGTTGCCAAGGAAGCAAGATTCTCTCACCTGATTCTGTAACCACTGGTTCTTTCAACAGGACACGGCCCCCTGGCTTAAGTATCCGAGCTACTTCTGCCAGGAGCTCCACACTGTGCTGTGCTGTACTGCCTGGTACCATGCCAGAGAGGATTACATCAAAACTGGACTCCCTGTGAGCCGCTGTGAAGAAAGAGCAAGATAATACAATTTAACGTGTACACACACAGCTTAATACACCAGTTCCACCTCCCTCATCCCTCATGCTTGAGTACAACAGCAGGAACTGATTAAAGACACCAATCATAGAAGCATGGCCAGGGTGCATCACTTCCCCTGCTGTACTGCCCAGGTAAGAGGCAGCAGCAGGCACTGTCAATGTTCTGAGTGCTGATTCCCAAAGTGGGAAGGTGTTGGTTCACACAACAGCAGAACCCTCTCCCTTTTAAGGAAACAGTGAAAAATTAAGCTCATTCTTACACTGAGGCAGCTGGTTAACATTTTCCACAGAGATATGATTATCAGCTCCCACCAGTGCCTGGACTTTATCCACCAAATCCTTCAGGGCTTCGACCGGCGAGGAGCTGTCCCAGATGATGGCCACGCGCTGGCCTGGAGCCACTCCGTACTCCCCCATTTCAGCACAGCAATCCTGGCAGGGGCTGGGGGAGAGAGAGGAAGGGTAAGTGCCGAGCACAGCACGAACCTCTGTGGACTGTGACTTAATCAGCTGAGTTGTTTGAAGAAATGGGGATAATTTTCTGGAAACGGGCAACATAAAGTTCCCACAAACTGAGCATTAGCAGGTCATGACGAAAGAGCTACACTTCAGGACATAATTCAGTTTCTCTCCAGTTCATTGCTGGGAGACTGCACACCATGCTTTAAAGAAACCAACAAAATAACAAAAAAAATTATCTGCTTTCCTTAAAAATCTGAATAAGACAAACACAGGATTTCTGGATTTCCTGAGCAGTGACAGCTATTTGATATTAAACACTGCCTTGTGTCTCCGACTCCAAACAGGACCTAGCAGAGTTTGCTTATGCAGAACATGAGAAGAAAAAAGTAACTTTCCCAGCATTCCAGACTGAGACTCTTCCCACCGTTATGATTGGTGGCACTGGATGAGCAAATTACAGGGAGGGAGGAGAGGAACAGAACGTGCAGTAACAGTTTTGAGAAAGCTGTCTCCACTGACATTTTATATGAGATTGTATTCCTTGTATGGCAATAGTACCCCATCATCACCTGTTCTCACAGCAGCACCAGCAACTGAACCCCAGGACCTCCCCTCTTTCCTCTATCCGACACAAACCTATTTTCTTCCTAATTTAACACACCACAGAGAGCTCTGTTGACCAGAACAGTTGCCCAGTGTATCTTCAATTAGCTGGAAACAACCAAACACCTATTCCTGGAGAGACAGTTGTAAGCAAGATCTTTACCAGGAATTGCTACATCACACAGCCTGGGTAATGCCTTACTGCCACCACTTTGTCACTAAAGCACAGCTCATGGATATGCTGTACCAAATTTACCTGCAGTGAGATGGGCAGTGGATTTTGACCCACACTTCCTCTGGCTCTGTGTGCTGTGGACTCCCCCTCCCTCCTGGAAACTGCCAACTAGTTCAGAATGAGACAATCTGTGCATTTTCTGAGCTACTGTGGTAGGAATTCACACTAAAACAACCACAATACCAACCCAGTAGGGAATATACACCTTGGATGTAGACTGCAGGTTGTATCATCTCACAGCTGGTTTTGCATGTGTGACACAAGCTAAGCAGCTACAGCAGACAGTAACATTTGTAATCACACATATTAATCCCATTAAAAAGTCACCTTTCCCAAGAAGACTGAAAATCTCAAAAGATGCCTAAGCTGCTAGGCTAAGGTGGGAAAGATAAACCCGAAGTCACAGCTTCCTCTCTGAACAGCAGGTTATGACCTTGCAAGATCAGTCAGAGCCCAAATTGCATCAAGAGCAACACCACCTCCCTGAGATACGGCGAGAAGGCCGAGGATGCCGTGTGGGTGTGAGGAGGGGCCCTTATCTCCATGTCACACACATTAAACAGTCCCTGAGGAACAGGGCACGGAAAGGGGTTAAACAATAGCGCAGGTTCCGCTTCAGTAGATTAGAAAGTTGCTGTGTTGGAATGGGATGATCTTGGCAGTCCTTTCCAACCCAAACCATTCCAGGGCTGTAAACTGCAGCCTCCTGACGCACCACAGCCAGCTTCCAGCGGCCGGGAACGCTCCGGCTTCCAGCGGCCGGGAACACTCCGGTTTCCAGCGGCCGGGAACGCTCCGGCTTCCAGCGGCCCGGGAACGCTCCGGTTTCCAGCGGCCGGGAACACTCCGGTTTCCAGCGGCCCGGGAACACTCCGGTTTCCAGCGGCCGGGAACGCTCCGGCGGCGCAAGGCTGCGGGCCCTACAGCGGGTGCGCATTTTAAGCGCACGGGGAACGGGCGCAATGAACCTCTCGGTCACCGAGCAGGGACGGTTCAGCGAGAGCAAGGACAGAAGACGTGAGGAAATTTCGTGAAGGAATTACTTAAACACACACACACACAGAGCACACCGCCCCCCCCCCAGCGCTTCAGACGAAGTCTTAGAAAATATTTTTAAAGGGAAAAGGGGGAGCGCCAGCCCCGTCCCGCGCCGTTCCCCGCTCACCTCCCGTGCCTCGGCCCGCTCGGCTCCGCTCGCCCGTCCCGGTCTGACGCCGTCACCGTGACGTCATCGCGCTCTGCCCGCTTCCAAGATGGCGGCGGCGGGCGGGCTGCGGCGCGCGGGCTGGCGGCTGTGGCGGGGCCGCGCGGGTGAGGGGCGGGGGGGGCGCGCCCGGGACGCGGGGCGGGGAGGGATGGGGGGAGCGCGCCCCCGTGCGCGCCCCCGTGCGCGCCCCCGTGCGCGCGCCCCGGCGTTCGGGGCGGGGCGGGGCGGGGCAAGGTGAGGTGAAGGGCACGAGGGGTGTGAGGGAAGCGGGGCGGGCGCCGGGCGGGTGGGTTTGAAGGAGGTTGTCCGGTGGTGTTTTTTTCGTTAGAAGTGTGGGCCGTGAAACCCAATTTATTAAAAAAAAAAAAAAAAAAAAAACCTGCCAAGTCAAAAAACCAGCAACTAAATTAAAAGTTCCCCCAGAGTGTCGTTGAGTAATCACTCAGTGGTTAGCGTGTGGTGTCTGCCAGGGCTCTTCAGCTCCCGAGTTGGACTTGCCTTATATCCCCTGCTCGGAATCGGCACCTTCCTCCCAACTCCTTAATCGGGGACCAAAATGGGGAGAGGGCATGTTTGGGTGCCTGGTTTCCAGTCCAAGATTGGGAAACAATTTGCGATACGTTCTATTTCTGCACTGTTCTTTCCCTCACAAAACATTTTTGCTTCATTCACATAGACATGAGCTCAGCTGAGAGCGGCGCTTAACAGAAGCGTGAAAACGACTATGAATTTGTGTTCTTTCCAGCTGCATTCACCACAACTCTCTTCACCTTCATTTTCCATGCTTTCTGGTGTTGGAAGGAGATGCTGACTCTTGGTTTCCCTTGCAGCGGTCAGGTGCCAGCAGTACCCACCCCTCCGTGCTCTCCAGGCCTCGGCCGCGCTGAGGAGAGCCCCCGATGAGCACAAGAAGGAGCCATTGGCATCTTCCTCTCAGCAGCACTTTGATTCACCTCCAGCTGGTCACCAGCCTGAACAGAAGCCTCAGGGCCCTTATTCCAGGTAACTCAGCAGCTCCTTCTAGCACTGTCCCACCAACAGAGGGATTGGAGGGATTTTGCCTTCCTGAACCTCACATCTGAAACTGGAAGACAACGAGATCCAGAGTTAAGGAGCCCCAGACTGCAGCAGCTGGAGAGCTGGTTTGCTGTGACCGTGCAAATTCCGCCATGGAAACAGCATGGGGCTTGTTTTCAAGAGGGAAATTCTCTTGTCTGCAAAATGCAAGTCTTTGCTCCTGGGTTTTTGTGTGAATCTAAAAAAACAGGGACCGTATGTTGTCCATACGCCCATAGTATAAAGCCCACGTTGGAAAAGGTTATAGTTTACTTTTCTGTAAAGGAGGGGGATGTGGGGCTGATTGGTCTCCATGGAGGCATCTCCACTGAGCCCTCCTTCCCTTATTTTTCTCTTCTCTCTCAGCAAAGGTTCGTTAAGAATCGTTTTTCTGGACAGGGAAGGATTTTACTGGAGGAGGCCAGATTTATACTAAGCAGGTCTCAAAATGTGCCTGGTGTCAGCGAGTGAGTGGCAGAGCCCAGGGTTCTGCTGTTTGGTGGTGACATTCCCCTCACTGTAACAATGCCTTCTCATAGTTACACTGGCCAGGGCGGCCAGGAGTCTGAGGACTATGAGAGCGAGGAGCAGCTGCAGCATCGAATCCTCACAGCGGCGCTGGAGTTTGTGCCTGAGCATGGCTGGACTGCAGAGGCCATTGCAGAGGGAGCCAAGGTATGTGGGGAGAGAAGCAACAAACCAGTTGAAAACTGGATGGAGCTGAAGTGCAGAGACAGCCAGGCCTGCATGCTTCCCCCACATACTCTTGGGCGATGCACCCTAGTCAGCAAATGCTACTGGGCAGGAATGAAACCCAGCTGCTACAGGATAACCCCTTCAGAGACAGACTAAGGCACGGTGTAAAGTAGTGAATCCTAAAGAGAGAACATGTCTAGGAAGTACTTTTTAATGCAGTGTTGCTTCGTTTAAATTCACATAATGTCTTTCACAAGTTTTTTCTAGCTGGATCCTGCTTAGCAGTGTCTGACCTGGTCTGTGCTTCTCTCTTCTTCCCTACAGACCCTGGGCCTCTCTGTTGCTGCAGCAGGGCTGTTTCACAGTGATGGCAGTGAATTGATCCTGCACTTTGTGTCTGAGTGCAACACCAAATTGTCCGAGCTGCTGAAGAAGGAGCAGAAACTAGTGCAGCTGGGTGAAGCAGAGTGAGTACTGGGTGTGAACAAATGTCTTCCTTTGCAGATTTTGGGAGCTGGGTAGACATAGAGGCCACCTGGAACACAGGTAATTTAAGTTAAAAGTATAATTTACCCAAATAAAACCATCTTCCCAGATACAGACTAGGACCAAAGGACTGAAGGATATATAATACCTTGCTTATCTATTGCTCAACCAGGTGGAGATTGATCTTTCAAGATCAGAATTGAGTTTAACTTGGATATTCTTCTTAACTTTTTTTCCTTACTCAGGAAGAAGCCTATAGATGAATTCCTGAGAGATGCTGTGGAAGCCAGACTGAGGATGTTGATTCCATACATTGAGAAATGGCCCCAGGTATAAAAGTAATATCAACACTGTCTCTTTTGTGTGTGTGTATTTTAAACACCCTGTGACTTTCAACATAGTCTCTCCACCAGATTAGTTCAAGGTATTAAATGAAGCCCTGGCTGCTTTCAAATGATTAGTAGCCTTGAAGAGGAGAGCAGCCTTGGAAGGAGGCAGTTAAAGGTGACCTTAGAGCAACTGTTTCTCGAAGTTCTGGAAAGGCAAAGCTCTCTGTGGTTCACTCCACCCATCTGGCATGCCCAGGGGATTACCTGTGTCTCTGCTCAGCCCTGTTTGCAGGGTCACTGCGAGTCAGGCGCCGTGCAGCGTTGTTGTGGCTGCACTGGGATCACACCTGGAAATGCAGAAATGCTTTGCTGCAGGAAACTGTCCTTCCAGTGTGTGACTGACAAACACCTGCAGGGTAGAGGGTAGAGCTGTGAACTGAGAGGGCTTCATGCTTCTAAATTCAGATTTAACTCTCAAGCCATTCTTCCCACAGTGGGAAGGGAGTTGGATTGTGGCTACAGCGACAAGCAAAGAGTTCCTAATCTTGGGCTGCAAAGATTGCTGCGTGGTCAGCCTCTGTCCAGAGCCACTGCTGGCCTCTGGGCAGCTGAATCCTGCACCTCATGCACAGAGAGAGAGTACAGGCTTCATGTTCTTCTTTCAGATTAGCATAATTTGCCTTGTGAAGGATGTGGGTGGTTTGTGTCTCTCCTGGCACTGTGTGATTACGTTCAAAGGCTGCAGGATCCCAGTAGGGCCATTATGGCTGGCGCTGTTCTGCCCTTGGTTGCAGCTCTGAGTTCAAAGTCAAATTCAGAGAAACGAGCGATGTGACTCCCTGCCCACAGGGGCACAGCACAGTGTGAGTCAGCTCGGGCTCTGATGTTTCCATGCCAGAGAGGCAGCTCAGGAGAGACAGCACTGGGATGTTTGAACTGAGCAGGGATCTTTTGGCTCCAGTATAGGCTGAGGCCTGAACTTATGAGCCACACTGTGTGTTCCCTGCACATCCTACTGCTTGTACAGACTGCAAAGAGCTGGGAGGACTTGTCACTGGGAGCTGAAGGCAAGTCAGCAGCAACAGGGAAAAGATAACAGGGCAGAGCAGTGTTGGTCTCTTTTACTGTTACATCCTTCTCTCTTTGGCTCCCATTTCTGTGTGTGTTTGGTTTGCAGGCCCTGAGTGTCCTGTTGCTCCCACGTAACATCCCTTCCAGCCTCAACCTCCTCACCAGCATGATTGATGATATCTGGCACTATGCTGGGGACCAGTCCACAGATGTGAGTCCTTGTGCTTTGGGGACAAGCCGGTTCTACTCTTCAGCACTTTGGCAAAATCATGGGTTCAGATAGGAGTGGGGCTGAGTCCCTCTGCAAAAGGCCCATTTGTGGAGTGAAGAAGGCATTTCAGAGGCACCCAAGGGTCCTTATAAACCACAGTCTAATTTCTAAAGAGACTTAAGAGCCACTGAGACTAAATGCAAATTACTGCCAATGGGATTAGTGCAAATTAAAAGGACCTACTTTCCTAAGCTCTTAAGTGCTCTTCTTTTTTCTTTTTTCTTTTTTGAAGACACAGAAAAAGTTGTTGAGATTTTGAGACTGAGAAGTTAATCCAGTTTTCAGTAAGTGAGCAGCAGGTCTGTTCAAACAGCTCTCTTGTGCCAGCAATAGCACTTACAGACTTGACTTGAAAACCTTTAAAGAATCTACCTAAAAATACCAGTACCTTATTAAAGCTTTCATCTTTCTGGCAGGAAATAAAAGAAAATTATAACCTTAATTATAGCAATTAATAAATTACTTTAATTCTTATAGATGTAGGGTGAGATGGAAAAAGCTAAATGAACCATTTTAACAAACTACTTTAATAAGCTTCTTTTATCTGCGTATAAAAGAGAAGCTACTGCAGTGAAAAATAAATAAGACAGCAGAAAAATTAAAGGAATAAACCAGAAGACAATTGAAAGAACACAATTGCTTCAGGAACTAAAAGTCCCTTACGTGTTATGCAAGTCAAATCAACATGTTGGAGCCAGTGTCTGCACTGAGCTGTTCCTAAAGTCTCACTGATGCAGGGATTTGGAGAGGTTCTAAAGGCACTGAGCTGTTCCTAAAGTCTCACTGATGCAGGGATTTGGAGAGGTTCTAAAGTGTGTTTTGTTTGCACCTCCTGACTGGTTGCATGAGTTTTCCAGGGAAGCTGTGATGCTGAGCCTGCTCCCTTCTTCCCAGTAATGGGGTTTAAACTTGCTCACAGCAGATCCCTCTTCCCAACACCAGGAGCCAGGCAGAGAATTCTCATGCCTCAGAGACCCCTTCAGGTGGGTTTTTAGGAGCAGGAAGACAACAGAAAGAGTTTTGTCTCAGGCCCTGAGAGATCCAGCTGCAAATGGCAAATTCCTCTCTATGGGAAGGAACGTGCTGTGGGATTTTCCCTTGCTGTTCTCTGGTAGCTGCACTCCTGATGTGCACTCAGAGCACAGCTTTCTCTCCCCCCCCCTGTGCCCCTGCAGTTTAACTGGTACACTCGGCGGGCTGTGCTCACTGGCATCTACAACACCACGGAGCTGGTGATGATGCAGGACTCGTCCCCTGGCTTCGAGGACACTTGGCGCTTCCTGGCAAACAGAGTGGCTGATGCCATGACCATGAGCAACACAGCCAGTCAGGTAAGCTTAGGGACAGGTGTGCATGCAGCAAATCCCTTCTCCACAAGGGTATATGCAGGCACACCTGGCTTTTCCATCATGCACGTCTGCTGAGGGACCTCCTTGTTGCTGTCAGTTCAAAATCAAGAAATGATTATGTGTTTTTTAAGTAAACTGACATGTAGGTGCCCTCTTTGTCAGACTGTCCCAGTGGTTAGGAGACATCCCAGGAAACCCCTTCCATGTGCCCTGTCTGTGGCTGTCACTTGTCTGCAGTGCTGCCAGCACCTTTCTGTAGCAGAGACGTGTTTGTTGTGCATTCTCTCTCTGTGTGTTTGGGGGCCACGAGTGCAACTGCAGGAAGCAAAAGGTCGTGTTCTGCCTGTGTCTCCCAGGTACAATCCACTGGAGAAGCTGTTGTCCAGGGCCTGATGGGAGCTGCAGTTACTGTAAGTAACACAGCAGGGCTGTGAGAGCAGAATTGCTCCTGAATGTTAGCATGTGTTTTCCTCCCAAATCTAGAGGACAACATGGAAAAACCATCACCTTTCATAAGTTAGATTTATTTAAGGGTGATTTCCTTGGTAGTTTGAGGTTAGTTCACTGTTTTGTGGTGAAAGAACTTGAATAGAGCATAGGGAAATTAAGTCTGAAGCTGCAGGGTGAGCTTTAGGGATGAGAGACAGGTGATCAGAATAAATACCACTGTTCTCCATTGCTTGTCACAAGATCTCTCCCCGTGCCTGGCCCTGTGCTGGAAATCTTGACAGAGGGTCAGTGGCCCCATGGACACTTGGGAGGTGGCACCTGTCCCTGAGCCACAGCAGGGTGGCATCCTCAAGTTCCTTCATTTGACTTCAGTGTCCTTCCAATAATTCATTTACTTCTTGGTAGTGTTCTGGACTGCTTTCTGTCCATGCAGCGGGAACTGCACTTCCTCTGGGATACAAAATAACCCTTTGTGTACCCAGGAGTGACTTTTGAAGGACTTCAGGGACTCACTGTGATTCTATTTTTGGACAGCTCCTATTGCATTTGTTAGCAGAAATACATTTACCTTGTAGCAGGACAAGACAAATAGTCTGGAACATAAATTAGACATTGTTTTTACTGATGAAGCACTTAAGAATTTCTCCCACCTCCTTCCCCTTGCAGCTGTGGTGGAATTTAGTGTCTCTCAGGCTCTCTCCTCTCTCATACCTGCTTATGCCAAAAGGATCCTGCACTAGAGAAGTCCCGGGCTCTGTTTACATCCACACGATGCCCTCGGGTCCGGGATATCTCCCACTGCCGATGTTTGGTCTGTCCCTGCAGCAGATCCACTGCCCAGATAAACGGGAGGACCTGGATGCATTCTGAGGGGGGTGGGTTGTAGGCAGATGGCGTCAGGGCAGAATCATCCCAGTTCAGAGCTGTAGGGGAGCACATTCCAGACCTGCCACGTGCAGGTGTCCCGAGGTGTGTTCCTGTACGGGAGTGCTGACTTCTGCAAAATGGGTGAGCGAGCCTAAACGCCCCAAAAGCACAGATTCACTGCCAGGGTCTGTGAGGCCGCAGAAATAACCCAAGCTGAAACCTGCTGACCGGGAGGGCAGGTTCGGGTCCGAGGGGTGGCCGAAGGTGGCTCCAGTTTGATTCTTGCCCGTCCCCAGAGCACGGAGATGCCTCTCGGCCCCGCATCTCTGCTCATAGCACACCGACCTCCCCTCGGCACCTGCTTCGGCGGCCCGGGACAGGGGCACTAAACCCCATTCTCCCTGTGCCCACAGATCAAGAACCTGGCGGGGCTGAACCAGCGCCGGTGACGCGGCAGCGGCGGCGAGCACCGGAGAGGCCGCGCCCCGCCCTTCCCCGGCACCAATAAAATCGTACTCAGCCTGGCACGGACTCTTTTTGCGGGCGCACCGGGGCCGGGGGGAGCGGGGCGGGGACGGACCGGGCGGGCGCTCCGGGCGGCGGGAGCGGGGCCGGGAGCGGCGCGGCGCGGCCATGCCGTACGCCAACCAGCCCACCGTGCGCATCACCGAGCTGACGGACGAGAACGTCAAGTTCATCATCGAGAACACGGACCTGGCGTGAGCACCGCCGCGGGGCCGGGGGGGACAGGCCCGGGGGTGAAGCGGCCGCGGGAGGCCCCGGGGGCGGCCCCATGGACCCGGCTTCCCCGTGGGCGCCGCCGGTGCGGCCGGGCAGGGTCTCTGAGGCAAAGGCCCGCAGCAGCCTCGGCCAGGTCTGTGCGGGCCTGCAGCCTCACGCTCCCTCATAGCCAAACGCGGGTGTTTCCCTCCCTCAGGGTGGCAAATTCCATTCGAAGGGTGTTCATCGCTGAAGTCCCCATCATAGGTGAGGCCTTTCACTTGCCTGTGGTCGCAGTGCCTTGGGCTGCCCTCTGTGTTCTCCCACACCTCCTCTCTGCTTTTGGCTCTCCTTACCCGTGTTCAGCCATTACTGTGCCCTGCAGATGCTGCCTCAGTGTCTCTGCAATGTTTTCTGTGTCCTCGCAGGCTGGCTTTTCCCCACATGAGTATTTCTCAGTTTGTGACTTTCTCTTCTCTGCAGCCATTGACTGGGTCCAGATAGACGCCAACTCCTCGGTGCTCCACGATGAATTCATTGCACACAGGCTTGGTGAGTACTGGCTGGGGAGGAAGATGAAGGTGTGTTCTGGGCAAAATCAGGGCTAGGGGCTCTTGTGGTCTGACTCAGACATTCTTCTGGTTTCCTGCTTCCCACAGGTCTCATCCCGCTCACCAGCGATGACATCGTGGATAAGATGCAATATTCCAGAGTGAGTCAAGCGAGATGCTGCGGGGAATCATTTGGAGGGTGGTGGGTGTTTGCTCTGATGGGGAGCTCTGGCAGTTTCTAGCATAAAGAACCCGTGTGTGTGTGTGTGTGTGTGTGTGCCAGGACTGCACGTGTGATGAGTTCTGCCCCGAGTGCTCCGTGGAGTTCACGCTGGACGTTCGCTGCAACGAGGACCAGACGCGGCACGTGACATCTCGCGACCTCATCTCCAACAACCCGCGCGTCATCCCGGTCAGTGCCACCCTCTGCACTCACAGCATCGCTGCGTTGGAAGAGACCTTCAAGATCATCGAGTCCAACCCAGCCCCAACACCTCAACTCAACCCTGGCACCCAGTGCCACATCCAGGCTTTGTTAAACACACCCAGGGATGGTGACTCCACCGCCTCCCCTGGCAGACCATTCCAGAACTTTATCACTCTTTCCATGAAAAACTTTTTCTTAATATCCAATCTGTATTTCCCTTGATGCAGCTTGAGACTGTCCTCTGGTTCTGTCAGTGCTGCCTGGAGAAACAGCCCAACCCCACGTGACTACAACCACCCTTCAGGGAGTTGTAGAGAGTGATGAGGTCACCCCTGAGTCTCCTTTTCTCCAGGCTGAGCACCCCCAGCTCCCTCAGACATTCCTCACAGGGTTTGTGTTCCCAGCCCCTCTCCAGCCTTGTTGCCTCCTCTGGACGTGCTCAAGTGTCTCAACGTCCTTCCCAAACTGAGGGGCCAGGACTGGGCACAGCACTCGAGGTGTGGCCTCACCAGTGCTGAGTTCAGGGGAAGGATGAGCTCCCTGCTCCTGCTGAGGCAGGGTGGCAAACA
Source organism: Vidua chalybeata (assembly GCF_026979565.1). Taxonomy (NCBI): domain Eukaryota; kingdom Metazoa; phylum Chordata; class Aves; order Passeriformes; family Viduidae; genus Vidua; species Vidua chalybeata. Next base: position 14,934,959 of record NC_071540.1, read on the forward strand.
CATGGAACATAGACACATTTCACGTTGCCTAAAGCTCCACTTAAACCGTAGTGGTTGAGCAAAGCAGGAGTATCTGCAGGAGCAGCATGTGTGGCAGTGCCCTCCTTGTCTCTGCTGTGCTGTCCTTCACTTGCTGTCTGATGGGGTGCAAAGCACTGTGGCCTCATCCTGCACCCCTCGTCTCAAAATCCTTGGCTACCCTGAGGCTCTGGCTTGCTGGTTCTTGACTCTCAGCATGGCAGAGTGTGAGGAGCCTGGGCCAGGGCAGTGCTGCCAAACAGCTCCTGTGCAGTTGTCTTGGGGAGGGTGCCAAAGTGGGACAGAGGCAGAGGGACTTAGAGAGAATGTTCTAGTACACTGTTGAGGTGGATCCAGATGTCACCACAGCCTGGGCTGCTCCTGCTGCCTGGTGACAGTGTGTGCCTGGGTAAAGCCCAGCTGGAGCCTGCTGTCTGTTACTTGCCTTTGGCTGAGTGCTGTGTGTCATCTTTAGCAGCTGTGGGAGTGACTTTAGGAACCAAGCAGATGTGCTGTGCTGGAGCACTCATGCAAGCTGATCTTGTCCCTAATTTTCTTGGTTCTGTTTGGCTGCTGCAGGTGACATCTCGGAGCAGAGACAACGACCCCAATGACTACGTGGAACAGGATGGTGAGTGGTGGGTCACTGAGAATAAGAACTGTAGGTGGAAATTCCCTTTTCTCTCAGGTTCTTTGAACTCATTCTTCATTTACTAGCTGTGCAACCATAAGGCAGCTGTAAATATGACACTTCTGAGCAGCTGGTGTCACTGCAAGAGTGGGGTAGCATTTTGTCTTAATGCCACTCAGATTGTCCCAGAACTGAAGTCCTGTGTCAGAGGATGCTTCTGTCTCTCCTTGTGACAGCTTAGAGACAGCAAGGAGGTGAAATGGTGTGTTGTTGGCTGTTCCTTGGGGGCTTGTGCAGCTCCTTTTTAGCTGTTCTGGGGACACAGCTGAGCCCCTCTAAGAATCCAAGCAAACCCTGGCTGCTGGTGACATCTTCCTGTGCACCAAAAATCTACCTTTGCAGAGTGTGAGCCAGCACACTCCTTTCTCCCCTCGGTGTGCTCTTGCAGACATCCTGATTGTGAAGCTGCGGAAGGGGCAGGAGCTGCGGCTGCGGGCCTATGCCAAGAAGGGCTTTGGCAAGGAGCACGCCAAGTGGAACCCCACGGCTGGCGTGGCCTTCGAGTACGACCCCGACAACGCGCTGAGGCACACGGTGTACCCCAAACCAGAGGAGTGGTATGTCCTGCTGTCTGTCTGCAGGGACTGGGAAAGGTTTTCCAGCAGGCCACAACTTACACTTCAGCCCTGGGGATAATTTGGCTCAGTAAGTGATGGGGAGCGTGCCTGCCACATCCCCTTGTGCAGACTCTGCTCCTGGGGTTGGGTAGCAAGGCCAGCCACTTGTTGGCAGCTGCACGCAAGGTGAACTGGTTTGTGGTCATCTTTTGTCCTACCTCACATACCATCACTGCTGGTTTGCCTTGCTTTCATGCCCTTTTTCACCACTTCTTGCTGATTTTTTCTTTCCTGTGCAAGTGTTTTGTAGGTTGGAGTAAGATCTGAGGAAGGAAAGGTCCATATGAGATGAAAGAATTTGCTATGAGAGCTAAGAGTCAAAGGCTGGGTTGCAAGACTGATTTTTCAGCTTGGCTTGAGGAAGCCCAGTATGGGCCATACCCTCTCCTCACTCCTGGAGCCTGAGCTGTGGCAGGGTTTCACTCTCTGGCCCCTTCCTCTCCTCTGAAATACCATTCTCCATAAGTTGCACACAGCTTCTCATCCAAAAGTGACATATTTTACTTTTGGAAAGCTGCTGCCCTGCTTTGGCTTGGGTGAGGACTTTATCCAGCATCCCTTTTCATGAATGGGTACCTGAGCTGCTCCTGGCTCTGTATCCCAGATCATCTAGCAGACATCCTGTCACTGAGCACGCTGGAGCCAGCAGCATGGTGAGGAACCAGGTGCTTTAGGCAGGGACTGGGCAGGGTGGTGGATGTGCTGCTGTAAACATTGATCAGTGGCAGGCTCACAAACCTGGTGTGGCACACAACAGACAGGGCACCAGGAAACAGTTTTTGAGAAGTTCTAGGCGAAATATATGTAGAAGTTGGAAAAATCCCAAAAGAGGTTTGATATTGGAGCTGCCAGTTCCTGACGATATGTCTGTCTTTTCAAGTTCATCTGACTCTCTGTGAAGACAATACAGAGCCAAAGCCTTCTGCTGTCCAAGGCCAGCTATGATTTTTGGTTTCAGTCTTTCATGCTAGTTGTTTTTTGAGGCTGTTGGCAGAGCAGGGTCATAGAAACAACTGTCAGTCATGGAAACCTCTGCACTATTTTGGTCATGGGTGGTTCTGCAAGTAACAAGAAATCCCACCTTCACTAGCACTTCATCTATCTCAGTGGTTTGTACAGGCAGAGGGTTTGTTTGAGAAATAGAGTTTTCTTTCAGGCAGCTGATTACAGGGTGCTGGGATCAGTGTTTCTGGGCATCTCTGGGGCAGAGGAAGGCCGGCTGGAGACCTTGGTGGGTACAGGATTTTCTGTGCTGGCTTCTCAGACAGCTCAAGGCTTTGGGTTTTCTTACATGGGTTAAGTGGTTCCACACAGTCTCTCTGGTGTGGTGCTCTGTAAACCAAGGGATGCAGCAGGTAGAAAGATGTGTTTGCCTAACTGATGCACAGGTATTGCAGTGATGTTGGTAGAGGAGTGGAGGTGCAGGATATCAGGATGGAGCTCACTGATGCAGGTGGTGTCTGTTGTGCAGGAATTTTTTTTCCTGCTGGGTCCAAGCCAACTGTGCCTCACAGACTTGAGTGCTGGAGTACTCCAGTGCTTTCCTGGCCCAGTGGGAAGTAGAAATAAAAGATAACCCAAGGTCCATTACTCCATAAAAGTATGCAGGCTCCATAAACACAGTCCCTTTGGGAATCAACATCCCTTCACTGTAAGCACCTGCCAGATTTTACCAGTGTAGGTGGATGGAGCCACAGTACAGGGCTTGCTGAGTTTGGGCAGAGCAGGGTTGATCCCCTTCTTCCAGTGCTGCTGGATGACTCTGTGGCATTAATGAGGAGTCAGAAAGCACAGTGTGGGACTGAGCTTATTTCTGTGATTTGATGTTTGATGACCACCCTGTTGTGTGCTGTATGTGAGCCCCAGTGTTCACTCACTGGGGCCAAGCAGTGCCTGGGCTCTGTGGGGGCAGGCTGGAGCAGGGGCTCTGTGTAACCTCTCCTGCTCTCTGATTCCAGGCCCAAGAGTGAGTACTCAGAGATCGACGATGAGGACGCTCAGGCTCCCTACGACCCCAACGGGAAGCCAGAGAGGTAGGGAGCTGAATGCAGTGCTGCAGCTGGAAAATGGGGTGACTGGCTGGGTGCATCTCATGGCTCTCATTAATAGAAGAGTGTCTACACTGTGCTGAAATTGCCAGCCCAGGGAGCTGACATTCCCTGAAAAGCAGGGCAGGAGTTGGTGTTAAGTGGTGATATACCTAGATGTGGCAGGTTTTCCCCTCTGGGAGATACTAGACAGTTCTACCTGGCAAAATGAGCTCAGGAGGGTGGTGCACACTCGGTGAGGTGTGAGGCCTGCAGGGGAAATACCCTGGCTTAAGGTATTCATTCACCTGTTTATGTCTCGTGCTCTGATTGCTGGTGTTATTTGCACTGCAAATGCACCTCAGCCAGCCTTAGTCCCTGGCTTGGGGCTGCTGGCTCACAGGTCACAGTGCTGAACAGAAATCAATCTCAGAAGTGCTCTTGCAGCCCATGAAGTTGTGAGTGTTGGTGTGATGGTTGTAGAGGGGCAGCACTGGCTGCTGCCTGCGTGGGAGGTGAATGATGATGATGATGGTTGGGATTCCAGGCAGATCTCCCTGCTGTGGGTGTGGATGGGCTGGAATGATGTGCTGTCTGGGTTTTCACCTCCTTGCAGAGGTGATGGTGACTTAAGCCCCTGCCCTGTAACCTCAGGTTTTATTACAACGTGGAGTCCTGTGGTTCTCTGCGCCCTGAGACCATTGTCCTGTCTGCACTGTCCGGCCTCAAGAAGAAACTGAGCGACCTCCAGACACAACTGAGCCACGAGATCCAGAGTGATGTCCTCACTATCAACTGAGGTGGCCCTTGCAAGAGAGTACTGTGAGCTGTGAGTGATGCCTGGCTGAGATCTGGGGAGAGGCTTTTACCATCCCATCATCTCCTTCTGCCTTTCCTGGCCCAGCACTTGGTTGGTGACGCCTCTTCCCTGGGCCTCCTTCCCAGGGAAAGCCATTGTGATGTGTAGGGTAAAACAGGAAGGGAATCAGTCAGTGAGCATCTTCGCTGGGACAGGCTTTGTCTCCAAATGATCCTGGAGTTTTGGTTCTGGTGTTGGATTTTGGCCATGTGGTATTTGGGATTGGGAAGCGTGTACCTTTGTTACACAACCCTACCTTATTTACATGTCCATTCTTTACTGTGCTGAATAAAGCCTTACCCCCAAATTTTTCTGTTATCTCTGAAAGCTCATCCAAGTCTGCTGGAGGAGATGTCACATCATTTACTTCTCTCCAATACACATTAACTTAATGAGATCTGCTTTGGAGGGAGCGTTGCTCGCTGATGCTGATTGCTGCTTGTGGCATTATCTCCTGAGGAGAGCAGCACCCTCCTGCAGGCAGCCCGTCGTTCATTGACCCAGTGCTGTGTGTAAAGCAGATGTTTGAGGCCAGGGTGGGCAAGATGCTGCAGAAGGCAGCACTGCAGGGGAGCCCAGCTGGGCCAGGCAGGCAAAGCTGTACTTACAGAATCCTCTGGAACAGACTCCACCCCTGTGCTGTATAACCCTTTTCTGAGCAGCTGGGTGGCACATGGTCTGTCAGTAATGGTCCCTGACTGATACTTTTCTTTGTGCCCACTGCCCTCAGTGTGTGCTGGGCTGGAGTTAGGTGCAGTTCCCATGCCTTGACCCCACTGGTAGTGGTTGAAAGCCACTTTGTCACCCCTCTTCCTTCATCACTGCCCAGCATGACTTGGGATGAGCTTCTTGGTGACATTTTCCTGGAGATACCTGCAGCTCCTGTACCATGGGGGCTGGGAGGAAGGGTGTGTGCCCCTGTGCTCATCCTGATATGGTTCAGGGGGTGGTGTTAGGGTCACACTGAGCTGGGGATAGCAGCTCATGTCAGCATTGCCTTCCCCTCCAGGCAAAAGCTGCTGCAACCAGGCTGCTGCTTCCATTTCCTTGCCATGGCAGAGCTGGCTGCAGCATGGCTCCCCATGTCCCTGTCCCTGGAGGGATCACTACACTGGCTGGCATGGCTGTCTTACCTTGAGGCCAGTGCTGCCAGGCAGTCATGGCATGGATAGTTTACCTGGCCCAGCTCTGGGAGAGCTGGGAGATGGTGTGCCTTGAAACTCCTTCACCTGGGGACTTGGAGCCACCACTGGCCTGGCACACCCCCAGAGCCACGGGCAGCTGGGGGTGAGGGTGACAGTGGAGTGCTGGCATCCTGGTCCACTCAGGGTTGTTTGATGGAGAGTGGCAACTCCCTTTACCCTTTTTCCTATCCCAGTGGCTTTAGGGCTTCACTTGAAATGTCTTGGCCACGGCTGGAGGCAGAACAAAGCCTTGAGCCAAGCGTGCTGCCAGGAACCTCAGGAAATCTCCCCCCATCAGCATTTTTCTCTCTGGCAGGCACTACTCCCACTTGCGCTTCCCGAGCGCGCTTGGATGGAACAGACAAACAGGAAGGGTGGATGTGGATAAGGGTTGTTTATTCATTGAGCAACTCCTTAAAAAACAGAAAACCCAAACATTTTTGGTAACAAATGTTAAATCTTTTCCATATGAGGTGTGTAGCCAGGAAAAGAGGGCAAGTTCCACCTCTCACCCCAGGGAGGACACACTGCTGGGCAGTGCTAAGGTCCAGAGCCCCTCTGTGCCCAGCCATGCTGCGAGGAGCAGCCTTTCTCTGTCCCCATGTCCCCTCAGCCACAAGCTACACCACCCTGAAACACAGTATTTACAGACCACAGATTCCCACATCACAACACTCCCTGTGCCCAACACATGGACCTAGAGCTTTAAAGGGCAGAAATAAAACCACCAAGCATCCAACCCAGACGGAAAGAAGACTCCAAAGAAACACCAAGGTTTGCACAGCAATAAAAAGATAGCCCTTCTAAAGGAGGTCAATAAATAGGAGAACTAGAAAAAATCAATTGCTTTTTAAGTTCAGCACATAAAGCCCAGTTCCACCTCCAGTGGGTGAGGAGGAAGTGAGGGCTGTGGGAATGCACAGAGGAATGTGGCTCTCTCCCCATCAGCATGGGTTTCTCTGCCCTGGGGCTTCTCATATCCATAAAGCTGCCCCTTGAGAGACAGATGCTACTGGCCAAAACCAGTCCCATGGTTGCCCACCAGCAGATAAACCAGGGGCATGGCAGGGGGACACAGCTGTGGGAGGAGTGAGGGGTGTGGGCGTGGGAGAAGCCAGGGAGCTCGGCTCTGCCTGGCCACTCACCCCAGCCAACCCCCCTGGAAGGAAAACCAGTTTCTCCTGAGACATATCAATTCTAGAGCGAGCATTTAAATAGCTTGAAGAAGTGCAAAAATCAGCTCAGGGACGGCAGGGTGTCCTCAGAAGCACCCTGCTCTTCATGGAGGGGTGGGACCCTGCACCATCAGCCTGACACAGCTGCATCCTCCGACGCTGCTCCATGGCCATGGCAGAGTGATCCTCCAGCCTTCCTGCCATGCAGAAAACTCCGGATTTCTTGACCCCCCCCCCCCACCTCTCTTCACCTCCCAGTTGGATCCCTAAGAGTCAAAAACCTCTGGGCATCTGCCCAAGAGCTCTTCAGCAGCCACCACATTTGCATTCATGTGAGAAGGAAATATCTCTTACAATACGGGTATTCAATATATATTTGAAGTCAGTTGAGGCTGAGCCAGCCATCGCCTCCACTAACGCCAGACCAGGGCGTGAGCCAGTGCCTGCTTCCTAAGGTCTTGGCACCAAGGTGTCCCAGCTCGGTCTCCTGGAGACTCTGAGGGATGACTGCCTGTGTCCTTGCCACCCCTTGGAGAAGTAAAAGGGGACCCCTGCCACGGTCCCCCCACACCAGCTCATGGGGACGATGTGGGCTCCCTGTCTTCAGGCTTGTCACTTTTGGATGACTTTGGCTTCAGCAAGATGAACCTGTTGAGGAGGTCGGTGTCCGAGCTGGCCTGGGCGCCTGCATACGCCTCCCCTGGGGACAAAACAGAGGGTGGGCTCACCTGGTGGGGAAAGCTCTGGAGGCTGGAGGAGCAGCATCTCCTCAGTGTGGGGTGGGGACACTCACCAGCATAGCTGGAGGACTCAGCCATGTTCTGGGAGCCAGTGATGTGGTGCCAGTAGGCGCTGCGGGGCAGCATGGTCGTGGGGGTGCAGGGGTAGGAGAAGTGCTCAGTGCCCTTGTTCAGCAGCTGCAGTGGATGTGGGGGGAGGAGGGTGACACAGGGCTCCCAGTGTCTCCCCCAGCTGTGTCCCCCCTCAGCATGGGCTGGAGCTCACCCTGACATTCTTCTCCATCTCCAGCAGGACCCTCTTGTGCTGCTCAGCGATGGCCAACGTGGCGCTGTGCACGCGCTGGTAGATCTGCTCACCCTCCTGCGTCTGGAAGGTGTAGAGACCTTCTCCTGCATCACACATCCTGTGGGGACAGGGCACAGGATGTCACCAAGGTCTTCAAGCCAAGGGATGATAAAACCCACCCAGATGACAGCTGGCGCAGCTTCCCACACTGTTAGAGCTGTGCCTGTGTCCCCTTCATGGCGCTGATCTGGGCCCAGAACCAGCTCCAAGCCCCGCCTGCCTTGGGCACACTGTACAGGCCACGGCCATCACCCCAGCCTCAGGCCTGCCCTGTGGTGATGCCAGCAGTGCCGCTGCCTGGAGCACCCAGCTGGAGGAGGGCACACAGCTGTGATCCCTGTCCTGGCAAGGGTGACGTCTCACCGTCCGGCCTCGAAGGTGAAGCGGGTGGCGTCGCGGCCGTAGCGGCGCAGGGAGCAGAGGGGCCAGGAGACCAGCTTCACCCGGGGGTTGTGCGTGTCCCAGAGGTAGATGTTTTCGTGGGTGATCTGCAGCTTGCACTCGCCATAGACGTCCAGGTTGGGGCAGGGGAGGAGGAACACGTTGAACCGGTCTGGAAAGGGGAAAAAAAATAGAAAATAAAATAAGCAGCGGGGGGTGCAGCAAGGCGGAGCCCCGGGCGAGCACTCCCCGCCGCGCTCACCCGTCTGCTCGCACTGCACGCCGGGCGCCAGCAGGTCGGGCTCCCCCAGGCTGATGTCGTTCAGGCGGGCGCCCAGGCACTCCACCGACAGCGTCTTGTACCACTCCTCCGCCTCCAGCTCTGCAAGGCACCACGGCAGCCCCTGGGCGACCCTGGCCACGCCGGGGTGCCCCACCCAGCACCCTCATCCCGGCTCCCCTGGGCGCTGCCCCGTACCTGAGTCGCAGGTGAAGGTCCGGGCGGAGTCGTCGGTAAAAACGATGGCCACCGCCTGTCTCTTGGTCTCTTTGGGCAGCCGCGTGATGCACTTGACATTGCTGATCTCGGTGACCTGCAGAGGAGTTGGGGGGTCACCGAGGGCTGCTCCCAGACCCTGTTCCCTGCTGCACGCAGACCCTGACACCTGCAGCACCCAGACCCAGCTGCATCCCCCTCCGGAGCGCATGGGGTGACAGCCACCCAGCGAATTTAGGCAAGGAAGGACCTGCTCTGGCACGGGTCCCCAAGAAGCGGGCAGCAGCCCAGCAGCCCTCCAGCGCACCCCCTCACCTTGGGGCACCCCCGCAGGCATGCCGACTTCTCATCCGGGTACTTCTCCAGGCGCTGGGGCCCTTTGCTGGAGGATTTGCGGAAGACCAGCCAGCACCGCCGGTAGATCTGCCGGACAGAGAGCGCGGCGGCTGCTTGGCGCAAGAGGAGCTCCCTTGTCCCCACCACATCCCCCTGCCCCCATCCGCAGGACCCGTGCCTGGTTCTGCTGACCCTGCTGGCCTGGGGACAGGAGGGGATGCTGGGGATAGGGCTATGCCGGGGCTGCCATCATCTGCCCCCACCCCCTGTCAGTGCTAATTACAGAGCTTAATTAATGAACACAGACAAAGCTCCCAAGGGGACCACTGTTCTGGCATTTCCCCGTCCCCTCTCCTACATCCCCTGCCTCTGAGGGTGGTGGGACCACCGTCCCCAGGCATGTCCCCCTCCCCTCGATCCCGCTTCCTCTTTGTTCTCCCTAATTAGCATGAAATTACCCAGCATGCTCGTTGCTGCGGCTCCAAACCACGGAGATGGGCGACCAAACCCCCTGACCCCCCACCTATGGGTGCTGCACTCCCAGACCACCCTAATTTGCACCCAGCAACTCCAGTCCCTCCCAATGTGGGGCATTCCCGATGCCAAACTGTGTGTGCATGGAAACTGAGGCACAGAGGGAAGGCTCACAGACACTCCCCAAACCCTGGGTGACCTGGGTCAGGTGAACGGGTGTTACTCGGTGCAGGATTCGGCCGGTGCAGATGCTGGACCCCTGGGGCTGCTGGATGATTTGGGTACCAACAAGTGGCCTGTCCCTGCCATCCCCGACTCCTCCGCCACCACAGCCCCCAAAAGGCTGCTTATTCAACCCCAAAACAGGGGCACAGGAAGCCACAAGGGGGACCTGTCCACGTCACCTCACTGGGAAACCAGCACCCCAAATCCATGGGTGCTCCCCCCCTACATCTCCACATTCCCCAAGATCCCCACTCACCCCCAGCTTCTTGCTCTTCATCCTCACATAGCCCTGCTTGATGATGTCGTTAAAATTCGTCGCCATGGCGATGGCTCGATAGGGTGGGGGATATTTTGGGAGGGGGGGGCTGCCTTTACCTTCGCCCCCCCCTCTCCATCCTCTTCCTCCCTACCCCTCCTGTCTCACCACTGGCCCAGCTTGGTGCTAGCAGTGTCCCCCATACTGGCTGGAAAAGAGAAATGACAGATCGACGGCTGACATCTTCCTCGTCTTCCTCCCCCTCCTCCTTGTCGTCCTCCTCCTCCTCCTTCCCCTCCTCCTCCTCCTCCTCTTCCTCCTCCCTTCGCTGCCTGAACCATCCGAGTGGAACAGTCTGGTGTTAACCCCTGCCAGCACGGTGGAGCCAGGGTGGCACAGACAAGTGGTCAGTCAGTCCCCTGCCGCCAGCTCCAACATGTGTCCGAGGGGACACCCACACCAGACCTCGCCCACAGGTCTCCATCACCTCTCGCACTGCCTCTCCTTCCTCCCAGGCTGCTCGCTTGGGCAGCAACATGGCCCCGGCCCTTGGGCACGGGTTGGGTTCAGTGGGAACGGCCAGGCCGGCTCTGGTGTGGGGTGTTTCAGCCGGCACCGGGTGCCAGAGGGACCCCGGCTTCCAACCTCGCACCCCTGGTGTAACCCAGCCTCTCTCCAGCCCTCCCATGAGCTCGGCCTCGCTCAGCCTGGTCCCCGCTGGTTCCCCCAGCCCCGACCGGTGGGACCAGGTGGGGACCAGGTTCCTTTCCCAGGTGGAGAAGTCCCAGGTAGAAGGCAGTAACCCAGGAAACAGAATAGGGCCATCCCCGGGGATGCTCCTCCATGCCAGCGACGCCCTGGTCCCCAAAGCCCAGCACCCAAGGGAACCCGACTGGGACAGCACCTTGGGGACCGCCCGCTGTCCGAGAGAGGCCGGGGCAGCGCTCCCTCTGAGGGGAATATCCCCCCATTCCCCCACCCCCATCACCCCACCCCACACCCCAAGGGAACTCAGAGATGCTGGGGGGCACCTCCTGCCCCCTACCCCCGACCTGTCACCTCGGCACCCCCACACCCGGCGTCCCCCGACCCCCTCATCACCCATCACGGCCGGTCTCCCACCGGGACGTCCCTCCGGGCGTTGTCACCTCCCGGCCGTCTGCCCCCGACACTTGTCAGCCCAAACCTCGGCCAAGCCCCGTGCGGTGTCACCCGCTCCGCCCGTCCCCGTTCCCCCGCCGGTTCCCCCGCCTTACCCGGCCTCCCGGTGCGAGCGGAGCCGCCGCAGCCTCCGCGTCCTGCGAGCCCCGGAGCCGCTCGGCCCCGCCCGGCCCCGCCCCGCCCCTCCAGGCCCCGCCCCGCCCCGGTACCCTCCCTCCACCCCCGGGCTGCCCGACCGGCCGCCCGGGAAAGAGGTTTCCATCACTAGGCTTTAGGGTGAACACCCCGCAGCGACTGACGGGCGGCGGCAGCAGCCTCTTGTCCGTCCCTCAGCTCAGGTGTCGCCTCACCCCCGCTCTGTGCCCCCCAGACTGGTTTCCAGGCCTCTCATTAAAACTGCCCCCAGGCACCCCCACCCCCACGGCCTCACTTGTTGGGCTATAAAAATATGAATAATCGATGGAAATAAAAGGGCATTAAAAAAAAAAAAACATGAGCAGGAAAGAGCTGTGCTTTTAGCCAATCAATTAAAAGGCAGAGCGAGGGGATTAGCTCACCGAAATATTAATTTTTAATAAGGTTGTGTCTGAGCGCCTCCAAAGGCCCCCCAAGGCCCTGCGCTGGGGGGCTGGGCTGAAGGGGCTGTGCTGGGGTGATCAGCACCCACAGGTGAGCACCTCTGCACCCCTGGGTCAGCACCTGAGCACATCCCCAGGGTTAGCCCCTCTGGGTGAACACCTTTCACTGCACAGGCCCGGGGACAGGCTTCACCCCCACACTGGGCTGGTCTCCAGGCACGGGGACAGGGATGCCAGTGGGTGACATCCAGGCCCGTGTGTGGCTGGTGAAGAAATGCCAATTCTCCCTGATGTGTCCCCTCCCCGCCCTCGCTCCTGTGTGGGGACAGACCAGCAGCTCACACCACCACCAGAGCCTGGGCCCATCTGGGCTCTGTATTTATAATAAAAAATCATATACAAATACATACATATATATAATATATATAAAAAGAAGTGGGCAGTTTGTGGCTGCCAAGCTTGGTGCCTCTCTTGGCTCGTGCCTCCTCCTCCTGGGCTGCTTAGTGATGCTGGCTTTAGTGGCCACATCAGTGTTCCAGGAGATGCCAGCGGCCGAAGGGGCATCCAGTACTGTCCAAGAAGCAGTGGGTTTTGGAGCACCCCTGGGCAAATTTCTCCCCACCGCTCCGTGCCTCAGTTTCCCCATACAAGGATCACCGCACAGCTGGGCCCCATGGTGACATGCACTTGAATGCAGAGGACTGATGTGGGATGTCCTGCGGTGGTGGCACTGGCCCTGGGATCTAGGGCACCTGTATCTGCAGGTCCTCATCCTCGTCGGGGTCACTGGTGCCGTCCCCAGCGTCGTCGGGGCCGAAGCGGGCGCTGCGCATCTTGCCGAAAAGCGGGGCGCTCTGCTGGCGCCGCAGCCTGCGAGGGACAGCTGCTGGGGAGGGGCTGGCAGCACGGCCCTGGGGGGGCCCTGCACCCCTACAGCATGACTGCACCCCAGAGAGATTCCTTCCTTCCTGCAGCCCCCGCTAAGCTCTGAGCGCAGGATGAGCCCCCGCAGCCTGGGGCCAGCATGGAACTGGGGGCTGTGGATGGTGCTCAGTACGAGTGGAGCACAGGATAAACCCCTCCATGGCTGGACATCACTGTGCTGGGCAGCACAGACCCAGACAGGGCTGCAGAGAACGGAGGTGTCATCCCCCTAAATTGAGGAACCCTCAAAAACCCCAGTATTCCCCATTCCCAGGAACCTGTGGTGTGCCCTTGTGTGAAAATTCATCAAGGAAATGTTATGAATCAAATTTGAAATCCAAAGGCCAAGGATCCAGTGAGATCCAACCAGTCCACCACACTTTACTGGAAAGCATGAATTATTTAGGGTTGAGCGTACAGGGAGTCTGGGGGGGGCGATGAATCTTCCATTATGCTTCCATGATTTAATGCAGATGTCCCAGTAAAATAAAGGATGATTATAAACACCCCCCCAGTGGCATCGATCCCACAGCCATTTCAGCTCTTTACTGCTGGAGAGGCAAAGCAGGGCCAGGGAAAGTTTTAAGGGCAAGAAAACTCAGCTCCCACCTCCCCAAACTGGTGTGGGATGCTAGGAGCCTGCCCTGGCTGTGGGTACTAGTGGGTACCACCCTAAGCAGCATAAAACTGAGCTGTGCTGGTCTCTGGGCAGCCTTGTGCTGGTTTAACTGGGAGGTGAATGCCACCCAGCTCAAAGTGGGGTGAAGACAGCTCAGAGGATGGCTGTGCCCATGCCGAGGATGTCGGAGGCATTTTGGCCATGCTTAGCCTGGGGTTCAACCAGGGGGACGCTGGTTGAGGGATGGTGGCAAGGAGAACATCATCCCATCCTGGCTGGTCCCCACATGGCTCACCCAGCCCCTGCTCACCGTGACTGCAGATGCTCCAGCTGCACCTGGAAGCTCTCGCTCTGCTCCGTCTGCTCGTCCAGCGACCGCTGCAGCTTCCGCGTCTGGTTGTGGGCCTCATCCAGCTGTGGGATGGGATGGGATGGGATGGGATGGGATGGGATGGGATGGTGCTATTGGCAGCTGTGTAGGGAGCAGGACAGCTCCCTGACCTTCTCCACCAGCATGAGCTTTCCCACCTCATCCTCAGCTTGGGCGAGCTCCTTCTTCAGCTCCTCCACCCTCAGGCGCAGCTTCTTCACCTCTCCCTCGTGCTGCTCCACACGGCGGTTGGCATGGGCCAGCTCGGCCATCTTCTCCTGGTACTGTTTCTTCAGCTTGGTGTGGATGTGCTTCAGGTCGGCCAGCTCCTGTGGTGGGCATGGGGAGGGGGCTGAGCATGGGACAGCCACCCCCACCGCTGGGTGTCCCCTCCTCCCTCCCCAGGGATCTCTCCCATTGCCCCACACCATGACCCAGGAGCTGATGGAACAAGGACGGGGTCACCACCATCCACTGAAGGGTGGTGGCAAAATTTGGGCTTGAGGGAGTCCTTGGGGAGGTTGAGCCCCACAACAGAGTGACCCAGGTATGCAGTGGTGGGGGACAGCACCGCCCCTGTGGCACCTTGTTCTTCTCGAAGAGCTCAGCCTGGATGGTTTTGAGGTCAGTGTCCAGGGCACTGGCTGTCTGGCGCCGCTTGCGAGCCAGCACCTCCTCCAGGTCCTCGATCTGCGCCCGCAGCTTCTTGTTCTCCCGCTCCAGGTTGAGCTTCTCCGTCTCCAGCCGCTCCCGCCGGCCCCACTCAGCCGCGTTCTCTGCCTGCAGCCGCTCCATCTGGAACAGGGGCATGGGGTGGCTGGGGGGCAGCAGGACCCCCCTCACTGCCCCCTTTGTCCCCTGCGTTGGGGTTTGGCCTCACCTCTGCACGCAGTTCAGCCAGTTTCTTGTCCATGCTGGAGCGAGCACCCAGCTCATCCTCCAGGTCCTCAGAGATGCGCCCCAGCTCGTCCTGATGAATCTCCTTCAGGATATTGAGCTGTGGGGGGACATGGCACCAAGGGGGGCTGTGAACACCTACCTTCCACCTGAGCCCTGCCCACACCCATTCACCCAGCCTCTACGGATGGAACCACTGCATCAATAACACTAATGAAGACCCTTAACAAGCAGCCTGGGCTTGGGGAAGTGGCTGTGGGCCACCATGTCCACCAGGATGTGCCACCCTGTGAGGGACAGGCCACCCCTGGGGCAGCTCTGCTCCCCAGGCACCTCACTCACCTGCTTCATCACCTCCTGCTTGTTCTTGTTGAGCTCCTCGTACTTGATCTTCCACTGGCTGAGCTCGCCCTCCAGCTTCTCGATGTTCTTGCTGAGCGCCAGCTTGTCCCTGGGGAGAGGCGATGACAGTGACAGACTGCAGGACCCCATGGGACATGCCATCCCAGTGGGGACCAGGCTGGTATCAGCTGGCACCCTGCAAGGATGATGCCCCAAGCACTCACTCCCGCTCCTTGAGCAGCACTTTTTGGGACTCATCCAGCCTCAGCTTCAGGGCGGTGACTTTGGTGGCGTCCTCCTCCACGACGCTGACGTCCTCCCAGAGCAGGCGGCTTCGCTCCTGGCGGCTGAAGGAGGCCCGGGGGCCCCGCTGCTCCCAGCCCTCGTCCTGCTTGCTTGTCAAGATGTTTTCCATCAGCTCCAGCTCCTGTGGCGCCATGGGTGGCCCAGCACAGGGGACAGGGTGAGAGGGATTCCAGCCCCTACAGCACCCAGCCCTCACCCCATAATCAAGAGCATCTCTCCCTCCATTCCCTGGGGATCCCCTAAGGCTGATGAAGAGGAACTTGCCCTCCCAGGGGAGCTCCCATACGTCACCACACTCTGCTGCCAGCTCCCTGCCATGCTGGAAACTTGCTATGAAAAAATTTAAAACCAATTTATGACACGGATCTCACCCAGGACTGCCACATGGGTGACCTTTTACCAGGTGCTCTGAGCACACAGTAGATGACCCACAGGGGGTTCCAGGGGACAGGATGTTCCTGAGGAGCAAGTGTGGAGCCCGTGGGGGATGTCCACATTAGATTTGTCACTTGGCAGCTGTGCTGTCAGGTGGACTAAACTGTCACAGCATGGCACCCCAAGCAGTGACTTCTGAGCTGTGACAGAGCTAACAGCAGCAGAGGAGGGATGGCTGCAGCCACTGGGATAAGCCCTAAGGTGACTCTGGTGTGGCTTCCCCCTTCCTCCTCCTCTTTCTCCTTCCTTCAGCAAAAACCCCTGCCAGAAGCCCATATGGACACCCTGACAATCAACCCGTGGCTGGGAGATGCCACCATCACTGCCAATGCCACCATCCCCTGTACTGGCACAGTGATTTTTGCATAGTGCCTCCAAAGGGAAAGCCCCAGGAAAGGGACTGGTGCTAGTGCCAAGGTGATCTCACTGCATGGGGCTATGATGGCTCTGGATCACCTCATTACACTGCTCTGGGGAATCTGATCCCCCCCTCAGTGCTGTTCCAAAAGGGATCTGACCACCCTGTACTGCTCCAAGAGGGGCCTGAGCCCAAAATGCTACTTGGAGGGGTCTGACACCCTCCATACTAATCCAAGGGGGGTCTGACCACCCTGTACTGCTCTGAGAGGGGTCTGGTCCTCCCAGTCCTGCCCCAAGAGCAGTCCCCCCACACTGCTCATCTTTACAGGACAGGCAGTGGTGCTTTGGGGGTGCACATGGGCAGCAGACAAGAATGAGGAGCTCCCCTGTTTCCCTGCCAGCCGCTCACCCAGAGCAGCCCCGCACGCCCACCTTGTCTTTTTGGGGCACCTCAGCCCCCACATCCCGCACAGGCTCTTGCTCAGGGCCGGCGTCCCCCTCTGCTCCGTCAGCGGGCGGGCTGCCGGCGCTGGCCTGTGCCGGAGGCCGTGGCGGGCGCTCGTCCGGCCGCTCGCGGTCGCGGCGCAGGCTGGCCAGCTCCTTGGTCAGGGCCTCCAGCCGGTGCCGCAGCTGCCGAACCTCCTCCCGCGCCCGGTTGCGCTCGGCTCGCACCTTGCTCCACTTCTCACGCCAGTTGGCCGTGCAGTCCGACCACCACCGCATCGTCTTCTCCATCTGCGCCGCCCGCGCCCGCGCCTCCTCCAGCTCCCGCAGCCGCAGCTCCTCCCGCCCTTCCCAGTCCCCTTCCAGCAACGCCGGCGGGGGCCCGGGCGAGGGTGTCCCGCTGGGGGGGGACGGGGAGGGCTCGGGGGCCAGCAGGGCCAGGAGCGAGCCCCCCGGCAGAGGCGGGGAGCCGGCCAGGCGCGAGGCCCCGCTTTGGCTCATGGCGGGGCTCCCCTAGGGCATGGCCATCACCGTCCTGCACCCAGGGACCTGCAGGAGACAGGAGGGGTCAGCTGGGGACTGCGGCAGGTGGCTGGAGGGAAGGGGCGGCAGGGCGTGGTCCCCGGTTTTGGGGAGCGGCACACCGAGTGACGAGATCCCTGGGATGGACCCTAGCCAGGTCCCCAGTGAGGACTCTGGCAATGTCCCCAGCCAGGTCCCCAGCTGGCAGCCAAGTGTTGGCCCCAGCCAGATCCCCAGTGAAGACACCAGTGAGGGCCCCAATGGGGACCACGGCCCACAGCCCAGCCACCGGCGTCTGGTCTCAGCTTGGCTCTGCAGGCACCTCTGCCAGCACCCCACAATGAAGGGAAGACATCTACATGTTATTCGCATGATGTCATCTGCATGAGGTCATCTGATGACATCATCTGTGAGCCTCCAAGACCATCCCTGGAGTTGGGGTACTCAGCTGCACCCCAGCAGCTCCAGTGAGGGTTACAGCCGGGATCCGGCGCCAGCAAAGCAGGAACAGCTCCGGAAGGAGAGCCGGGGCTGCTGGATTGGCGTGGCGTGGCGGCAGGACGCGTGTCCAGGCAGCTGGATGTGCTCCCCGATGATGCCGCAACAAAGGGCTGGTGCTGAGTGTCCCCATCCCGGCATGGACCTCACATCCCGTCCTGGATCTCACACCCGGTGCGGCCAGGCAGGCAAACCGCCCCAGGAAACCTCAATGGGAGGCTGCTGTGCGTCCTAATGGGATAAGTACAGGGTCCGGCCGCGGCTGCCCGCAGCCCCGGCAGGTTTTTGGGACGGTGCAGCCCAGACCTGCTACCAAATCCGGCTGGGCTGGGAGAACCGGTGCTGGAGCAGCGGGAACAGAGGCCGATGGCAGTTCTGGATTTGCATGGGGGAAGGAACTAAATTTTCTGGTGATATTCGCTGAAATGGTGAAGTTTTGCTAAAACTCAGCAGCAAGCCCAGGCCCGTGCTCTCTCGGCTGCTCCTGGAGGAATCCCAGGCATTGGCAGGACCCGGCACAAGCAGCGCCCACGGGAGCACAGACGGTGCACAACCACCCACGCAAAACACGCGGAACGCATGCAGAGAACCGGCAACCATGCAGCACCCACGGGGAGCACGAGTGGACCCAGGGCACCCCTGGAACATCCACGGGGAGCACGCGTGGAGCACGAACATCCATGGGACACCCGCGGAAAGCACGCGTGGCCCACGGTCACCCGCGGGAAGCACGCGTGGGTCACGGGCACGGGCGGATCGCGCCCCCTCCCCGCGGGCTCCCGGCGGGGGCGGCCCCGCCCGCCCCCCGCGCCTCCGCATTGGCGCCGGGCTCTGTCACTCACCCGCCGCGGCCCGGGCGGCGGGAGCCCCGCATTCCTCCGCTCCGGCGGAATTCCTCCCGGTCCGGCCGGGAGGCACCGTTCGGCCCGGCCCCGCCCGGTTCGCCACGGCCCCGCCCGCCCCGCCGCGGCCCGGCCCGGCCAGGCCCGGCCCGGCGCGGCCCCTTCCCGGCCAAAGTTTCTCGCAAGTTTCCCGGTGCCGCCGCCCGCCCGCCAGCCCAGCCCGGCCCGACCCAGCCCGGCCCGGCCCGGTCCCTCACCCGGCGGTGTCGGCGGCGGCGGTACGGGCGGCCCGCGCGGGCCGGGGCGCTGCGGCCGAGTCTCCTCCTCCTCCCCCTCCTCCTCCTCCCCCCGCCGCCGCTCCCGCCCCCCGCCCGCGCCCGGGGGCCGGTCCCGGGCCGCGCTGCGTGTCCTGCCCCGTGGCACGGGCGGGGGGGCCGCACGCGTGGGGTGCCGCTGCTCGGGGGCTGCGGGCAGCCCTGCTCACGCACGCCGGGCCTGGGGGCTCGGACACGCGTGTGCTCGGCTGGGGACCTTGCCCGTGGCTGCTGCTGGGCTGCGCACACGTGTCTGCCCCACGGCGTGCGGGCCTGGCTGGGGACGCGGCGGGGGACGCGGGATCCCCCGGGAGAGCGGTGGCCGCGCAGCATCTGCATCCCCACACACACCCGTGCTGGCTCCCTCCTGGCCGAGCGGCAAAACCCCAAACCACCATTTTGCCTCTGTCTGTTTCCCCTTGCTGGATGCCTTTTAGACAAAAAATTGGGAAATACTAGCGGTCAAGAGGGATTTGTGTTCCGCGGGACGTGGAACCGATGCAATGGGACATCAACAACTTTTTCTCCCCCCGGATCGAGCGAAGCAGGAAAAACCAAATCAAATTGAAGCAAAACTGCAAAGCTCGTGCGTGTTCTTTCCAAGATCGGACTTTTTTTTTCTGCTGGAAACAACCCCAAAAAGCTGGAGGCGAGGGATGCTTTTCTCTCCAACGCCCCTATCCCAGCGTCTTGTGCCAGGGGAATCGGCGCCGTCTCTTGCAGCCGGTGAAGCGATTTTGCAGGCGGTTTGGCCAGAGCTGCGGGTGCGTGGTTGCGGCTTTAACCCCCTCCCGGCACTAAAACCGGCAAAGTTTTTTCCAAGCGTGTCTTTACTGTTTGCTTGGACATGCGTGTCTTGGTGACACCAGCAGGCTCGAGGATGCATTGCAGCATCCTGGGATTTGTGGGGTTTACCCTTGCAAATATCAAACGTCCTTGGTCTGGGGCGCATCACCTAAAGCTGTGGCCAGTGACCCACTTCTGTGGTCCAAGCATCATCATCCTGGCGCCCTTCTCCAGCAGGCCCCCTTAAATCTGTTCCCAATGAGCCCCCATTTGGGATAGGTCAGACTGAAGCAGATGGTTGCCCTATGTCATGAACTGAGACCCAGAAATGTTGCACGAGTGGCTGCAGGCGCTGGGCAAGCACAGTGTGGCACTGCTGCCCCACAATGAGCTCTGGTGTGGCTGAATCATCCCTGCTCCCCGCAACTCTGCACATGGCCACATCCCTGCAGTTGGACCCAGCAGCCAGGATGAAGCACAAAATGAAGCCTTTTGGGGCAAACCTAACCATTTTGGATAAAAAAAAGACCTTTGTTCCCTCAGCTGGGCCAGCTGGCATTGCTGGAGAGCTGTGATGTGGTCACTGGGGGTGTCATGGAGTATGCTGGCTCCATCCTGGCAATAGCATCAAACTGTGGTATTACAGGATCAGACTATCCTGAGTTTGAAGGGACACATAAGAAACACTGAGTCCAACTCCCTGCTCCTTGCAGGAAAACCTGAAAGCAAACCATGTGACTAAGAACATTGTCCAGACAATTCTCAGTGAAAAGCCTTTTCCTAATGTCCAAACTAAACTTCTCCTGAAGCAACTTATTCCATCTCTTGTGTCCTTTCAGAGAGAGTGGAGATCAGCACCCCGTGCACCCCAGGAATCCCTGGCACACCGCATTTCCCAGGCACGCTGGCCACAGCGCAGACTGCAGGCACAGCAAGGCTGCCAGGCACAGCTTGCACCGCGGGCATCCCGGACAGTTTGAGCACCCTGACACAACACTGGGGCTAGAAGCCGAATCTCTGGGTGGTGGGAGCTGCTGCTGGGGGGCTGCAGCTCAGGACCGCTGGGTGCTGTGTCTCCTGGGGACCGCGGCTGCTCCCCTGCCCGTGGTCTCTCTGTTAGCACTGACCGCTGCTTCTCTTTAGAAGCGCGTTTGGATTGCCCATGTGGGTCTCCTCCGCTGCCGGGTGAGCCGGGCGGCTCTGGCCGGGGTCTGCTGCCGCTCGGACACCCCGCCGTGCGGCTGGGGCAGGTCCCACTAGATGGCACAAGGATCGCAGGAATGGTCCCCGATCGGGAACATGCACGCGCAGGGACGGCCGGTGGCGATGCGGGACCGCGGCGGGGCCGGTGAGCGGTGCCGAAGTGCCCCCTGACAAATGGGAGGGGGCCTCTGAGCCCCCTTGAGGAGCTGCCACTGCGCATCTCTCAAGGCACGGTCAAAAGCGGGAGATCTCCGGTTACATCCCCCAGTCCGTTTGGTGCCAGCACGGCTGCAGGTTGGCAGGAGTGGCTGTAAGGCTGTGGCATCCCAAAAACACCCGGACCCTGGGTTTTCACCCACGACAGCATCACACTAGAAGCCCTCCCTCTCGCCCCAAATCCAGCGCAGGGATGGAGCCCACCTGCAGCCCTGGGGCAGCAGGAAAATGGGTGAGCAGGGCTTTGTCTTGGCATCGGGCAGACGAGTTTGGGTGGAGGAGAGGATGGGAAGTGAGTAAGTGAACTGATACTCGGCTTTCCTCCCGCTCTCACTGAGGAAGGCAGACGCCAAGCAGAGCTCCTCAAGGTGACAAAACACTTTCGGAGTTGAAGCAATCCAGCCTGTGGAAATAAATAGCCAGGACAAATTGCAGTGACTAAATCCATCAGTTGGGGGCAGCGAGTCGGTCCTGAGCCCATGGTGCATCCGCATAAACCAGACATCACCTGGAAATGTTACCGGGGTTTTTCCTCTCCTGATGCCTGAGGTTTTGGAGCTGGACATTCCACTCTGCCTGCTGGAATGCAGCCCAGCATCGCAGCATGGCAAATCCGCCCGTGGTGACATCAGGGTCCCCACCGCGCCCACGCTTGTACCTGCAGGGTGAGCGAGGGAGGTGCCATTAGCTGGTGCTGCCCGTTTCTGGCCCGGTGGCAGGGGACCGGGCACCACCAGTCACGCTGCCCATCTCTGTCGAGTGACGTTTCCCTTTCTGGCTCCTTCCCGCTTCTGGACAGCAAAGGAAGCCTCTGGCTGTTGTTCTTTGTTCCAGGCACAAAGGGCAGCCAGCGCCGCCGCGTTCCCGTCAGGGCTGCCGGCATCCCGGACAAAGGCCCGTCCCGCCGGGGCTCTGTGTCCCCTCCCTGCAGCCCGCCGGGCCCCGCGGTGCCCCCAGCTCCCAGGTCGCCGCGCGGGGATGAGCTGTGCATGGCTCACCGCTCCGGCGGTGACTTCAGCTATTCACTGAGAGGCCTGCGGCTTTGGTGAGGTGCCAAGTGCCCGACTTTCCCCCATGAGCCCCACCGTGGGAGAGTCACATCCCAGCGCTTTGCATGCCCCTTCTCCCCATCTCCAGATTTCGGGGTTTGTGGTGTGAGTCACTCTGGCTGCCGGCGCCTGCACACATCCACCTTGCTCCGGTATCCGGTGGCGCTTGGAAAACAATCACTCGGTGGTTGCCTCCTGGCAGCGGGAACACGGCATCCCTGGGTGGTCCCCAGGGAGCTACACCTTTTGGGCACTGGTGGGACATGCTGGTTCTTGGGTGGCTGAGCCCACTGCTGGTGCCCAGGGTTCACCCTTTTCCCACCCTGCCACACCAGGAGCAGGTTTGAAGCACTCCCCAGGGCCCCAAGGAGCACGAGTTGGGATCGAGCCTCCCACCCCACCAGTGCCACAGTGCCAGGGCTGGCTCCATCCAACACCTGTGCATGGGCATGAGAAGGCCTGGCCACTGTAATCTTCTCAAGGAGAAATGGTGCCATTTCTGGGCACCTTACCTGGCAGGAGGCCAGGGCTGGGCTGCTGGAGGGGTTGTGCCATCTTTTTCTGCCCAGCAGAGGAAGGTTGGTGGCACCACGGTGCCTTCAGGCTTCAGAGCCAGCCTTGGCTCCAGGAGTAAAGCTGTGGAATTACAGCAAACGCTACAGATTTTGGGAAAACAAGCAGCCAGGAAAGACACTAAATCCACATGAGAAATGGAAGGTTTGGAGAAGACCTTGGCTCCATTTTGGGATCTGCTTTTGGGACTTGTCTGCTGGAGAGTTGATGAGCCTAGTTAGTGCATCCCATGGGAGCATCCTCACCTGGCGCTTGTGCAGACACCCGCAGGGACCAATTTTCCCCCAGACTTCCCTGACATCATCGGGGGTTTATTTGCAAAGCCGAGCCTAAACAAATAATCCGGGTTTGTTGCTGTGCCTACGGGTTCGGGTTTTACTGCCCTGGCACCTGTTGTGTCGCTGTTATCGTTGAGGGAGAAATCCCGACGTGGGGTGGGGTGGACCCGCCTCCCCACCGGATGTTTTTCCAGGAGGAAGGCTGAGGGAGGTGGAGCAGCAGCAAAGGGGGAGCAGGAGCACCCACAGCCGCTCAAATGCAGCTGAGGCGCTCCCCTAGGATCACCACCCTCCGAGATTCCCAAGGCTGTCCCAAGGCTCACCAGATTTGGATGAGAGATCTAGGGGCATCCCCTCCCACCAGCCCCCTTCTGCTTCCTCATCCTCATCCTCCTCCATCCACCGCAGCTGGGCTGAGCCCTGTTTATGGTGGCATTTTGCTGGGAACACCCAAGAGGCTTTGAGTGGGTCTGGGCACCCTGGCAGCGCTGGGCAGGGGGGCTGGCAGCAGCTGGCAGTGGGGCTGGCACAGCCCTCGGCTGCAGACGGCGCCAGGGCTCCCCTGCCCACGCTTGTCTCCCTTGTTTGGCAGCAGCCTGGTGCGACGTGCCCTCTCCTGCCGGAGTCTGCCCATCCCCTCGCCACGCCGCCGTGATCTGCTGGCACGCTGCCTCCCGCCCGCCGCCGCAGCCTTGAGGAGCTTTTAGGAAGATTTAGGGCTTTTAGAGGATTTTGGAAGTCTACGGGTTCTTTTGGAGCTTTTAGAGCTTTTAGGAAAATGAAAGGGGTTTAGGAACTTTAGGGCTTTTTGGGAAGTTTTGGGGATTTTAGGAACTTTTAAGATGTTTAGAAACTCTTAGGGCTTTTAGTAATTTTTAGGGCTTTTAGGAACTTCAAGGATATTCAGGAACTTTTAGGGCTTATGGGGTTTGAGGGCTTTTAGGATGTTGTAGGGTTTTCGGGACATTTTAGGGCTTTAGGAGCTTTCAGGATCTTTTAGGACTTTCAGGAACTTTCGGCATATTTAGGAACTTTAATGGATTTAGGAGCTCTTAGGACTCTTAAGAAGTTGTAGGGCTTTCATAGGAATTCCCCAGTTTAAGCAATAAACCCTTATCAGGCCGAGCCCAAGGGCAAATGTCCCTTCCAAGAGACAACACAAGGATTTCCTCCCTCTTCGTGCTCAGGCAGTGTCTTTGAAGGTCTGTCGATTTACAGATAATCCCGACAACACCAGCAAGTGCAGGCGTTGACCTAAAAATAACTCCTGATAGCATGGAATGCAGACAAAAGACTCTTTGTTCCACGAACAGCAGCAAAAAGTCCTTTCCTCGCTGGTCCGAGGGGTCTGCACCTAATTCCCCTCTCCAGGAGAGCCTAATCCTGGGTTTAGCTGGGTTATTCCCGGGAGGTGGATTTATGGCGTTTCTCCAAGGAGCCGGTCGGGATGACCCGCAGTGGGAGGCTTGGCTCACCGCGATGCTCCCGCGGCTCTGGCTGCTTGAGCGTGCGTTTCAGAGCTCGCCCAGCTCCCCGAGGCGTGGGGACGGCCGGACTTCAAAGGCAGCTCTGTTAGCCATGGTCCGGCCGCTTTAGCCATGGTCCGGCCACGTGAGCCGCTTCCCATGGGAACCTTGTCCCGTGGCAGCCAGGGAAACCGGGGGCTTGGAGCTGGAAATTAAACCAAGCAGTGGGATGATGCAAACAAAGCGGGATGTCCTCTGCTCCAGGGATCCCAAAGCAGCCGTGGCACCTGTGGTGGCACAATCCTTGTGGATCAAGGTCCATCACCTTTCCGGCTGGTGCGGGAAGTTGTTTCCACCCTTCCCCCTGCAGAAAGAAAAGTCTCATTCAAGCCATTGAAAATATCTGCAAGAGCAACTATTTACCCAGGGCACTTGCCGGAGCTCTCCCCCCCCGCCCTGCTCCCTGCGCTCCCTGCGTCTCGGCTTTCCCCAGCCCGGCTGTTTCCCGGAGCACACACAAAGGGCTGGGTGCAGGCGCTGCTTGGCAGCGGCTTTACCCGCTCCACCAGCGCTGCCTCGACGCTTCCAGCCCCAGCTCCCACTGGGGGCCAGGGTGCCCATCTCCAGCCTTGGGGTGGGTGGTGAAGGCGCTGTGGTCGCATGCAGGCTCTACAGCCCACATCCCAGCCCACCTGCTCCAGGGGAGTGCTGTGTATCCCTCTCCTGGGATCTGGGCTCCTTGCCCTGCTCCTTTCCTCCCTCACACCCTGCGGGGAGCGGGACAGGGGTCACCGGGACACTCCGTCCCCGCTGCTTTCCCATTAATTGTTATTTTTTAATCCCGTTGGCAGTCAGGCGTGCAGCCCGCTGGCTCCGGCTCCTCCGGCCCGGCCCACCGCTGGACGCCCGCCAGCCCGCAGCTGAAGGGCGGCGGGACACGGCACGCCCGGCTGTCCCCAGCCGAGGTCCCCCAGCCCATCGTGGTGCCGGTGCCGGTGCCGGCCGGGCGGGGGGACGCAGCCCGGTGCTCCCAGCCCGGGGCTCGCTGGGCAGGTGCCGTGACCGAGGACAGTGGCCCCGCAGCCCCGCAGCGATCTCGGAGGTTGTCGCCGGGGGACGGGGTGGGACCGCTGGTCCCGGGATACCGCTCTGAGCCGAGCCGGGCTGCGAGGTGCTGAGCCGTGCCGTGCCGAGCTGAACCGAACCGGGCCGAGCAGAACCGGGCAGGTGCCGTGACCGACGGCGGTGACCCCGCGGCTCCCGCAGAGATCACGGGGGTCTCGGAGGGGTCGCTGCGGGGGGAACAGTCCCGGTACCGCCCCGCTGAGTCACCGCCCGCCGGCGGGACGGGGCGGGGCGCTGCTCCGGGCACCGCGCTGAGCGAGCCGGGCTGCGAGGTGTGGAGTGGTGCCGAGCCGAGCCGTGCTGAGCCGTGCCAGCCCAGCCGAGCGGAGCCGGGCGGTGCCGGGCCGTGCCGTGCCGAGCCCGCCCCGACTCCAGGTATGGGAACAACGGGGAGCGGTTGAGCCGGGGACGAGGGAGGATCGGGGAGCCCGATGTCCCCCGCGGGGGTCCCGGAGGCCGCGTTGAGGAGCGTTTGTCCGGCACCGAGAGCCGAGGGGATGCTGCGGCACTCCGGGCGGGATAAGAGTGAATAGGGTGGGCGTCAGCCGGGGCTGGGGCAGCCCAGGGGGCTGGGGGGCTCCGCGCGGACGGTGGCACCGGGCAGCGCCTCGGCTTGCTCGGGCAGGGAGCAGCCTGGAGGGATGGAGCGGAGGGGTCTCTATGGGGGGCTTGAGCAGCACCCCGGGCCGGGTGCGGGGGCTCGGCGGTGGGTGTGGTGCGTCCGGCTGCGCGGGGCCCGGGGATTCTGCTCGTGGCCGTGGTGCCAGTTATCTGTGAAACCAACCTTCATCCCTGCTCCATGGGACTCGCACTCGCCTGCCCCGGAGCCAGGCTGGATTCCTGGGCCATGGAGCCACAAAGACCCCTGAGCTGTCCGGGACCGGCTGCTCAGGGCTGCTGCCAGCGGCACAGATGAGCCCCACGAAGCCCCAGCCGTCGGCCGGTGTGTGGCCATTGCTTGCCACTTTATGGGAACCACCAGCACACCCCATTCCTTCCTCTCCTCCCTCCCAGCGGAGGGTGCAGCATCCCGTGGGATCGCTGGCATGTCTCGACAGGGTGATCTCCCTTCCCTAAAATGCCTTTTGGGGGGATTCCTCCTGCAACATCCCGGTTTGCTGCTGCCGGTCCTGGCATGTCGGTGCGGGATATGGGATGCAGGATGCTTTGGGGTGGTCTCTACCCACTGTCTGTGCTGCCCCTCCAGAGAGATCAGTAAAACTCAGTGAGACCAGCTGGAGAATTGAAATTAAGTCTCCTGGAATAACCTCCTGGCAGCAAGTCCGAATGGCTGTTGTGGAGGGAAGGCAGCCAAAGCTCATTTCATGGTCTGAGGGCTGCAGTAACCCTCCCACCACCCCCCCCCCCCCCCACAAGCTCCACCACCAGCGGGGAGCCAGGAGTGTTTCCGAGATGGAGGGGGGGCAAATCCTTTGAGCCTGGGACTGCAGCCACAGTGGGGTTTGCCGTGTCCCTTGCTGGGTTCACAGCTCCCATGTGAATTAAGCCAAGGACTGAAAATGCTGCATACTTGGTTGCAGTCCAACTCTTAATCCTGCGGCCTGGGGGCTGCTATTTGCAGAGTAACAGGTTTGCAAGCAACTGTGTGCTGCCTGAACGGGGATCCCTGGGGCTGGCCATCCCTGCACCTTGCGGTGGCACCCGTGGGTGCAGGGTCAGGGCTGTGTGGTTTACAGACAGCAGGCTGGGTTGCTCCCAGCGTGCCAATGTCTGCACGGGACCAGCTGGGCACAGCCTGCCGGCGCCTGTTTTTCAGGAGCTCTTGGACTCACCAACTCCTTTCCCATCAGCTCACCCGACAGCTGGGGTTTGGCAGGACTGCGGGAGGCCCACAGTCTGTTACCTGGCTCCTTGGGTGCTGCAGACTTTGCCCTCACTAAGCTCCAGCACCTTGTTTTCTGTGCTAAATACCTGGGAACCTGATTTGGGGTGGTCCTGAGCTACTTTGCACTGCTCTGCCCCTCCCTTCCCTGGCACCTGCAGCACAGGCAGGCAATGAGGACCTTGTCATGTCAATGGGGATAAGACCTGGGAGTGGACAGGGTGTTTTGGCAGCCATTTGAAACCCAAGGGAGTGGTTAGAAGGGGGATGTGCAGGAGGAGAAATGGGGTTTCTTTCAAAGAAGACTGTGGTGGGAGTGTGTGGCAGGGCCAATTGTCTGTACCCCTGTGGCCAGAGATGTCCTTGCACTGCATTGTCACTGTGTCACGTCAGCCTCTGTCCAGTGTAGGTGTGCCTGTTCCTTTGCAGAGTGTGTGTGGCTGCTGCTGAAGCCACAAGGCTTCGCGTGCCGCTGAGCCAGGTGTCGTGTTGCCCTGGCACTGGAGGAAGTGCTGGGTTAGTTCACTGTGATACTTCTGTTTGTGGTGTTTTTTTAGGAAATGGAAATTTTAAAAAACGTTTTGAATGTCAAGACCCAGCTCTAAGCAAATGCCCTGTCTCAGGAGCCCCAGGCACTGGCAGGCACCTGTGCCAGCCTCCCCTTGGTTCTCCCCACGCCTTTGTGGGAAGGGACGGCTGCCAGTGGCTGGCAAAGAACAGATCTGGCAGGGAGTTGTGCTGTTCTCGTGGGAATCACCATCAGATCTGGTTTCATCCTGTTGGCAAGACTCATCTTGAAGGTGCTGGGTGTTCTGTGCAGTGCCATGGCCCGGGAAAAGCTGCAGCACCCCATGGCACAGCTTGGCACCGCCAGGCTGCTGGCACAGTGCAGCTGCCCCTCGACTCCTTGGGCCTTGGCCAACGTGCCCGGTCGGCCTGGCCGCCCACCGGTGCCGGGAATCACATGCCAGTGCCATGAATAACGCATGGCCGGCCCTGCGGGCACGCACCACTGCCCAAGGACAAGGGCACTTTGTGAAGCTCTCAGATACTGACACTGGGGCATCCCTTTGTAGGGGGACCCCCATCCTTGGACAGCTCCAGACTCAGGGGACATTGTTTTTGGTCCCTATGATAAGGGGCTGGTTGTGCAAAGCTGTTCTGCATCTCCAGGAGCCCGTCCTGGCTTGCCTCTCTGTGCCCCGGTTTCCTCATCATGCTGCTGAGTCCCTGCCTGAGTCACCAACTGTGGTGACGAGCTCCAGGCTCATTCACATCTCGAGGAACAGAGCGTCACTTTCCTAACGGACCTGGAAGGAAAACAGATAAAAGCTCCTGGATCTCCCTGCTTCTGGTGTTTGTTTGAGTCATCAGAGTATCTTCCCTTCTTCTTGGGAAAAACGTCATATCCAAAAGCCACATGCCACCTCCAAAAACTTAAATGCCTGCTGCCAAGTCACCCAGAAAGCAGTAAGGTGGAAGTAAACACCAGGCTTTTTGTTTGTGGGGTTTTTAGTCTTTTTTTTCCCCTCATTCACCTAAGGTTTAGAGACCTCAATATAATGCTTTATCTTTTCTTTCCAAGACCACTATCTTAATGTTGATGGGAAGATAAGAATTAGTGCCCAGGAATAAGCCTCCCTCTCTGCTGATAAGGGAGCCTGCTCCAAGCTGTGCAGCCCTGGCAGAGCGTCTGCCACCTCTTTGTACATAATCTGGTTGATTTTGAGGCCAAGCCAGGAATTTTTCCCCACTGCCATCTGGGTATGGGAAGATGACGAGGCAAGATTCAGCTCTGACGAGAACTCAGCCCATCCGGCTACCTTTGCTGTGCTCATTGCCAGCGTGGATGGAAGCCGTGGTTTCTCACTGTGAAACCATTTTCAGGGGATTTTCTCTTGCTATTGTTTAGCTCAGGAAACGGCAATCAGAGTCGGGGTTAGCGGGACTATACAGGGCTCGGAGGGGAAATACCGGGTCCCCCACCCTCTTTCCCACAGGGATTTCTGGTCCCAGTTGAGTAACGGCTGAAAGGAGCTGATCCTCTCCTCCAACCATCCCAATAAAACCTTAAAAATGTCAGCAAAGTGGGATGGGCTGAAGCCTCATTAGGATTCAGCATTCCCCATCCAGAGGCAATGCTTTATTGGCCTGCCAGCTCTGTGCTGCCTCAACATGGTTGGTATTCATGTGAAGCTCCATTGCTTTTAAGTGATCCAGGTGTTTTCCATCACCAACAGCATTTTGCCACCCCAGGTCCGTGGTTTTTGGATATATGTGTGAGATTCCTAAGTGCGTGGCAAGGCACTGGGGTGCCAGCCCCATCCAAATCCATTTACTCCTGCCAAGTCATGCCTGTGCCATCCCTCCCAGTTCACACTGGGAGACCTCGTTAGTGTCACTTAGTTACAGCCACGGCAGCAGGTTAATTAACAACCCGAAACCCCATCTTCTGATGATAAATTACCACAAGAAACAGAGTCTTCTGATGATAAATTACCACAAGAAACAGACGGGGAAGGATGCAGAGTGGGCTGTACACCCGTGCAGGATGTGTTCTGGCTAGAGAAACTTCCAGACAAAGCCTGTGCTGGTGAGAGAAATCTGCTAATGAACTGTTAAGCATCTGATGACCCTTAAGCATCTGGGAGAGCTCATAAGCCTTTGCAGGTGATTCTGGTTGGTGCCCTGGCACCAACTCACAGCAAACAAACCAGGACTTGACTGCTTGGTGGGTTTTGAAGGGGTGTTTGAGAGCAGTGCAGGAGTGGGGTGCAGTAGTGGCCAACGGTGCTGGCTTCACTTTGTGCATTGACAAGTGTTGGGCTGGGCCAGCTGCTCTGGCAGCCCCACCAATGCTGTCCCACTCTGGGGGGGCTTCTGCTGGTTGCCAGACCCTGGCAGGGTGTGTCCCATGGTTAAAGTGACAGCAAGGCGAGGAGGAGGTGACACTTGGTCAGTTTGTGGCCTGGGGCAGGCAGAAAGCACAAGAAGGCTGCATGTGCGAAGGCTGCGGCTGGGTGAGCGCAGGGGTGTGGTAGCACTTGAGGGTGCTCAGTGCTGGCCTGGGTGTGGATCACAGAAGCCCTTTCTCGTGCGAAGACGAAGAAAGGGGTGGTGGAGGAGAGTTCTAGATGAAGGGATGGGCAAAGGGGCTGTGCAGGATGTGGCACAGCTGGTTGTGAGCAGCAGATTTGGTCAGCCATGGCTGCTGTGCTGGTGTTGCCAGGCTGTGCCTGGGAGAGCCTGTTTCTGCAGGCTGAAATGATGGAGTGGTTTGCAATGTGCCCAGCTCCTCAGCTAATCTGCAGGAGCTGAAAGCATCCAATGAAATAATTTCAGGGCTGGCAAATTAGGAAACCACAGTTTCCTTCTGTTCCTATCATTTATGATAATAAGTCAGGGCGTTAACTGAGATGTGGAGCTGAGAACGGAAGAGGGGACCCCTCCTTTGGTTGGAGTGGTGGGGCACCCTCTCCATGCTAAGAGCTCAGGGGCTTCCAGCCTCTGCCATCCTTCCAGCCCACAGCCAGCTTCGATGCCCAGTGGTCCTGGCTCCTCCTGGAGGCAGAGGCAACAGGGAGCTGGCTGTGACACCAGCTGGTGTCCCGCTTGCACAGCCTTTGCTCTCCATCCCTGTCCTCATGGCACGGGGGATACTCAAATACTCATGTTGCCCCTCCCCTTTGTACCTTTTCAGGCTCTGCTGTCTCCTTGAAGGCCAAGCCAAAGTAGAGAGCTGCCCGGGATGAAGGTCCTCTTCCTGCTCCTCCTCTTCCTCCACCAAGGTAGACCGTCCAGCCTTGGGATGGTGATCTGGGTTTGGGCTGCTGGGAGTAACTGGCAGCAGCAAAACATTAACTGGGGGACACCATGAGATGTATGCAACCAAAGCTTCCACAGAAGTAAAACATCTCATAGGATGATGTGCCTCTGGTGGTTCTCCTGGGCAGAATGTGTCCTTTCCAGGGAAAGGAGATGGCCTCCATCCATCCTTCTGGGAATGGACAGGTCCTTTTTCAGTGTCTGCTGATGTGGGTGGTGGCACATGGGAGAGAGTGTCCCTGAAAGACAGGAGGTCCTGCTGCCCGAAGGGCCCTGGCAGATCCTTGCAGCATGGCTGTGACACTGGGGACGTGGCTGGTGTCACTCAGCCTGTAGGACAGGGCTGGGATAACTGGGGTGGAGAGCCTGGCGTGCCACGTGTGACAGCTGCTGCAGGGCTGCAGTGTTTGCAGGGCTGGCTGTCCCTGCAGCTGATCCGCTGTCTCTGTGTGCTTGTACAATGCAGGGGTGGGAGCCCATGGCCACAGGGAAGAGGATTTTCGTTTCTGTGGTGACCGAAACCAGACCCAGAGGAGCTCTGTCATCTACGAGTACAGCCCCACCAACATCTCCATCGAGAACACGGCCCAGGCGCTGATAATAAAAGGGCCTGTTTTGCCAAACAGGGGAAACTCTTACTGCAGTTACAGCTTGGCCCCCACCTTGGGCAGGTACCGCTTCTGCATCTACTGGTTTGAGTCCAACAGGACCCTGCGGCTGGTGTATGGGAAGAACAAGATCTCCCTGGGTGGGAACTCATCCAGCAGCATCCCCCTGGGACAGGAGAGTCAGAATACTGAAAGAACCAGAGCCGACATCTTCAATGTGTCCTATATCATAAAGGGCGGGAAGAACACCTCCCTGGATGCTAATGCTGTTTACGTCTTCCCTGGTAAATGCAATTTAATGCCATTTTAAGGAAATTAAAGGGTTGTTTAGTCCTCAGCCTGTTCCCTAGTCATCATCAGAGCACTGGTTGTTTCCCAGTGTATGGTTTAGCCTGGAGATGTGAAGATAGGTGATTGAAGGGGATGTAGGTTTTCTTGAAGCAGCCCAAAGACAGGCCTGGTACCCAGCATGCCTAAAGGTGGAGATTTTTGAAATGCTGCCTAAAATCCCAGAAAACGGAGGTCTTTGCAGTGGTTTCTCAGGGTCCAGTCTACACCATGAAGTCCACATGACCTCAGTGGGAGCTGAGTTGTGGGTGGCAGGAAAGCCCTGTGGGTTGGGGTCACTATCAGCTTTCTCAGTTTGGGATCACCTTGAAGCTCTCTGCTTTCTGTTCCCACCAGGGCTCTGCCAGTTAGTCTGGGGCATAAGGAAGCAAATTCTGCCCATGCATTTCATGGCATTTCCTTTCCACCAGCCTCTCCAGGGAGCATGCCTGTCTGGAAGCAGGATGTGGAGAAGCAGCTCACCTCCTTGGACAACCTCATTGCCCAGCCCCTGGCAGCAGCCACGGGAGCCACGGAGCGGCAGAGGCTCCGGCGGTGAGTTCCCAGCTCGCCCCACTCCTGCTGCTGCCGATGCATGCCCACTGCATCCAGCTCACTGTGCCCCTTCCCCAACAGCAAACTTGGGGAGCTGGAGAAGATGCTGGCCAAGGTGGAGCTGGAAGGGCAGAACCAGACCTTTGGGGAGGCCACTGTGCACGCGACCGTCCTGAGGGTCCAGCCCAGCCCGACTCCTCAGCACCTGACCTTTGCTCCCCAGAGAGAGGTGGGTCCTGGAAAGTCTGCCCTAGTGCTCTTGGCCCATCATGCTCTCTCTCAACCTCTTTTCTGATGAGTCTTTCTTGGCAGGAGAGTGGAGAGGTCCAGAGATTCACGGTGGACCTGCCAAGCAGCCTGTTTGTGATGGTGAAGGAGAGGGAGGAGGTGGTGGAGCACAGGGTGCTCCTCATGGACATCAACAGGCAGACCATGTTCCAGGTAATGCCCCCGTGAATGGCATGCTGGGTGTCCTGTGGTACTGGGCTGCAGGGGTGCCACCAGACCAGGGTGCTGGTGCTCACTGGGGGAAGATGCTTCAAAGATGAGCTACAAGCTTGATGGGTAAAGATGGGATCTTCTTCTTGGGCACTCTCCTCTGCTTCACACCTGGCTGCTCTCCCTGCCCACACTGCCACTGCCTCCTCTTCTCCAACAGGATGAAAACAGCAGCCACGTCCTGGGTGACAAGGTAGTCAGCATCTCCCTGGTGGACACAGTGGTGGCCAACCTCTCCGACCCAGTGGTCCTCACTTTCTTCCATGACCAGCTGCCGGTAGGTGGGGAAACAGCCTCACAGAACCTGATCCCACCAGGAATGGAGAGGGAAGGAGGGCTCAGCCCCTGCCAGCTTAGGGTGGGGTCACAATCCAGCAGGTTCATGCCCATGGCCTGCCTGTGCAGGGTCTGCTGTGTCTTCTGGGGCTGTATCACAATCATGGCTTGACTGTGTGCACTGGTGGTGGCACTGCCTTCCCTTCTTCAGGAGATGCCTCATGGCAGATGCGTCACATCCAGCACTGTCACCAAGGCTGTGGCACACTGTGTTAGCAGGCCCTTGGCTCATTCATGGCTCTGTCAGGTGCCTGCTCAAAGCTGAACTCTTTGTTTGGAAAAGAGGATCTGGAAGGAGGTATCTGCTCCATCAGTTGTTAACAGAGCCCGGAGCCCATTCCCATCATGGGTGGAGTCTGGTTTATCCAAGTCGTAGTTTGTCTCCTGAGACCATCTTGTCTCCTGCCCCGTGTTGTCCCCTATCAAAAGTGCTGGGCAGACAACAAACCCACAGCTGCATCCTGACCAGGGCCTGTGGTTTTGTCGTTGCAGAGGAACGTGACCCCACTGTGTGTCTTCTGGCAGGAGGACACCTCCGGTGAGTGTCCCTGCCCTTGGGTGTGAAGTCAGGCCCTTTTCCCAAGGTAGCACAGCCCCACCAGCAGGGTGAAGGTTGCTCTGCACCTCCCTTCCTCACTCCATCTCTGTAAGCCATTCCCACAGAGTTGATGTCAGTTTTTTTCCCTCCAGAGCTAACCTAAGAGCTTTCCCCTTCCCTAGGGATGGCTTCCTGTGCTGAGGGGGCTATTTGAGTACATGTGCTTGGCCTGGAACAAGCTGGGACCCCCCACTCTTGTTCTCACTCTTTCCATGGACACCTTGCCCTGTAGATCCTTTAGTTCATGGCAGAGGTTCCTGCTGCTCACCAGATGCTCTCCCTTTCTCTTGCACAGCCAGTTCTGGGAGCTGGGACAGCTATGGGTGTACCACGGTGACAGGGAGCAGCCAGACAGAGTGCAGGTGCAACCACCTCACCTACTTTGCTGTGCTCATGGTGGGTAGCACCTTCCCTCAGATCCCTCACATAATTCCCAGTGGTGCTCTTCCTCACCATCTCTCATTCCTCCTCTTCCTCAGGTATCCTCTCCAGAGATCACCTCTGTGCACAGGGATTACCTGAGTATCATAACCTACGTTGGCTGCCTGATCTCGGCTTTGGCATCCATTTGCACCATCTTCTTCCTCTACTTCAGGTACAGTCTGATGGTTCACCCCACGCTCCCTGTCTGTGTCCTGTCCCTGGCCATGAACCCCTGGGTGGGCACAAGCTCTCCAAGCAGTTGGTGGCCTGGATAGAAGCATCATGAAGGAGCCTTGCTTGATGAAAGCAGAGTTCTCCTGTCCAGGATCCACCCTCTCGGACAGGTCTCCTGCAGGGTGCTCAGAAACACCAGCTCTTTTCAATGATTTTGGGAAATCTTCTTGGTTGTTATGGATGCAGCAAGCAGAAGTCTGCAAAGATCTTTTCAAGGACCTGGAGGAGAACATGAGTGTCTTCTCCTGAGTCATGTCACTGATCCTAAGTGGATGATTCAGACCTGAAATCTTAGAATCATAAAAATACTGAATGGTTTGGGTTGTTAAGGACTGAAAGATCATTAATTTCCAAAGCCTCTGCCATGGGCAGGGACACCTTGCACTACACCAGCTTGCTCAGAACTCCATGCAACCTGGCCTTGAACAATTCCAGGGATGGGGCATCCACAATTTCTCTTGCCAGTCTGTTCCAGGGCCTCACCACCCTCACAGGGAAGAATTTCTTCTGAACATCTAAACTAAACCTGCCCTCAGATTGAAGCCATTCCCCCTTGTCCTGTCACCCCATGCCCTTTTTCAAAGTCCCTTTCCAGCTCTCTTTAGGCACTGGAAGGTGCTTTAAGGTCTCCCTGGAGCCTTCTCCAGGCTGCACAAACCAAACTCACTCAGCCCATCTCCACAGGAAAAGTGCTTCAGCCCTCTGAGCATCTTCAATGCAGGGGTCAGGTCAGCTGCAGGGGGCTGGACTTGCACGTGGGATGGGTGGTCCCACCTGTGGGCTTGGTCTCAGTCCCTGGCACTACCAAAGAGTCTCCTCGCTCTTCTGCTGGGGCAAGTTGCCCCATGCAGTGCTGTGGGGTGTTGTGGGCACCACTGGTGCTGGCCAGGCACGGTGGTGAGTTCTGCTCCCTTTGGTTCTCCAGAAGCAAACAGCGAGACCAGATCACGAGCATGCACATCCACATGAACCTGCTGGCTGCCATCTTCCTCCTGGACGTCACCTTCCTCATCTCTGAGCACTTGGCTGCCAGCAGCAGCGAGGCCATCTGCAGAGCCGGGGGGCTGTTCCTGCACTTTTCACTCCTGAGCTGCCTCACCTGGATGGGCATTGAGGGCTACAACCTCTACCGGCTTGTGATCGAAGTCTTCAACGCCTACCATGACCACTTCCTCCTCAAGCTCTTCCTGGTTGGCTGGGGTGAGCACGGGGGAGGCAGAGACACGCTGAGGGCACGGGGTGGAGGGGCACTTGGGTAAGTCTTCCCCGCTGGATACGATGCCTGGATGGGGATGGAGACACATCTGAGGGGGAGCAGCTGTCAAGAGCCTTGGTGGAGAAGGAGGCTTGAAGGCTGAGAGCAGAAGCTGGTGCTAAAGTAAGGGTGGGTCATCTTGGGGGATCATCCAGCAATGAAGACCTGTGAGAGCCACCACATGGGATCTTTAAATCGTAATAGGATCCTTTCTTTCTGAAAGAAACATCCAGGACAGCCCAGGGCTGGATGCAGGAAGCACCCATGCTTCTTTGCCATGCTCTGGGCTGGAGGTCATGGCAGGAAGATTTTATGATCTTTTATGGTCTAAAGCTCCACATCCCTGGGAGGTCCCAGCTGGGGTCAGCACAGCACCGCTCCCTCCCTGGCTGGGGCTTATGCCAGGTGCCCATGCTGTGTGTTCCATCCCTGGTTTCCCTTTGGGAGGGAGGTTGGCTTGTGCTCTCTGCAGGGAGAAAGGGCCAGCAAGTCCTTCCAGAAGATCCAAAGGCCAGGGAGTAGGGCAGCCATTTCACTCTGCTCTTTCCACTCAGGACTCCCCTTGTTCTGCGTGGTGATGATCCTCCTGGCTGGCTGGACGAACTACGGCCCCGTCTCCATTCCCGTTTATGAATCCATTGATGGCAGAACCACCAACGCAACCATGTAAGCCATGGGAGATGGGTTACCTGGTCTCTGGTTGTAGGTGAAGTCAGCTGCCTAAACCTTCACCATGGCCTGGGGCTTTTCTGGGGTTTTGTGCCAGGGGGATCCCCCCTTCCCTGGGTGCTGGGCTGGCACCACACTTCTGTGCTTCCCCCAGCCCCTCCTTGTGACCCCGTGGGCGGACACAGTGTAACCCTCTGCCCTTTCTCCTCCCTCCAGATGCTGGATCACGAGCCCCCTGATCCATAACACCGTGAACCTGGGTTTCTTCAGCCTGGTGTTCCTCTTTAACTCAGTCATGCTGGGGGCCATGGTACGGGAGATCCTCCGGCAGAACAAAAAAGGTCACAAGCTCAAGCATGTCCTGGCCCTGTTTGGGCTGAGCATCCTGCTGGGCATCCCCTGGGCACTGATCTTCTTCTCCTTCACCTCTGGTGTGTTCTGCCTTGTCTCCCTCTACATCTTCACCATCATCAACTCCCTCCAAGGTGAGCCTGGGACTCTGGGCTCCTCTAAAGAGCACCAGGATTTTCACGGGGTGTTGGTGGGGTGGTGATGGTGTGCAAGAGGAGCTCTGTCAGGTTGGGTGGCTCGCTCTCAGCTGTGGTTTGTCCCTCAAGGGAGCTCACCCATGCTTCCTCTCCCCTTGGCCAGGTTTCCTCATCTTCCTCTGGTACTGGACCATGGTGCTGCAGGCGAGGAAGTCCCCTGACTCTCAGAGCAGCTCTGACAGTGCCAAGCTGCAGCCCAGCAGCAGCTGAGCCCCGTGGTGGTCGTGCTGTGCCAGAGCTCCCCATGCCAAGGACGGCCACAAGAAGGACCACACCATCTGCTTTGCTACTGCACTTGCCCTGTAGCGCCATGAGGAGCCCAGGGACCCACAGTGGGGCCAGCTACCCCTGCCTCTGCTGGCCCCCTCCCCAATTTTCTCATCCTGACTGGCTTGGCACCCTTGGGGCAGGAGGGAAGGAGGGAGGGAGGGATGCTTACTTGGGCAGTGGGGGCTATAAAAAGTAGAAGGGGCAGGGATAGGGTCCCCAGTGCCTTTGATGTCCCCTCCCATGTCCTGAGGCCAGGAGTGATGGGTGGGAAAGGTCCAATTTTCAGCCCTTGCTGATGGTCACCATGAGGGTCCTTCTCCAGGGAAGACAGAATGACTCTGCCCCTGCCACACTCTCAGGCAGCTGAAATAATCTATTTTTGTTATTTTGTTGAATGTCTATTTTTGGGTGATGTAGGAGTTCAGTGAGCATGCCTGCACACCAGACTTGTGCCCATTAAAGTTGTTCCTCTCGGAGTGTGGCTCACTGGGGTCTCTGCTCGGTGCGTTGGCGGGCTCTCTGATGGGATCCATCTCTCATCTGGGTTATCCCATTTCTGGGGCAGGACCCAGCATTTCACCCTGTAGGATCCTGCTGAGGATAGTGGGACTGATAATGGTGCTCCTGGCAGAGCACTGGCTGCCTGGTGCCGTTGGGGTTATGGAGGGAGGTACCATGGCTTGGGAAGTCTCCAGGGACTTTCACTACCCAGTAGAAAGGGAGGCTGGTGGAGGACAGGGATCTGAAGAGGGAGACATTAAAAGATGGGAATCATCCCCCCTGTGGCTGTGGGGCCAGGCAGAATCTGGCTGTCCTGGCTGTGCCTCTTGCAAACACAGCACCGCATGTCCCATCCCACCATTCCCCTTCCAGCTGGTTGTGGATCATCCCCCTCCATCCAGCTTCCAGCACCCAGCTGGGGCAGGGGCACCTTGCCAGGAAGGGGATGTTTCATCCTGGAGGCTTGTAGTGATGCCCAGTTTAGGATGAGGATGCTCCAGCCCCTGCTGGGCTGGTTAGGGCCATCAACCCCTTGGCAGGAGTGTGGGGAGAAAGGGAAAGCAAAAAGCCCTGAGTTGGTCACGGGAAGGAGCCACGGCGGAAACACTGCGGCTCTGGCAGTTGTTGCTGTTGCTGTGAGCTGGGACAGGAGGTCACTTGCCAGCCCACAGGGAGGCGTGAGGGGTTCCCATAAGGGAAATGAGGAACGGCTCTTGTCTCGGAAGCGGCCACAAGCCCTGGGGGAACCTGGGGAGCAGCAGAGCTGCTGGGACAAGGGGAGCAGAGTGTGGTGGGATGGCCAGGGGCAGCCAGGAGACCCCACCAAGTGGCATGAACTTGTTCCTGGGCACTGTCCTGCTGCTCCTGCTGCTGCCTGGTGAGTGGCATCCTTAGCCCAGGGGGTGCATGAGCTTTGTGGGAAGGTTTTCCCATGGGAAGGTGTTCACCAAAAGAGACCATGTGGGGATTTCATCCTGAAACGTGGACAGGCCAGAGGGGAGCATCCCCACTGGGATGTGCAGAGGTGAGCAGAGTTGGGGGCTTTGTTGCTGGGGGCTTTTTAAAAACCTGGAATCAGCAGTCCAGGGTCTCCTTTGTGAGCCACTCTGGCACGCTGGCCATGCCCTCACCAGCACCAATCGCTGTCCAGGTGTTTTTGAAGCCCACGTAACTGCAGGACTGTCCTTTAAAACCTGGCGGCTGCCAGACTCTCCTACCTTCTCTTCCCCTTTCCTTCTGGACAGAGGGAGGGCTGACCCTAGATTTTGGTGTTTTTCTCCATATCCTCCTCTTCCAGATGTTGCCGAAGGACAGGACAGCTGTTCCGGTGAGCAGTCTCCTCTCATTCCTACCCTTGCTCCCAGTGCCCACCCAGTGCTGTGGTGCTCAGCAGTCACCTGCTCCCACCCTCCCCAGACCTGCATCGGGGTGATCAGCACCGTGAGTGCTGCAACGTGGTGGTGGAGCAGCAGAGCCCAGGCAACAGCACCGGCATGCTCCACTTGTCCCAGCACTGCCCGGAGCTGTGGCGCTCTGAGAGCCACGCTTGTGCCTGCCTGAGGGAGCGCTGGTTCAGGTAGTGGCAGGGGTGGCTGTGACAGGGTTTGTGGGCTCAGTCCCCACATCCACCTGTCCCACAGCCCCCTTGTCCCACAGGCTGCTGCAGTCGGGGCAGCACAGTTGGCTGGCTGGGCTCAAGACTCTGCTCCTCAATGTCAGCACGGCTGTCACCCGTGACGTCCTCATCACCTTCTCCCCCACAGCGGTGAGATGTGCCCCTCCCTCTCCCTTGCTTGGAAGGTCCCACACCTTCCAAGCATCCCTCAGCCCCTGCCCCAGGGCTTGGTGTGCCCTGCTGTGCTCTTCCTCCTCCCTGTGGGGTTGCATCACGGGCCCACATCAATTTCAAAATGCCTTGGCAAGGAGTCACGTGAAGTGGTGCTTGGGAGGAAAGAGCCCTCCCCAAGGAGCCATCCCAGCAGACCAGGTGGTCAGGGGCAGTGTGAGGTAGGAAAGGAGGAGAGACATGTGTGACCTTGTGCCTCCTGCCCACCCAGAGGCACTCCCAGGCTCTGGATGTCCCAGGGGACCACGTGTAGGTGATGGTGGGTAGAGAATCTGCTGGGTCCCACTTCCAGCTCTGCCCCCATAGATGCTGGGAGCTGGGAATGAAGTTCTTCCCTTCTGCCCTCAGGGCTCTGCCGATGTTGCTGAGCAAACCCAGCTGGGCAGGGCTGAATTCGTGCCTGGAGCAAGATTGGTGGGCTCTGAACCGAGATGTGACCCGGCAGCAACAACCTCCTACTGTTGTTCTCTGCTGCAGGGCCCCAGCAGGCTGAACACCACAGAGAAAGGGAAGGCAGGTAAAATCCACCTCCCCAGGGAGATATTCCAGTCCCTGAGCAGCCAAACAGTGCGTGTGGTGGTGACAGTCCTCAATATCCAGCAGCTTGGCGTGTTCAAGGTACAGGCTGGCATTGCCAGCACCCTTCCTGCTGCCACCAGCACCTGCTACCCACCAGCTCAGCTCTTGCAGCGTTTCCCCTCCACAGGAAGTCAACCAGACAGCGCAGGTCTTGGACAACACCGTGGTGGGCATCACAGTGGGAGAGAGCAGCATCTCGGGGCTGCAGGAGCCCGTGCAGCTCACGTTCGCCCACAGGCAGCTGCCCCAAGTAAGTCAGCCCTGCCTGCCCTCCCCCTCCCCTCCAGTGCCCCTCCCCGTGGCAGAGGCTGATGCTGCTCTCCCACACTGCAGGGCGTCACCCCCCGATGCGTCTTCTGGGATCCCAGCAAAGGTGCGCCCTGCTCGGGGCGGGTGTGGGGCGGGGCACAGGTGCTGTACCGGCACTCACAGCGCTCCCCCGTGCCTGTTGCAGGGCAGGCAGGAGGCTGGCAGAGCAGTGGATGTGTCACGCAGCCCGGGGACAAGGGGACAGTCTGCTCCTGTGACCATCTCACCTTCTTCACCCTCCTCCTGGTGACGATCCCACTTCCTGCAGCTCCTGCTTGTGCCCTGACAGTGCTGCCTGCCCACTTTTGTGGCCCCTTGGGTGTCATGAGTAGCCACACAGGGGCAATTATAGCTGTTCTTGGGCAAGCCGAGATCCCAAAAACAAGCCCAGCCCCAGCTCAGGAGGACAACAGCAGGTCAGATGAGCAGGGAAGGCTGGGAAAGGCCCCAGCTTTGTGCAGGCTCTGGCAGAACAAGGCTTGAGGTCCCAGATCCTGGTGGAGACTCCCAGGAGGGTGCTCATGGTGGTCCACTTCACCCACACCTCACCCCACTTCAGAGCATCTCCTCTGAGCCACCACTGCCCTGCTTCCCCTGAAGATCTTCTGGGGGCTGGTATGGGGTCTGTGCAGCAGCCCACTGGGGTTATCAGCCCCATGGCTCTGGTACCTGCAGTCAGCTTTTCTAGGCTGTCCAGGGCCTGTCTAACCCAACATCTGCATGTTTGACAGAACCCAGCTCTGGATGGCTCCACAGCAAAAGCTTTGATGGCTGTTGCCACCGCTGGCTGTGCGGTAGCCATGGCTTTCTCCATCTTCACCATGGCCTTCTGCATCTTTGTAAGGTGGGACGTGCCAGCAGCCCCAGGGGGGCTTGCCAGGCTGGGAGGGATGTGAGGCAGTGCCAGAGCCTCTGCATGGACCTGCTGTGCTACAGCACGAGGCCCTGCTCACCTGTGACCCCTGCCTCTCCTGGTCCCTGTGGGGACACTCAGGTGCAGGTTCAGGTTTGAGGAGACCGTCCGCACCAACCTGGGGCTGCACGTGAACCTCGTGGGCAGCCTGTTCCTCCTCAACCTGGCCTTCCTGCTCAACAGTGGGCTCTCTGGCAGGGCCCACCCAAGGACCTGTGGGGTCCTGGGGGGGCTCACCCACTACTGCCTGCTCTGCTGCTTCACCTGGACGGCGCTGGAGGGCTGCCAGCTCTACCTCCTCTTTGTCAAGGTCCTCGGCATCTACATCCACCACTACCTGGCAAAGCTGTGCCTGGTTGGCTGGGGTGAGCAGGCTGGACGGGAAATGGGGGGTGAGGGGGGCAGTAGGAGGTTTGGATTGGACACTGGGGAAAATTTCTTCACTGAAAGGGTGGTTAGGTACTGGAAGAGGGTGCCCTGGGCAGTGGTGGAGTTACCATCCCTGGAAGTGTTCAAAAGATGTGTGGATGTGGCACTTGGGGACATGATTTAGTGGTGAATGTGGCAGTGCTGAGTTAATGACTGGACTTGATGACCTTAGAGGTCTTTTCCAACCTAAACAATTCTGTGATTGTGTCTCCCTTCTTCCAGGCTTCCCTGTTCTCGTGGTGGGAGTGGCAGGAGCTATTGGCAGCTATGGAGAATACAGCATCCAGACCACAGACCACCAGATCATAGCCCACCTGTGCGTGTGCCACTGCCCACAGGGCTCAGGTGGCCCTTTGGCACAGGGAGGGGTAGCTCAGTCCTGCCAGGAGCGCAGCGGTCAGGGATTGCACCCATCTGGTTTGGCTTTGCACCATGCTTCTGCTTCCTTAATTGTGATTGCAACACATCAGCCACCCCCAGCTCTCATGCCGAGCCTCCTCAGTCACACCTGCAGCCCTGCAGGTCATGGAGGGATGTCCGAGGTCCACCTGGAGCTTGTCCAGGCTCCCTCCCAGCTGAGCAACACAAGGGCAGTGGATACCCACCACTGTCTCCCCGCTTCACCCTGGCTTTGCAAAATCCTGCCAGGGGAAGGCTCCCTTGGGTGCTGCTGAGGCTTGCAGGGCTGCTGGAGGCACCGTGGTTCTCTTTTCAGATGCTGGATCACTTCCAAACATCTTCTGGTCCACTACATCACCAACTGTGGTTACTTTGGCCTCATCTTCCTCTTCAACGTGGCTGTCTTCGGGGTGGCGATCCAGAAGAGCTGCAGCTTGCAGGGCACTGGGGCAGTGCAGGGATACCATAAGCCCTGGAAGGTGGCTCTGGTGGCAGCAGGACTCTTCTGCCTGCTGGGAGCCACTTGGGCCCTGGCGTTCCTCACCTATGGCATCTCCTCCACAGCTGTGCTCTACCTCTTCACCGTCCTCAACTCTCTCCAAGGTCAGCACTCACTCTGAGCTGGGTTCCCTGGGCTTGGGTGGAGAAGATGGAGGAGGCAGAAGGCAGCCAGGCTGTGGGTTGACAAGGGATCCCAAGGCACCAGTGTCTTCCCAGCACTGTCACACCCTTCCTTTTGTCAGGGCACATCAAGCAGGAGGTCTCAACCACCAGCATGGAGCTGCTCATGGCTCCCAATTACATCCACTCCACACGTGGTGGTTTTCCTCCAAGAAAGACATCCCTTAGCAGAGGACTAGGGACATTATCCACTCAGGGCATGTCCCAACCAAATGGTTCATGTGAAGGAAGGGGAGAGGCAGGAGTGAGCTGAGGGAATCCCCTGGAAGCTGAAGAAAAGTGTCATTAGCATCCTGGCAAGATGCTTCCCATTGTCTCCTGCTGCTGCTAAGTGTTTGTCTTCCTTTCCCTGCAGGAATCTTCATATTCATCTGGTTGGTTGTCCTCTACTACCCAAAGACAAAGGAGACCACCGGTTCCCTCTCCTACATCATCAGACATGACAAAAACACCACAGCCTCCCAGGACTAGCTCCTGGCTGGACCTCTCTCCCTGCCTGCACCTGCATCCACTGAGAGCGATCCTGGCAGATGCAGCTTCCTCACAGAGGGAGAGATCAGCTAACAGTGCCGCAGTTTACCCTTCAGTGGGCGTGATCCACCTCAGCAGGGCTCTTTGCTTTGTCCCTTTCATTCCTGGTGGGCTGCCCTGGGCAAGGAGCTCCAGAGATGATGCTTCTGCAAAGTCCCTCCAGGCTGCAGCTCCATGGTCTTGAGATGCCCCATATCTCGTTCCCCAGGGGACAAGGAGGAAGCTCACAAAGCACCTGCCTTCAGCCACGATGGAGCCATCACCCCCTTTGCTAGAGGGGGCTTTTGGTGCTGAACCAGCCCAGCAGTGTTTCCTGCCACTGGAGGGAGAGGATTGACTTGCTGCAGCCCAGATGTGAGAGGTTTGCATCTGGGAATCAGCAAAAAGAAGAGGAAACCCATGAGCTTCTTTGCCAAACATCTCCTTGCTCTCTGGCAGAGATCTGCTGTGTGTCCTTCCTACTAAACAGCCTCTGGGTCCAGCAGCAATTCCCTCGTGGACATGGTGCTCTAGCCAAAATGCACATATAGCCACCTTGCAGGGCAACTGCTGTCTTCTCCTGATCTGTGTTTTGGTATTAAATCCCTGCCAGCTGTATGAGCACTGTGAATTTAGTCTTTAATACCTACATTATTGTTTGTTATTTACTTTATATTAGGGATGTATCAATGGAAAAAGTCTTGCTGGCCATTTGCCATGAATAAAAAGAGAAATGTCATGAATGAAGGGAGAAATCACTGTGGATGGGTGCACACACACACACGTGCATGCACAAAGCAGCCCTTTCTCTGCTAATGCTGCCTTTGTGTGGCACAGAACTATGCAAAGACCACCTTTGGTAGGGCAGGTATCTGGAGTGGG
Organism: Vidua chalybeata; assembly: GCF_026979565.1. Lineage (NCBI taxonomy): Eukaryota > Metazoa > Chordata > Aves > Passeriformes > Viduidae > Vidua > Vidua chalybeata. The sequence goes on from NC_071540.1 coordinate 14,979,130, forward strand.
TTACTTCCATCTCCCCACACACCAGGGTGACTCTGTGGGGAAAAGGGAAGAAGGAGAAAGGACTCTCCCATCCCTGGGTACATGCTCTGGGTTTAGAGACTATGGGCCCACAGGGGAGAAGGTCCAAGAGATGCAACAGGGAACAGAAACCCTGTGATGCACCTCATCCTTCAAGCACTGTTTGCATCCAGCCATTACCCCCTTCCCCAAAACACCCATAAAGACACAGCAAGAGCCTCTCTGCTCCTGTCATGTTTATTGGGAAACAATTGTTTCCTAAACCATTCGCCGCCCCATGCTGACGGCTGCAGCAGCCACAGTGAGCACAGCGAGCACACACAGCAGAATGAGGGCCCTGGAGAGCCACGGGCTGGGTCCTGCCAAAGAGGAGAGAGACTGGTTGTGTATCTGGGTCCCCTGAGCCAGCTCTGAGCCCTGGTGAGGCATCTCCTGACTGGGCATAGATTCAGGGAGGTCATCTCCTGTGACAGGCAGGAGCCACAGGAGCTGGGGGTACTCTGGGATACTGAGGGCACTAACAGGACTCGGTCACCTCAATTGGCCTCCAGCCACCCCTGCTGCTGACAGCTCAGCAAGTGTGCCTGCTCTGAGCCATGCCATGGGTGGGCTTGCCCCCAGCCCTGCTCCTGGACTGCAGCTTGGATCTCCTGGACTGACCTTGGTGCCCAGGAGGACATACATACCCGCTGGGTCCTGCTGGTCAGTGCTGGAATGATGGATCTCTGCTCCTGAGGAAGGAGCAGCCAGCAGGAGGATGGGCCCGTAGGAAACAATCCTGTTGTAGTCATCTGCCAGTGCCCGCCTGCTCCTCCACTGCCTGGGGCATTGCTGTCAGGGGGCCAAAGGAAGGGTGATGGGAGGGCAGGGGAGGACACCCTGCACCTGGGTTGACTTGTAGATCTCCCTTCCTTTCCCAGGGAAGAGGGAAAGGAGGTCTCTGGTGGGTTCAGGCCCCTGTACCTTTAGTGCCCAGGGCTCCTGATTCTGGAGGTGTTTATTCTGTGAGGCACCCAAAACCAGAGCAGAGCCCCTTCTCCAAGCAGAGCTAGTGAAGGGAGGTCCCACACCCACCCAGGGCACGGTGCAGACCAGCAAGGGAGCTCACCTTGGCACAGGGCTCTGGGCTATCAGGAACACAGAGCTGGACACGGCAGTGCAGGAACACCTCAGGGTAACCAACAAACTGAAACATCTGGAAGCTGAACTTGGCAGTAGTGCTCTCTCCAATGGCATTCAGATAGGTCACCGTCTCATCATGGGGACACCTGGGACATGAGGGCTGGATCAGTGGGTGGCAAACGAGGTGGAGCATCCCAGCCTTGGATAACACATCCCACAGGGAATGGGTGAGCCCACAGGCTGAACAGGCTATTTCTGTCTAGTCCTTGGCACACTGTGGTGCAGGGAGACGATGTGCTGGGGACACCCCACTCACCCCTGCTCAATGAGCTTGTGCTGCGTGTCCTGGTGCGGATCCGTGCTCGGCGTGGCCCAGCAGTCCAAAACACTCAGCAGGAAGTACTTGAGCTGGTGCTGCCCTTCCATCTTCAGCAGGACATAGAGTGTGTCCGTGAGGGGGACAGCCACACTTGGCAGGTGATAAGGCTCGAGGTAGGAGGGGGACTTGTAGAGTCTCATGCTGACATTGAAGTGTCCTTCTCTGACCACAAGCTGTACCAGCCTGAGAGGAGAGGAGAGGATGAGAGCTCACAAACAGAGCAAGGAGGTGGGAAGGACATTGGACAAGTGAAGCCACCAGTGTCTGGCATTGCTCTCAGAGCTCTCTAGGGCTCCCCAGGGCCTTTGCAAATTGTCTCACTAAATCTACTTCTCTCCAAGCTCAAAGACACCATGTCAGCTGCAAGGTGAAATGGGACACTCACTTGTCAACAGCAGTGAGAGTGAAGGGCAGTCTCACAACCTGCTCGTAGGCGTAGATGCAGGAGAAGTGCACCTCCAGCTGAAAGCTGCGGGAGATCAGGGCCCTGCGGGCCTCCTGCTCTGACTCGATGACGTTGGAGTACGAGACATGGGAGCTGTTTTGCTGGAACGACACAGAAATCAAGTCTCCAGACCATGACTAAAGCCACACACAGAGCTGCAAGTTCAGAAGGCACAGCTCAGCTATAGCTGCTCCAGGCCTGGATATCTGCTGGGCTTTCAGCCTGTCTGGGGGCTGCTGGCACAGGAGTCAGTAAGTGAGCACAGGTGAGCACAGGGCTCTTCTGTGCAATGCAGGGCTCGAGCACCTTGTCTGCTCCCTTCCTGCTCCACGAAGCAAGTCAGGGACCAAGGGGACAGGGCTGCAGAGTTCACAGGATGTCTCCAGAAAGCTGAGGGCTGTTACCAGCGCACAATTAGACTTCCAAACTCTCCTAAATAAGACAAAATGTGCTGCCAGCAGGGGTTTGGCAGAGGCAGAAGAGCCTTCTGATATCCTCAGGGGAAGACTTTCAAGGAGAATGAGAACTTTTCAGCACCCAGATATAAAAGCAAAAGATTTTGGGGTTGCCCTTTGCTGTCGCACCTCACCATGTCTGCTTCTCTCCTGGCTTTGGAGCTATGGATCCTCACCTGGATTACTGATCCACAGGCAGTGTGGTTTTCACCTGTGAGAGTGGCTGCAAAAAACAGCTCACCCTCTTCTTCCTTCTCTGAGACCTTGCATGCCTGGTTCTTCAAGTGGACAAGCTCCAGCGGGATTTTCAAGAGCTCAAACACCTCCTTCCTCACCATCATCTTCATGTGCTCTTCCTCACAGGCCAACTTCAGGACCACATCTGGGGGAAAAAGCCATCTGCAATAGCAATAAGGGAGAGGCCTGAAGGAGCCCTAGGCCAGCTGGAGGGTGGCACAGTCCCACTGAGCTCAGCAGCCTCTCGTCTCAGCCTTGGTGCAGGCTGTAGGGCTCTTCAGTGACACGGGGCAGAAGACAGGCTGGTTCCTTTCGAGGGCTGTCCACACAACCCCCACAGCGTGTCTAGGGCACCAGAGGGACAGGGACCCTCTCCTTCAGAGGAAGAAGACAGAGTTTTTGGCCAGTGTCTTGAAGGGCCTTCACTGTATCTATGCCAGGGTGCACGTTCTTGTTCTGAAACTGTGAGGCAGCTGTGCCCTGCAGCATGTCCTGCTACACCATGGCACAGCCAAGGAATTAAGGCTTTTGGGGAAGAAGAAAGTGGCCTGTGGCTGGGTCTTGTACCAGCACGTAGCCAGGATATGGTTGTAGGGGTTGTAGGGCTCCTGAACCAGGAGCTGGGACGTGCTCCAGGGGTGGAGAGCAATGGTAACACCAGTGCACTGTGCCCATCACCCTTCCCTCTGGTGCCCATGGACAGACTGGGGAGGGCTCACCAGCATTCGCAGCCCTACCTTGGCAGAATTCCCCTGTGAAGCCTGGCTTGCAGCTGCAAACTGGTCTGTCCACAGTGACCTGGCACTGCCCCTGGTGCTGGCACGGGTTTGGCAGGCAGGCATCTGGGCTCCTCTTGACACGGAGGGCAACCCCTGGCCTCGGGCCATGGGTGCTGGCCAGCTCACCTGCAGTAAAGGTGAGAAAGATGAAATGCAGCATGAATATCTCCCTGATGAGATTTGAGAACTCACCCCACAGCAGGCAGCTCTGCACAGCTCTCAAGGGCTGAGATCCTCGCCTAGAGCCAGAGCAGACACATCTGAGGAAGAGCCTGCTGCCTCAGCTGGCTGAGAGGCTGTGAGACCTCCTCAGCCTGGCTGTAACCTGGACCAGAGCTAGGGCCTGTCACTGTCACCAAGAAGCATGGTGGCACATTGCAGCACTGTGCTTGTTTCCATGGCTTATACACCCTTTATGGCTGGGGTGGACAGCCTGCAGCTTCTGCCTATTTTGCTGGCTCCTAGACCCCAGTTCCTGCCTCCCTGAGCCCTATTCTATTGTTCCTCCTTAACAGCCTTCAGCAGTGCCCTGAACGAGGAACGTGAACATGGATCAGGTGAAGGTTTGACCTTCCCTTTCCATACTACCCATCCATGACCCAGCAGGGACAGAGCACAGGGAGACTCACTCTTGTTGCCTTCACAGCCAGCCAGGCAGAGCACAGAGAGCAGCAGCAAACATCTCACAATCCTTTCCTGGAAAAACAAGCAGGCTCTGGATAACTCGGATTTGTTATCATGCTCCCTGGAGATGTTTGCAGTCATTCAGAAAGGCTGAATCCTCAAGCATCGGTGCAATAATTTCTGTACTGTATTTCCTAGGTTCCATGGCCCAAAGTAATTTCCCACCCCAAAGGGCCACATCAGCCTTCCCCCATCGGGCTAACACAGGGGTCAAACACTATCCAGAATTTAGGTAGCTATTCCAGAAAGGAGGTGGGAGAAACCAGCCCTGGGACCCAGAGGGATGTGCTGACAGTGGTAAAGCCACATTTCAGTGGCAATTTGAGTAAAGCTGCACAGCTGGGACATCAGTCTGGGCTCCTCAAAGAGGAAAGGAATCACCCTCTTCCCACTACAGCTCTTTTGAAGATTTAGGATTTGCAAAAGGATCCTCACCACTCCCATGAATCATAACTATAACAAGGAGACAATGGGATAATAAAACAAATTCAAAGCTTTGAACACTACTAAAATTAGTGGCAAGAAGACAATCCCTTCTGTTGGTACAGATAATGCATTTCTTTAGGGAAATTATTGACACAGTGCTGGATCAGCCCTGGACACAATATACTTCTTATCAGAGATGTGGATGCAGGTCAGGCAGGACTGGTGGCTGGGCAATGCTCTGTCAGTGCTGCGAGCAGGGCAAGGCCAGTGCCAAAAGCCTCCTCACACAGCTCACCCATACCCCCTGCGCTGACCCTGAGCAGCTGCGGCCGCCAGACTGCTGGACAGGAAGAGTTCATGCCCCGTCTGCTCCTTGCTCACTGCAGCAATCCTGAGACATCCCACCTTGCTCTCCTCCCGCTTACCATTGCCAGGCTGCTCTCTGCTGCTCCATCCACCGCTGTCCCGGTTCCTTGCCCTCGGGGGTGGGCCGGCACAGCCGGGCTTGCTCCGTGCCTCCCGCTGTGTGCCTTATATCGCCTTCCGACAGCTCATCCCTCTCCCCCACGCAAACACGCAGCCTTTGGGATTGCACAAGAGCCTGCTTAGCATCCCTCGGAGGCCGGGGAGGAAAGGATTCTGAAAGTCCATCCTCCGTGCCAATGGGCCGACAGCTTGTAGATGCTGACCCAATTCACAGCCCTGACAGGGTCCCAAACAGGGAGTACCAGCAAAACCCTCCGGAATCTGGGTCTGGGTATCCAGCTGGTTTTGTGGTATCTATTTTTGATGCAGCAATAACAACAGATACCACAGTGGCACACGCGAAGGCCAGATAACTTTGGGTGCTGAGTACATGCAGTTTTGGAACCACAACATATATTTGCCTTGTCTGTTTTTTTTAAATTGACTTCTGGCTTTTAAGAACTGCTGAGAAGTACTGGTGAGAGATTGAGGGCCCTACCCCACTTTGTTTCATAGAATACCAGATGTGAAATGCACCCGCAAGGACTGAGTCCAATTCCTGGCCCCTGCACAGGACCAGCAGTCCCACCCTGTGCCTCTCAGAGCATTGTCCAAATGTTTTTTGAATTCTGGCGAGCTTGGGGGCCCATGACCACTTCCCTGGAGAGCCTGTTCCAGTGCCCAACCACCCTTTGGGGGAAGAACCTTTTCCTAATATCCAACCTAAACCCTTGCCCCCTGCCTTCAATACAGGTTCATGCCATTTGGGCAACAGTAACCAGCTGCAAACAGCATGAATCACTCAAAATGATGCTTCTTGATATATTTTGACTGCAGTCTGCGCATCTTCAAAGCTTTAATTGCTATGGTTCCCTTAACAGAGTGCTTAATCCATCCATCAATCCATATTTTTTTCTTAACCACAACAACAAACCAAAAAAGTGTTTAGCATCTGACCATGCTTACAGTCTAATGAACTGCCAATTAAAAATAAAAAGGAAATAAAGGGGGGGGAAAAAAGGAAAACTAAAATATAAAGCGGAAAAGGAAAAAGAGAAAGAAAAGGAAAAATAAAAAGGAAATGGTAAAGGAGAAGAAAAAGGAGAAGAAAAAGAAGCAGAAAAAAAAAAAAAAAGAACAAGGTGCCAGCTTTTGGGTAAGTGCCTCTGCAACACGGGATGACTGCGGGTGGCTTTTATTTTAAGAGAGTCGAACTCATGAGTTCCGGAGCAGGTCTCGGAGGGCGACGGCTCAGCCGTGGCGGCGGGCAGGGGCTGGCCGCTGTCCCCTGCTTCGCTGCCCGTTCCCCTTCTCCCAGCGGGCCCGGGGCACGCTGCCGGCGGCCGGGCCGGGAGAGGCGCCGGGCGGCGGTGCCGGGGCTGCGGCAGCGCAGGGGGTGCGCGGGGGTCCCGAGGAGCCTCCGGGGCCGGGGGCTGTGGCGGGAGGTCCGGGGAGGATCCGGGGCGCGGGGGAGCCGCAGGCCCCGTCCCCGGGAGCCGCGGCGCCGCCGTTGCCATGGTGAGCGCTCCGGAGCCGCGCCGGGCCCGGCGGCGGCCGCGCTGCCCTTGGAGCCGCGGTGAGGGGGCGGCCGGGCGGGGCAGGGCCGGGGGCGGTGCGGGGCCCCCGGGCAAGGTCTGCGCCTCCCCGTGCCCGCCGTGTGCCCCGCTCGGGGTCAGCCTGACCGCAGGGACGGCACACAAACGCCACCCGCGCCGGAGGTGATACGCGGCAGGCGATGCCCTTGGCGGCTGCCGGCTCCGCAGGGCGGCCCGCTGCCTCCAAGGCCCCTGGGCGGCCGCGGGCCGGGGCACGGGCGGTGCCCAGCGGGTTGATGGAGCTGCTGGCCCGCCAGCAGCAGCCCGGGCAGGAGGGAGGACACGGGGCACGCGGGCTGAATGTGGGGACGTGCGCTGCCCTCCCGAGCCAGGCTCTGCCTGCCCCGCACGCTTAGCGTGTCCTGGGACATGGAGCCACTTATTCACCAAACCCAGCCCAACTCAGTGCTCTCCCTTCACTCTCATGGCTCTGGCTGCCTCAGCCATGCTCATGTACCAGAGCACTGCGGCCACAATGGGAGTGTTTCTCCGCTCCTGTGTAGCTGGGTCCCACCCCTGAATTCACCCTGGTGTGTGCACTCCTGTAGTGCCAGGCAGAATGGAGGCCCTGCAGGAGATGGAGGAAGTGGAGCAAACACCAGAAGACATGATCTCCAATGATTTCCTCGATGACCTGGAGACAGATGTAGCTGTGGAGGAAGCCTCTGTCACAAGTGATGAATTGTAAGTCTCTGCCCATGGCGGGGATGAGCAGAGATGTTCCCTTTGGGCCCCACAGGGTGATTGCACACATGTGGATGGCACATGTGATCCCCTTGCACGGTGATGGGAGTGAGCAAGTTTCTTAAGCCTGATGAGTTTGTCCAGGAGTGTGGGTGTGCAAGTAAGACAAGGTAACTCATTTGATTGTACATCCATTCACCACTGTATAAAGATCCCCCAAGACTCTGGGTATGTGTCAGTTTGGCATTGCTCCAGAGATGTTTGGCTATATCAAAATCATATCCTTGGATATGGCTCCCATTTTTTATCTGTGAAACAGGGAAGCCCTGTCATGTTTTGATATCATCCTGCTTGTATTGCTCCTGGCTTATTACTTGTGTCTCTCTGCCTCCCTCTGCCATGTAAGTGATTTTGACTGGAGCTCCATTGACACATCCCACTTACCATCTTCGTACAAGACAAATTCCTGGCAGGAAAAGGAGCTGCTGCAGCTTGCTGACCATTTCTTCCAGCAGTACACTCACCTGTGCCCTGACCGCAAGCCGCTCTTCATCCACCCGCTCAACGAATGTGGTGTGCAGGTATGGGGTGGGTGAGGCTGGGCCACAGCACAGGGAACACTTGGCTTCCACAGTGCCAAATGCTGGGAAAGAACAGCAGTGCCTCCTGCCTAGAGGGAATGAGAACCTGCTGGCTGAGCCCACAGCCCCTGAGCAGGCACAAAGAACCTGAGGAACACCCTGGCTGTCCAAATCCATGAGCCATATAAATGTTGGTGTTGCCATGTGGGCTGCAGCGTGATGCTTAGGAAGCAGGAGAGACCACAGAAACATAAAGGGAAGGAAAAGAAACACATGAAACAGATATGGCTCAGGCTCAGCCACAGATAGGGGTCCAGAGTTAGATCTTATTCTGAACTTCACCGAAGTTACAGGGAAGGAGTAAATGTGGAAGTTTGTGGTCTGGTTTTGTTTTCTCTGGGCCCAAGCTGCACAACTGCTGTCTAGTTCTGGACCTGATGTTTCCCCCTGGGCACCTGGAATTGCTACTTTTTACCAGCTTTCCTCAAAATTTGTTGTATCATTAACATGTAAGGCAAAAAAAAAAAAAAAGCTGGAGGATGTAAAAGCCAGAAAAGGCAGTAGCTATTTGACTTGATTGAAAATGAAGAGAAGAACTGGCTCACATCTGGAATGTGTCTGAGATGGAGTTGAAGTTTCAGTCACAGGCAAGCAGTCAGCCTCCCAACCCCATGAAATTTCCATCTTGGAACTGGAGAGAAGGGATATTGATGCTGTTGATATGCTGTAGAAAGATCCTGAATTTGATCTGCAACATCCAGGGGTGGTCTGAGGATGTCTTTGGAGAGGAGACTCTGCCAAGGGCCTGTTGGCTAACCAAACTCCTCTTGCTGCCCTACAGAAGTTTGTGAGCACGACAGTGAGGCCAACCCTGCTGCCTTACCCAGACATGTACTACTGGTCAGGCTGTGCCAGCTTCGTCTGTGACTACCTCATCATGGAGCCCCTCAAGTGCCCAATCACACCGGTGAGAAAGGGGCTGCAGCCCCAACAGAGACATAACAGAGGTGACAGAAGGGCCTTTCAGCAGGACACAGTGGGGAAGTCCCAGTGGCTGGGATCACAAAGGTTTTTGACACTTCCACCATCCCCTCACTATTTAGGCAACTCCCTGATTTTCCCAGACCCTGTGCATTCTGTTGGACCCACAGTCCCAGTGCATGTGCAGTGTGGTACCTTTTAAGTAATTAAGCACCATTGCTTCAGGACCAGACCCTGCTTTCAGCCAGCCCAGATGAGCAGCTGGAGCACTGTGGGAGGCAATGGCTGACAAGTTTCCTTTCTGAAAACCAAGACACCTTCGAACAGAGGAGCACATAAACCCTAGGGGATGATACTTGACCTCAGTTCAGACTGTTCTTAGGCACTTTTAGACATTTCTATTCCCATATCTGGGTATATTTTGGGATGAAGGGAGATGTCTAGGTTAGCAAAAAGGGATGATGCCAGAGCTGGGGCAAATTCTTGATGAGAATCAGCTAAGGGAACGCACTCCTTGCTAGCAAGGACTGCAGAGTGACCTAACAATCTACACCAGCCACAGGCTGTCCCAAGAGTCCCAGGTCCCAAGAGAGCTCTGGCGCTTTGTGGCCACACAGAAGGTATCTCCATTTAGCAGGTGGAGACTGCCTTGATTACCTTAGGTGAGATGTCTGAGAACTGAGTGGGAATGGACCCTCTCTGTATGCAGTATGTGTACAGTGAGGGCCAGAAGGAAATATGTTTCCTCCTGTGAATTATAATTTAGCTTATGGGTGTTTTCCTTGGAAGACCTGTAGACAGAACAGCAGGAGATAGAGGGAAATCCCATTCCAGGATTGTGATTAGCATTAGGTTTTCAGCAGTTTGACGTGTTTGTCATGTCCATCCCTTCCTGTGGTTAAATTTGTCACCAGATTTGGGGTCAGAGTTTCCTTAGATCACTTTGGAGGGGAGTTTCAGAGTCAGTGGCTTTTCTAGAAATGTTATATAACAGATTCCCATAGGGTGCAGAGCCCAGGGATGTGGGTAATGCTTCTTTCCCCTGCTCTCTGCCTGGTGCATGTTTCAGCTCCACAAGACAAGCACTGTGAATGTGATCTCTCTCTTTCAAGCCCAGCTCACTCTATTCCCCAACCACCATTCTGAAGTACCAGCGAGGGAACTGCTTTGACTTCACTGTGCTGCTGTGCTCCCTGCTGATTGGGGCTGGCTACGATGCCTACTGTGTACATGGATATGCCACCCTCGAGATGTGCTCCCTAGACCAAACTCAGGAGTTGTGCCCACGGCTCAGGAAGCCCCCAGAGGTGAGATCTGCAGTGAGTGGGCAGAGAGGAGTCCAGTATACATGCTCAGCCTGTTCATGTCCAGTGAGCTCCAGAGCTGAGCTAGGGAGAACAGCTTCAGGTCCAGACTGGGTTTCAGTCTGTACCAGAGACCTCACCAAAGGAATCTTTTGAGTGATTTTCTACAGCTCCTTACAAGGCCTTTTTGGCTTCACTGAATTTCTGCTCACCAGGTGCAATATTGCAAACTGCCAAGTGTTGGGAACTGGGAGGTACCTGTAAGCCATACATTTACTCCCTTCTCTTGATCTCTGCTGGGTTTCACAGTAATACCCTGCTTTTGCAGGTACCAGAAGAGGAGGATCCCAACAAGTATAGAATTAAGTACCCTTTAGAGCCACAGAGCCAGTTTGAGCTTCAGCAGAAGGCCAAGAAGGAGGAAGAAACTGAATCCACACAAGAGGAGGAAAGAGAAGAGGAGGTGGTCGTGGTGAGTTAGCAAGGTCCACCTTCCTGTGAGCTCCAGGAAGAAGAGCTGAGACACAGGTAATGGCTGGCCAAAGAGAGGAGCTCACACCCTCCTCTGTGAAGTATGACATGACCTTGATGATGGCCATGAGTACTTGGCCTCCAGGAGCACAGTGTGTGCTGGCACAGGAACATGTGCTGGGTATGTAGTACCTCTCTCTTAAAGAGCATTAAGAGCCTGGAGTTCTTTAGAAGTGGGCAGAGGAAAGGATAAGATTGCCCTTGGGTTGGAACAAAGTGTCAGCAAAATGGCAATAATTATTCCTCTGTCCTCTGTGCTGCAGGAGGTGGATAAGCCCAAGCGAGACCCTTTGCATGGCCTACGGGTGCACGCGTGGGTTCTGGTCCTGTCTGGGAAGAGGAAGGTTCCCGAGACCTTCTTCATCAACCCGTTCACGGGAAATCACCACAGCACCACGGATGAGTGCTTCCTTGGGATTGAGAGCATCTGGAACCACAGGAACTACTGGGTGAACATGCAGGACTGCCGGAAAGGCTGCAAGGTAGGGAGCCCTTAGCACCCTACCTGGGCACGTGAGGGACAGCTGGGCTAACCTGAGACCTGGGGGAATCCAAGACCAGTAGTGATCCAGTTTGCACTTAACCACTCCTCTTGCTGGTTTTGGTCATGTTGCTCTGATTACATAGACTATGGAACTACTCCAGGGCATCCCAGACTCTGAGCTAGCAAATACAGATTACATCTATTAAATCCCTACAGTGCAAGAGTTTAAACGTTTCCAGCTTTTAAGGCTGGCTAGGGACTCCTTCTCTCAAACAACAGCTTTTGAGGCAGAGGATGTTTTGGTCTGTCAGACATAGCTCAAGGCAGGTAAGATCTTGATTAGGCTCTTCCTATACCTCAGCTACTCCCCAGCAGACACAGAGTCTGGGAGCTGAGGGTCTGAGTTGGATCAGCTTGCCCTTGGGGCCATATTTGCCCTGAGGAAGGAGGCAGAAGCATTTCCAGCCATTTCCTCTCATCTGGGGAAGAGGCACCACGAGGAAGGGGTTCTGCAAGCCCTAGCACAGGGACAGTCTTTGGGGTCCCACCAGCCAGCCAAGGGTTTGAGGAGCTCACCTCCCTGAGGTCCAGATCTCTAGAGTTCCTGAAGTCTCTGACACCCAGGCAGGTCCAGAGCACCACAGACATATTGATGCAGTGGTCAAATTTAGTGTAAGTCCCTTGACAATGCCCTGTCATTAAAAGAGTTTTTCCTGTATGCCGTAGGATCTCAGCTTTGACTTGAATGATTCTTTCTGCTGGGAAATTATGTTTTCAGAGAGCAACAAGCCCTGTCAGTTGCCCACAGAGTCACCCCAGAAAAGCACAGATGACATGGTGAGTGACCCAAGTGATGCTCTTGAGCACTGGGGACCCTGTATGGAACCACTGTGTCCATAGGCCCGTGAATATCTGCCTGCCTGCTGCCTTCTCCAGGTCATATCCCTTCTACTCTGGCCAGGTTTAGATTCCTTCTCAATCTAGGAGAGTTCTGGTGCTTTCTGAAGCAGGACTCCAAGTGGTACTTCAGGTGTCATAAGTGGCTAGGGATCTCTGTAAGCCTCCAGTGCACTGGCCTTTGGGGTGAAATATTAAAAAAAAATAAAATCCAGAATGAGATTTTTGTGGACATTCTTTCTATGCTGGTCACCTTTCCCTCCTGGCTGCAAGGTGAACCTGCCAACCAAATGCAGAAATAATGTGTGCCCTCTAATATACAAAAAACGCCATGTACTAGAAGCAAAAAATGTTGTTGTGTTGGGAGAAGACATCATGATAAAACAGACATTGCACCTGCACAGCAGGACAGAGGAATGCAAATAATAATTCCCTCCTGCTATCTACTCTTCTCAGCCTGTGCCCATAACCAGGGAGCGAAGAGTCCTCCAGGGTCTACATAAAATAATCTGGTGATTGCCACATTCGTTCCCTGCCAGCATGAGCAGTAGCCAGGAGAAGATAATTTCATCAGGCTCGAGTAGGGATGTGCTGTCATAGCTGTGCCATGGTGCTCACCAGAGCACAGCCTCACATGAGCTGAGCTCTGATCACTGCACTTCACCAGGACCAAAATGCCTCCTGGCACAGTAGGAAATGCTGCCAAAACCACAAATCTCTGCTTCTGTTTCAGCAGGAAAAGGAGGAAATAGGCATGAGCTTTGAGATGCCACTATCATGGGTAGCCCAAATTAAGGTATCTTGCAGAGGTAGGTATTCATCCTTTGCCTTTTGCTTGCCCCCACCTGACCTTTCAGTGAGTTTGGGACATTTGTCTATCTCGCTGGGCTCTCCCTTCAGGGTGGTCAAACAGTAACAGTGAAGCACAATAGATGAAGGTCACAACAGCTTTTGGTTCAAGTGGCTGCCCTCAGTGCTGCACTGTCTCATCCCCCACACACCCCACACTGTTTTTTCCTGCCAGCTGGAAATTTTGCCTGAGATGGTCTTTTCTTTTACTGCTATGAACAAGGAACTGCTCCTGCATTATAAAATACCTGTTTGGAGAGAGAAAAGAGTTATTATACCATTATTACATTAAAGGACAATAGGCAGGATCTGAACAGCTTTATTGCCAGCAGAACATAATAAATAAATGCATAATGTCTCTTAGACCATGTTTTTTTCCCGTCTTAAATTTTCTTTTTTTTTTTGGGCTGAGTACAGGGGATTCAATTTGTCTGATATCTCTCTTGTTCACTGCAGAATACGAGAATCCCTTTTCCCGGGGGAAGAAGGTGATCCTGTACGATAAAGCAAAGCAGGAGAAATGGGCGGCGTATGCAAATGAAGATGGGCTGGTGGAACGCCTCACTGTCTACGCAGACTCCGACCGTAAGAGGGAAGAATGAGCACGCTCCACACACTGAGCAAACAGCCTGGGGCATGCTGATGGAAAGGGGGAGGTGGTCCCCTGTCTGCCAGTCTCTCTTGTGCTTTCTCATTTTCCTTTCACCTTTGTGAGGAATTATTTACTTTATCCTCAAACTCTTCATCATGCTTAGTCTGTCGAGCCCCTGAACTTTCCAGCATTGCTAGGGGTTTTCACAATAGTTTGAATCTGTTTAATACGCCAGTGAAACTGTTCAGTGTCACAGGTCAGCTGCTTGGATTTTCAGTCTTCAGAGAAATGGAAGGCTGGTTCGATGTGATCCAATAGTGTCACTATCCTTATTTCCTCACTGGTGTCAAAAGGGGACATAGAAAAGGCAGCTACAGCCTGAGGATATCTCTGTAGTTGAAAACATTATTTTTAACAGCTAGTTCACAAAACCATGCAGATTCCTTACTGGACACGGAGTGTTCTGCCCTCAGCCTTCTTGGATAGTGTGATGCTTCAGTCTCCTGATTGATCCAAACAATCATTAAGTATTTGGGATGGAATTTCTCTTGCCTATCCATAGCCCTTTGCCATGCCATGTTCTACTCCTGAGCTCATTACTCTAGTTGTGGTTGATGGAGAGGAATAGATCTTCTTAGGGTATAATTCATCTACTCAAATGAAAATCAGGATTCACATACAAAATTCCCCTGTGCACAGGGGCAATTCCAGTGGCTGTACCGTGTCCACTGAGGCTGTAGCAGGAGCACAGGGTGCTGGCACAGACACTGAGAGCCCATCAGAATTTTGCCACCTCCATCAGGGTGACCTAAGGTTGCAAAATAACCTGTCTCCTGCCAGGTACTGAAGAACTGGAGGTGAAGGAATGGTTCAAACACCGAGAAGACCTGCTGTATATGAGAGAAGTGAATAAACAAACACAGCTGATCACAGAGCATTTCAAGCCAGGACACCCCCTCCTTCTTAAAGGTATTCCAGCTCATCTGGGCAGCCACTGCAGCTGATGGGATTTCACATGACTCCCTTCTAGCAGTGGCGAAAGCCCAAAGCTGAAAGGCCGGGGGAACAGGATACTTGTGGGATAAATTGCCTAAATAAATAAAATGGTCTCCAGTGAAGAGTAGAGAATTGGTTTGGTGGCTTGCAGTCCTGGGCAGTGCTCCCCCATCTATGTAGTTTTCTTTGTTAGAAAAATACATAGTTATCATTTGTATCAGGGTGATTAATTTCTACTTTTATCAGCAGAATTGATAGAAACTGAAACTTTCTCTTTAGGATTATGTTTGTTCTCTCAGTGTTGTGTAGCTGGGGATAAGATCTGTTGCTAAAGCTGAAGAAAATGAGACCTACAGTGGACGTGCTTGTGTTCAGTGTATTACAGTTGCTAACACTGAAAACGTGTGTGATTTGTCCTTAGCTCACTCCTACACATCACTGGAACCTGAGACTGAGCGCACAGTGGAGTTTTACCACACGGCACGAGTTGATGGCCTCTGGAAACGTTTTGAAAGTGCCACTGAGATGACAGAGTACTTTGTGGGGCGGGAGGACTTCCTGCACATGCGACACACAGAGTTTGGCGAAAGAGACCAGAAAATGGAAAAGGCTGGCGTCACAGCTGATGCTAACCCCCGGCCTATAGTGGTATGGTCAAGGCAGGAACAGAAAAATATGGGTCACTGTGATATTTAAACTATGCAAAACATATTGCCTGGGGCTTCAGTTCAATTTCAGTGGGCATGGCTGAGGTAAAACTCCTGATGAGATATCCAAGTGTTGTTTAGCTGCTGTGTCTCACAGTTGCTTCCCTGACAGAGAGCTACAGTGTGAGCAGTTGTCAGGAACTGCATTAAGCAGCTAGAATTAAACTAAGAAACCAAGGCTTGGAAATTGTGTGTCAGAGGAAAGGAAAAAAAAGTGACTGTGATTTCAGAACAAAATTTTCACAAGATTCAAAACTAGGAAAATGATTTTGTGTGCTGAGCCCAAACTAATATCATTTTAGGTTCTTGATGAATTGTCCCATCACTCTGATTTGTTACAGGCAGGTAATCTAATTCTTCCTCTTGTCAGGTCTGGTTTGCAGAACAGAAGGAGGAGGAAATCTGACATCTGGCAGTATGTATGGCTCAGATACTTCACCTGCCAAGACAGAGCCATGCAGTGGCCTGTCTTTGGACCAGCACCAAAGATGCTACCTTTTCTTCCCCTGTGTTGGGAAATGGGGGAAACTTTGCTTTTCTCCAAAATACCATGCTTCCTGCAGGTCCCTCAGGCAGGGATGCATCCCAAGCTAACTTGGAGTTTGGAAAGCATATTCTGCTCCACAAATAGGAAACTTCTGTATTGCTTTAAGCAGCTTTGTGGTTGGGTTTTTTTAAGACATAGACAAGAACAGTAGGACCATTGGCCAAAAGATGCAAGTCCAGGCAGAAAAGCACAATTTTTACCTTGGGTTTTTACCCAAATCTGTCAATTTGCCAGTTTTGTGTTAAGTTGCTTCTGTATCTTTTTTTCACTTTCCATTAGCAAATCAAGGAGTATTTCCACAGAAATCCAGAAAAGCCTGCTGATGAAGACATAGAGGAACGTATCTTTATGGTCATAGATGATGTCATCCAGCTGACATATCACCTTGAGCTTCATGACACCATTGCCTCAAAGGTGGTTTTCTGCAGAGTAATAGGGAGGGAGAAAAGAGAAGATGAAATCTTCCTGAGCAGAGAAAACACTGTCAAATACCAGGTATGAAGATGACAAAACACAAAGGTGACATGTCAGTGAAAGAACTACAAGCATGACATATTCCATGTTGCCCCTCTACTCCACCTGCACAGCTCCAGGCTGACAACAGCAACAGCCCAGGAGATGCACTGCCATGCTGGGAGTGCAGGACAATGTGACATGGCTGGCCTGCTGTGGCCATGCCTGAGGTCATCTTCTCAGATTTGGTCATCAGGCAGACTCCACATCCCCTGGGATCCTGCAAAGTGTAGGTTGAGCAGCTGTTGGACTCAATTCTGGAGATTCATGGCAGGGAAGCTGAAATGTCCTCTGTTGTTCCCTCTTCAAGAAGAGCAAGAACAGAGCAGCAAAGGCAGACACTCTTTGCTCTGGTTCTATTTCTGCTGCGGACTTCTTGGTTCCTATCATTCCTTAAATATCCCAGAGTTTGCAGATGCAGAGCAAGATGCTGAGGCTTAATACATTGCAGATAGATAGCTAGCCTTAAATAAGAGATACTCCAAAATTAGTGGAGTGCTGCCATTAAGCCAAATGATCTCAGCAGGGGTGAGGGGTCACCCCACTAACAGCATCAGTGCAAGTCTGTAACCAGAGGCAGACGCCTGCCAGTAAATTCTGCTGTGATGCTGCACAATTACACTTAAGAAAACCAAAGAGATATTACAAAGAGGGATTTTTTTTTTTATATGTTATAGGGTTTTAAAATTTCTGTTTCCCACTGGGGAGAATACACAGAATAGCAATGCTGGAATCCCATTTTTTAAATTTCTATTTCTATACATTCCTATTCATCTCACTTCATTCCAACAGTAAAACAGCAGCATCAGCAAAGTGCAAGATGTGCCATCTGGCTCGTATTACTGATGGATTCTAAATCAAAATGAAGTCTGATAAACCCATGCTGACCATGGGTTTGATGTTTCAATGACAAAAACGAGTGCTGCTTTATTGGTTGTAGCAGGATTGTGCCAGTTTCTGCCAGCAGAGCACTGATCCTGTGCACCCAGACAGTGCTGCTGTTTCTCACTGACTTATCTGCTTCCAGCCGTGGTCCTCAGAGAAACACAAGAACATGCGCCGTCTCTACGACTTGCTGTGGGAGCTGAGAGCAGAGCAGAAGGATCTGAAGCAACAAGTGCGGGACTCTGAAGCAGAGGTAACAGGGAGGTGTCCTCAGTGTCAGAACTGATCAGGTGTAGAAATAGTTTCAGCTGACTGGTTGCTAAAGCCTCCTCAGCCTAAACTGTAATAAGACAAAGCTGGTGTCCATGTTGAATTATTATGCCTGCTACTCAGGCATTGTTCAGTGAAGATGTAGCTGTAATGTATTTATGGAGAGTCACACACTTTCCTGCTCCTGCTCTTACTCTTCTTTCCCTGTGAGGAAACGTTTCAGACAGCAAATGACAATATACGATTTGGGGCATCTGGAAGCCTACCTGCCATTTGCCCAGGAATGAGGCCAAAAAGAAAGGATGCTGTATGTAATGCTATATCTAGGTGCTAGGCATTGCCAGGAAACCCTATCCAAAATATTGAAGTGACTTGTTGCGTGAGCAGCTGTAGGGAAATACTTCATTAAACACTTTGCTTGTACTGCTAATCACACTGACTGCTGTAACAGATCCATGTTCTTTGTAATTGCATCATGATAAATATAATCATTCTGGCAGATGGAGGCACAGCTATTGGATTTCTTTTAATGTTTTTTTGAGGAAGAGAAATCCCTGAGGGAGCTGCAGAGGGAATGCTCAACTATACTAACCCAGAATGTTAGTAATAATTAAGAACAACTTTTCAAAAATTACATTTTTTCCTCAGAAATGTGAAGCTAGTTCACTGTGACCTCATGAACTACCTTGCCAAATTTCTCAGTCTTGATGTATCAACAGACAAAATATTCCCATTGCTTGTGCTGCATATCCTATATAAGACAAAGAATAAGCCAAAGCTATCAGTGCAATTTCTACAGTAGTGCCAAAACTGTGACTACAGAAAAGCTTTATCAGTTAATATCAGTAATTACATTCAAGAATTTCATACACAGCAATAATCTAAAATTAAGACTACTTAATTTTTTAGATTGATCTATCAGCATGACATGGACATATTTGCACAGATCTATATTTAATCTTACTCTACAATTCTTGTATGCAGCATCTGCTCTGTTAGCAGGTCAGGCTTGTAAAGGTACAGTCATTTTGTGGGAAAGCTGAGGGGTCTTTCTTCTGATTTCTTGGAAGATGTTAAATATTTTGATGGTCCGTGAGGATGAAGAAGCCAATATTAAATTGTCAGTTTCAATATACAGCACTGCAAAGAGAGAACAGCAGCATGAAGCCATGGTAGGTAAACTTCATTAATGTCAGCATTCAATACATGTACTCAAAGAAATCAGAGTCAGCTTTTTCTTTGTCAGGAATTACCTCTGAAGAGCTTTTTATATCATTAAAATATATTGGGACAAATCACAGTGTGGTGTAAGTCAGCACAGTTTCAATTGCCTTCCCAGGGAAATATAACATGGTTGTGCTATGGTCACCTCCTGACTTTCTGGAAAAACTTGCACCACCAAGAAAGATTACAGTATTTTATTTAGTTAATAAAGAAAACAATTAAGAATGATTAGTTGATAATAGGGATTATGGGGGCAGCATTTTAAAAGAGCCATAAATATGCCTGTATATATATAGATATATGTATTTTTATTTTTAATTAGCATCAAAGAACAAAATAGCCCCAGGGTCAGATTTAGTCCTTATCTCAATCACAGATGATTTGCTTCTCCAGGGCTTCTTGACTCTAGTGAGGCAAAACATTTGGATTTGCTGCCTCTTTCTGCTCCACATTTTGATTCCCCTAGTTTTCTTCTTCTCATGAGACCTCATCTCAAACTTTTTGCCCCCCCCTCAAAAATAAATCAGCTCCAGTTTGTGGTTTCCTTCATCTCAGCTCTGTGAATTGAGCTGTGCTTTTGCTCCTCACTTTCCTCTCTATCTCCCTGACTTCTGGTTGCTTGTTCCCTCACAGGTGCTGGAAGAGGAGCAGAAGGGCTCCCAGAGTTCCTTGGAGAAGGAGAGTCAGCACATCGGAGGGGAGGATGAATCCCTCGCCCATCACACTGCAACCAGCTCCACGATGTAAAGTGGAGCCTCTGCAGGGACTGGGAATGACTGCCTGAGCAGGACAGAACTTGGAACTGGAGCTACTCTGTGAAATACTTTTAACCCATGTCCCACTGCAGTTTCCCTCTGATTTTCCCCTTCTTGTTCTAGGGAAAAGCAGTTGGCAGAATAGAAAAAAAAAAAAAAACATTTTCCTAAACAGGTGCTGCTCAGGAATCCTCACCTGGCTGGGTACCTCGAGCATGACTGATTTCTTCATTCCTTTTCTGGAACTGCCTGCAGTAAACCCTTCACTATGATCAGATTTGCAGAGATTTTAATGAATTTGCACCATTCTGCACCTTTTCCTTTTCACTATTTTTTTCTAAGGCCCATCTGCAGTTACATCAATTATCTCCTCATGAAACTCCATCATGTTTGAGACTCGAGTCTCAATGGGGCCTTAGCCCTAATGTCTGCTTCAGAAGGGGAGACAAAGCATGCACAGTCTTTCAGGGCTTTTGTTTTCCAAATCTGCTCCACAGCTGCTGGCAGCGGGAGCAGGATTATTTGGGAATACAGATTCTTTTCCAACATAGTATTTTAACGAATTTTTAAGTCAGTTTTTCATAAGCAAAGGTTTTGAACTGGTGAGTTCACAAATGTAACATTTCTTGGACCTGATCTAGAGCCCTGTAATGACAAAACATTGCCCCATATAACACTGTGGATATGAACTCATCAGTGTTAATTCAAAACCAGAGAAGACACAAGAATAAATTTAAAAATCATTTTACAGACATTAGGGACACAGCAGCTGCCAAATCATCAGCAAATGCATACTATAGAATCACAGAACATTACAGGGTTGGAATGGCCCTTAAAGACCATCTAGCTCCAAGCTCCTGGCCAGGGGATTTCCCTGTAGTCCTCCAAGGCCACCTGTCCTCGTTTCCACTTCCTGAAAGTTTCTTTTTCCTTTCTGAGAAAAAACTCTTCTTTTCTACAGTCGTCTTTTTTTTTTTTTTTTCTCTGCTGCTCAGCAGCTTGTTATCCATCCACAAAGGCCTCCTGCCATTCTTGCCCGACTTCTCTCTTGTCGGCATGCATTGCTCCTGAGCTTGAAAGATATGATCCTTGAAATTCAGCCTTCATTCTTAGGTCATTGTCAAGGAATAGCGTCAAATTAATTGGATTTTTCTCTGTTGATGGAGTAATTGGTTTCAAAGACTGCGAGAAACACGCACAAGCGGCGCGACCGCACCTCAGCCGGGCGGGAGAGGCACAGAAGCCTCGCAAGGGTCCCGCTCCCACTGTGTCCGAGACAGCCGTGAACCGCCTGACAGGACACACCGGCCGCAGCCCAGGGGCACGACGGCCTCAACCGTCGGCGGGCCGTGAGCTACAAGGCCCGGGAGAGGTCCCGGCCGCCCTCACGGAGGCTCCGGAGCGGCTGCAGGACCCGAACCGGCCGCAGAGCAGAAGCAGCCCGGCCCCCGCCCCTCAGGGCGGCCCCGCAAAATGGCGGCCCCCATCCCGAGCGCCGCCTCCTCATTGGCCGCGCCCGCGGGGCTCCGCCAAGAAGCCGCTCTGCGAGTGGCGGCCGCGCTGCCGTCGCCATGGCAACCACCCCGCCCTCGCTTCCTATTGGCCGAGCGGCGCGCGGAGCCCGGGCAACCGCCCGGCGCGGCGCGGGGTTGTTGTGAAGGGCCGGTTGCGGGGCGGTGGCGGGCAGGGGGTCCCGGTCCGGTACTGCCGGGCCCCGCCGCCACCAGCGTCCAGGCGATCGGCCTCGCCCCGGCCAGCGCTCCCGTCCCGTGATGTTCGTCAGCGGTGAGGCCTCGTCCCCCGCCGCGCCGCCTCTCAGGAGAGTCTCGCCGTGACCGTGTTTGAGTGCCCGCAGGACGGCCCCGGTGCACGGCCTGGCCGTAGGACGCGCTAGCGGAGCGGAGCCTCGCCGGGAGGAGGAAGGCGCTGCCCGCCCGAGAGGCGCCGCGCTGAGCCATGGCCGTGGCCGTCACCACGAAGACGGCATGGAAGCTGCGTGAGTGCCGGGCGGGGGAGCCGCCCCGGCTGGGAGCGGGGAGGGGTAGGAACCACCTCATCCCTGCCCTGCTTATGGTGCCCCAGCCCTCTTTCTACATTGCTGACTGGATTTTTTAACTCCTGGAAGTCCTGTTGGAAAACATAGCGGCACAATGAATAGCGTGGCCTTGTCAGTGCTGTTTTCAAAGGGTCACTGTCTATTTTTTCCGGATAGTTGCTGCAGCGCTAAGCTAAGTGCCTGTCTAACCCCACATGACTCTACTGTAGTACAAGAACAACCGAGGCAGTGAGGGATGGGGCATCTGTCAAGGGACAACCCTGGATGTACCAAGAGACTGGGGAATGAAAGGCTGGAGAGCAGTCCCACAAAAAGGGATGTGGGGTTCCTGGTCGGTGTCAAGTTGAAAATGAGTCACCAGTGTGCTCTGGTAGCCCAAAGGGCCAGCTGTGCCCTGGGGTGCGCCGAGGAAGGTGATGGTCCCACTCTGCTCTGTGCTGGTGCAGCCTCACCTCGGGTCCTGAGGGCAGGTTTGGACACCACAGTTTAAGAAGGATAGAAAGCTTTTGGAGAGATCCAAAGAAGGGCTGTGAATATGGTGAAGGGTCTAGAGGAGAAGCCATGCAAAGGAGTTACTGAGATCTCTTGGCTTCTTCAGCCTGGAGGAGACTGAGGGCAGAGCTTATCATGAGCTGCAGCTTCTTCTTGAGTGCGTTGGAAGGACAGCTTCGATCTCTGCTGTGTGTGACCAGTGAAAGGACCTGAGAGAGCCCCTGGAGCTGTGCTGGGGGATGTTTAGGTTGAATATTAGGAAAGTGTTCTTCGCAGGAGCAGGAGGTACTTACTGCACCAAGCCTGTTTGTTACAGCCTGTCCTGTTTGGCCAATGCTCTCAGGCAAGGGGGGATTGTCCTGTGTAGGACAAGCAGGAGTAGAACCTGGTCATCCTTGTGGGTCCCTTCCAACTCAGCATAGTCTGTCTTTCAATGGAAACTGCTCTTGTGAGCCACATAGTAATGGGGCATTCCCCTCAGTATCAGGGAGAAGGCCCCAAACTTAGCCCCTATGGGGTTTTCCTTCCTTGGTGCTCAGCTTGTTACAGAAGGCTCACTGAGCTCTCTGCTGCAAGAGAAATGAGGTGATCTTTGCAGGGCCTGTGTGTCCCACCCTCTTGAAATTCCTTTGCAACAGACAGTAAGAATCTGCTGGTTTCATGTCCATTATTCTTCCTCTGAAGGAGCAGTAGACAGTTGCTGACTATCAGTTTCTCGCTGGTCACTGATGAGTTATTTCATAGGGGCTGTTGAGGAATGCTTAGAAGCAATAGGATGTGATCAGTTGCTTTAGTCAGTGAGTGGGCTCTGGAAACTGGCTGTCAGAAATAGTGTCCTTGGCTGATAACACATGAAGTCATCTGAGATTACTGATTTAGGAATTGTGTATCTTTCTGAGCAGAAAGCCAGTTTGCTATATTATCTTCCCATCCCTGAAACTCCAATTGCAGGAAGAACTGGAAGTCTGTCCATCTCCATTTTCCATAGGTGTGCAGAGATTCTTGATCTGCTGCCCCACCTTAGCATCCCCTTTAGAGGGAAAAGCATTCTGAGTGTTAGGGATGTTTCAGCAATGCTAATTAGGAGTTGAGTGTTACTGGGCTGGTGGGTGATAGCTGGTGACAAGAACTTCATGAAATAAAAATTTTGTGGGTTTAAGGGACTTGTGGGAGGGCAAATTAACCTATCTGCCCAAGGCAGACATCAGTTTATTACCTGGCTTTTAGGAACAGGGTTGGATGCTTCCACAATGACTTTTAAACTTACAATATATTATTAAGAAGGAAATCAAGACAGGAAGAAGTGGAGCTGCTGACACACTCATTTCAGCAGCAATGCTCAGCATCTGTCCTTGCAATTTTAACTAGTGAGCTGGTGTAGTAATGCTAATTGTACTTTTGGTTACCTTATAGTCTGTATATCCTTACAGGCTTTGTGTTAGCATTTTTATGTGGAAGTTTGGTCTTTCAACACAATACAGGTGTATTTTCAGATTTGCCCTTCACATGTAATTTATGGTCCAGTCACCTTTGTAATTTGAAAGGTGTTTCTCCAGCCCAAGTGAAAGTTGCGCAGTTTTGCTTTCAGAAAACCACTCTTGAGATTTTGAGATCAAAGTACCTGTAATTATTATTGCAGCCATCCAAAATCCTTTTGGATTAGTGTTGCATGTAAAATGATCACATTGCTCCTCCCAGCCAAACAATCTGAATGAAAGCTGAATGGATGCTACCTAGCCTTTTTATAGACTCTTAACCATTTTTACAGTTTCATAACTATTAGGCATGCAAATCCTGGGACGTTTCAAAGAAGAGAACAGTTAGATGAAGATATTGCTAAATGCATCTGTCAAAAGCCCCTGCCAAAATTTTGAGTGAATTTAAAATTCCACTGTGAGGTGTGTAAGCAAATGTGCTAATTTGGCTTCTTTTTTGCCCCAGATTGGTTTCTTTATGATGGGATTTTCATAGAGGTCTGTTGTTGCAGTGTCAGAGCGTCCCCTCAGCTCCCAGTTTTTTAACAGTCATTTAACATCAATCAGATTTGTTAGTTTCTGCCCATTTGGATGGATATTTACCCTCCTTTGTCACAGCTGCATGCCCTGCAGTGCTCAGTTTTGCCTGTGTTCTCTAGTGGGGATGTAGCAAAGCCTCTGCCAAAGCTCCACCTCTCCCCACTGCTGAGTCTGGCTTTTTTCTGGGTAAGGTAACAAACTATACTGCTGCTCCTCTGCCAGTTCCTCACAGGCTGGACTGTCTGCTGCTGCTCTCTAGAACAGGATTAGAGGGCCTTTCACTAGATGACTCTGGCTGCTGTGCATTATTGCAGGTAAAGTGCCTTGCTGCACTTGAGCAAATCTTTAAAAGCTCTTGAACTGCTGCAAGTGAGAGAAGATGCTTTCTGTAAGCCACATGAGCACTGGAGTCATGAAACTTTGGTCAGCAAATGTTTTAAGTTCAGCAGGAAGAGCCAAGAAGGACTGTTCAAAGCAAGATAATAGCGTGACTTCTTATCTGAACAGTGGCTGCTGCAGCTTGTCCAGTGGAAACTGGAAAGTGTTTCTGGAGAAAGACTTTTTTTAGACCTTTTGGAGGGATGGGTTGAAAATTTTTATTACTGATCTGTAATAAGTGTTTGCTTTGTTTTGTGCAGAAGAAATCATGGCCCACAGCAGCAATGTATCCTCAGTAGTCCTGGGAAAAGGTTCAGGCCGGATGCTGGCCACTGGAGGAGACGACTGTCGGGTCAACATATGGTCAGTTAGCAAGCCCAACTGCATCATGGTAAGAACAGGCCTGTTTTCAGCTTTTGGGGGATGGGAATATTAATTCTGAGGTTTGGAGGGTAGAGAATGAGGGGAAAGATTGTTGGGGTGGAGCCTGTGGGACTTTTAAGTAGAGTTTGCAAACACAAAGCTGTGTAACCAGATTCTAGCTAAAGATAGGGACAGAACTGGGTGCCTGGTGAGACCACTGCTCTAGAGACGTTGTGGGAGTACTTGAGCTGGACCAGTGCTTACTCAGATAATAAATACTGTGCTTTATTATATTACCAGGCTAATTAAAGGAAGAGTTTTGTACAAGAACAGCTATAGTTTTTAGTGCGGGCTACAGGGGCCAGTTTTATACCCTGGAGTTTGCAGTCACAGCAGGACATATCCCCAGCAGGATGCATTCCCACCTGTGCCCTAACTGTCACCATGAAGGCTGCCACAATAGTTTGCTGTAGGCTGGGGAGGAGTAACTCTGCTTGCAGTGTGTTAGCAAGGGTAGAGTTACCCCAGCAGTGATCACTAAAGAGCACCATAAATACATACTTAACAGATATCTATCCTGCATCACTTTGAGTGGGTGTTGTATAAAACCAACTTTAGCACATCTCCTGTCATTTATTTAATTAACAACACAATAATGTTGTGGTATCAAAGGCGTTGCTCTAGCCAGTGTGAGCCTTGTGAGAAAAAAATCAGGAAAGTCAGGTCAAAAAGGCTAAAAGGAGAATCTGTCCACTTTATTTTTCTGTTCATTAAGTGTGTGAATGATCACCTTTGGCAGGGCTGTATTTTTTGCATAGTGTAGTTAAGCAGTATCTTTTCAAGCCCTTGGTGATGGCATGACTCCAGTTTGAAACTGGACTATTGCCTTACTAGAGAAGAAGGTTGAAGGACTCACTCTGTACCTTTCTGTGGTGGCAGAGCTGCACCTCTCCTGTGCTTCCTGGAACCCCAGATGCTGAGAGCTGCTGTTTCTGAGAGGCAGGGACTGACTGAAGCTGCTTGTGCCATTCTTGTATATCAAAAGAACCTTGATTTTTGGGGTTGTCCTCTGAAGTTCATTTTCAGTGTTTATATTATAATGATTATGGATGTTTGTGTTGGGAAAGAGGAAGAAGAGGAACTTTTGTAACACTGGGACTTGGTTTAAGTGTGAGCTCTAGTTCTCAGTAATGGCAGTTGCAACTGTGGATTTTGTAAAGAATTTCAATTGCACATAGATTCCTAAGAAAGCTCCATCAGAACAGGCAGCTTCCAACTGGCATTCCCAGCCTCTGTATGTGTGTGGGAGGCACAGAGCTAGCATAGCTATTTAAAAAGACATTTGAGGATGGACTAAAGCAGAGAATACTGCTTATTTGGCAAGCAAAAAGTCTGCAATGGTGGGATTTGTTTTCTAGAGCTAGTTTTAAATATTTTTGTGTTTTACTAAAATATAGGCCTTTTCAAAATGCTGATGTAATTTGTAAGCTTTCGGGTGCTCAAGGATGAAAGGAACTTTATGTGAATTACTGCCTTATGCCTCATGTCAGTACTTCAGTGTTAGCACCATGCTGTCACTGTGACATCCATTGCTGGCAGCAACCTATGGCTTGGTGCTTGGTGAAGGTTTCAAAGTAGCCCTGCTTTTGCTCTTGCTTGGATTTTGTAACTGGTTCATGACACTTAGATGACCTATTTAGAGCAAACACGGTGGCATTGTGCTACTACAGCATAATTTTTATGATGTAAGAATGTGTCAGCCTTGTCTGAGCATCCACACCTAATGTTTAACTACCTGTGTCTCTGTTGATGCATCCTTTAAAACTTAGTCAGCGTGCCCCAGAAAGTGATTCCAAAGATAATGTTGGAAGACAGGTGTGCTGTGCTGAGTGCAGTGATGGGTTTTAGAGTGCTCTGCCACCCTGCTGGCTGCTGAGGAAAAAGGACTGTGGCACAGCCAGGTGGTCCCAGCTCATGGCCAAAGGGTTACCCCTGGAGTATGAACAATGCCATGGTTCCTACAGGGCTGTGCCAGCAGCTGTTGACTGACCCTGATGGTTTTCTTTGCAGAGCTTGACAGGCCACACAACCCCCATCGAGAGCCTACAAGTCAACCCAAATGAGAAGCTCATAGTTGCAGGGTCCCGGTCAGGGTCCATTCGAGTTTGGGACCTGGAAGCTGCCAAAGGTATGTGCCCATGAGTTTTTGCTCCTGGTCATACATACTCTTTGGGGAATCCTTATGTTCAATGCCTATATCGACCCAGAAGGTTTCTGATTTAAGAAGGAACAGGAGCTTCGTATTGCTTTCATCTTCATCTGCATCTCCCTTTTTTGTCCTTTTACTGAGGGTATGGAGCTGTGTATTCACGCTTGAGCAGAAATTTGGACATGTTTTGGGGACACTGATCTGAGGAACTAGTTTCTAAGGTTTTGACCTGAGTGTGTCAAAATCTATATTCCAGTTTCCATGCACGTATAGATAGCTAGGCATATAGAATTTGTGTTCAGAGTCTCAACTTAGAATTCTCAACCTTAATAAAAGGATCCCAAACCAGATTGGAAGTTTTAAGTTTATTAAGTTCTGCATAAATGCAGGAATCTTCTGCTTGTTGACTTCCTGTTCTTAGGTTCTAACTTTTTTTTTTTCCTCTAGCAATTTTTATGCTCTCCTGCTCTTGCATGGCCACATAAATAGACAAAGGCCTAATTTTTAATAAACTGTAAAAGCTATGAACTCATCAAGCTCTGATCCCTTAAAGGCCACTGTTGAGTCATGCTTTATTTATTGCATTTTCCTCAAATCCTAGAATGAGTTTGCAAAGGTATCATAAATCACTTGAGTGCATTCCAGCAGGAATACCAGAAAATGACTGAATATTTCTTATAGGTTACTACTTGTTCATAGAAGGAATGTGTAATGAAAATAGACTTACACTGGCTGAGCTAAGGAGGCAAACCACAGGCAGCATCAAAAATGAAAAGCACTGATGTCATTCAGACACTTAGAATCAGTTCAGCTATGGAATAGTTTGGCTCTGCCTGTGGGGAGTAGCTGATCTGGCTGCATTTATTAGAAGACTTATGAGCCAGTGTCTTTGCAAATGTCCACCCCAGCTCTGGCTCAAGAGCTAATTTCTGCCAGGGGAATCATCAGCTTGTTCCAGATGACAGATGAGGGAGAGGGATTGCCCTTGTTATTATCTGAGCAGTTTTTCTTAGAGCTGAGTTCTGCATTTGTCACTGCTTGCTGAGATATGATGTACCAGTTCTACTGGTCCTTTCTGGTTTCCAGAATTACAGGGGGTGTTACTCGATGACTTGCTGAAACACTGATTGTTTCTTTGTCTCCTGCTTCCTATGCATCCATTTCCTGTCTTTATGGTAATTCTTGCAAGGGGCAATTGAAGGACTCCAGGGTGAATATTGGAACCTAAGAGGTGGTGACTGGATGGGATGCAGAGTCCTGGGAAAGGGTCTGTCTAATAACTGCAGGGTGAATGCTGCAGGCAGTCAAGACTGTTTCACTTCATTTCCCAGCCAAAACTGTTCCTCCTCTGGCCCATTTTGCTGTCTATGTAACAAATGGAAAGATGCACTGCCTGCCAGCTGCCTCATTTCAGAATGGAGATCTTTTGAATTCTGTCTGTAGTTTCCATACCTAAGGACAGGACTGTCATTAAGTTAATTGATCATGAGCTTTCTATTGCTGTTTCTTTGCATTGCTGGGGTAAAGTCAGGGGCATTTCCACAAAATAATGTATATTCCCATAAAATAACGGTGGGGATAGTGTGGCTATCCCCATGACACTTCTGCATGGTGTCTGGTGGAAGTGAACTATTAAATGTTTTTCCCCTCTTCCTTCTCTCTGCTCTGCTTCTCCTTTTCCCAGTTCTTCGTACCCTACCAGGTCACAAAGCAAATATCTGCAGCCTTCATTTCCATCCTTTTGGAAGCTTTGTGGCATCTGGCTCTTTGGACACCAACATTAAGGTAAAACCCAGCTTCCAGCAGAGATTTCCCTCTTTACTTGCAGTGTCTTTGTTTTGAAGAGTGCCGGAACATGTTTTTTGTCAAGCTGTTGGTGGATGCTGCACATCATCATTTCCATGTGTGGGCAGGTGTGTTTGTGAGTGCTTGTGAAATCCGTGTGTGTATTTTCACAGCCAGCTCATAAATGTGACTCCTCTGGTGTGGAATGTGGCTCTGAGTAAGGTGCCAGCCAAGACCTGGTGTCAGCAACTACAGATGTCCTGGTTGCTGTGGATTGTATCTGCTTCCTCAGGCTGGTGTTTGACTGTCAGAACTGAGCTGCTGTAGTAAGAGATACCTTCCAGGAGTGATTCTCACTTGGGGAGTTAGAAAATACCCCTAAGGCCTACAGGGGTTCAGCAGCCCATTCATTCTGCAGTATCTGTTAGCTTGGTGACACAGAGATCCCTTGTTCTGGCAGGACCCTTGAGCTCCCAACATACTGCTCTAAACATACAATTTGTTTGCTTTTCTTCCTTGTAGCTCTGGGATGTAAGAAGAAAAGGCTGTATCTTCACATTCAAGGTAAAATATTTCATTAGGTTTTGCAAAGAGGGGATAAATATTTATTTGAGGACTTGTGAGCAAACCTAAATGTGATTATGTACAGTGAACTTCCTGGTTTTCCAGCATGAAAATAAGATCTGCATGATTTGTGAAGTGGCCTGACAAACCTCAGCAGGCCTCTGCAAGCTGTATGAGAATATGAAATGGATATTATAGGATATCAATGGGTATCATGTGCTATAGTGTGGATGGCTTCAGTGGAGGATGGAGAGCATCCGTGAGGGTTTCTTTATATTCTTAATGGTATTACCACTGCACTGAGATGGTTCTGTTCTTGGGACCTTTTTCTATCTGAAGAACTTGTTGTATATTAATTTAATGTAGAAACCAGAGACTAAGCACTTCTGACCATATGTAAATCTGTAATTTAGAACTGATTCTTATTAGTGAAGCCAGATCTGTATTTACTGTACTTAAACTGATGGCATAAGTGACTAGGTGAGAGAGATTACACACATTTAGTGTGGCTGGGTGTAGTGTCTTGAGTACAGTGTTGTGTTCTGCAAGCTGTGAGCTCTGTAAAACACTTAATTGATTTTAGTTTATTATATTGTATAGGATTGAAAGACAAAAGCCAGAATACTGTTTGTTTTCCTGATTTCAGGGTCACACAGAAGCAGTTCGGTGTCTCCGCTTCAGCCCTGATGGGAAATGGGTGGCCTCTGCTGCTGATGATCACACTGTAAAGGTAATTTATTGTGACACCTTCCTTATGTGCTTGTGATACAGGGGAATGCTGGGATTGTCTTTTTACCAGGCATTACCAGCACTCACTCATAAATACCCTTAGTTCATTTGGCAGCTGGCTGAGCCCCAGAGATTGGTTTTCTTATGGGGATCCTGTCTGATGGCCCACAACACCCATGGAAGAGCTGCATGGGTTGAAATGCCCTTATCCAGCAGACACATTGGGAGAGACTATTCACAGAAAAATCAATGTTTTGATGTAGTAGAGTGGTGATACCTGAATGTTGGCCTCAGTAACCTTGTAGAATGAATTGTCCACAGCACATTGCTTCACCAGACTAATTTCTGGCTCTGTTTGTGTTATACACATTACATGTGATTATCAGCCTGAAAATTGCTGTCAGGATTGAGCAGAGCAAGAGAAAGAGTTCAGGAAAGTATTGATTGAAATAATGATTTCAGTTATTTCACATGGAGTATGGAGGAATGGAGATGAAGGACTGATTTTATTTTCAGCTTCACATGAAATTAACTGATCAGTTATTTCACTACATTTTCAAATGTGGACTTGAGCACAGGAAGAAGGAATTGCTAAGGCATTCAGAGCTTTTGGATTTTTGTTTGTTCATGTTTGAGATACAGTCTGTGGGAACAGATGGAACTGCTATATTTTGTCTCAGTCTCTAAATATAAACCAGAAACTTCTAGGGGACAAGTTACATGGAAAATAAAAGATAATGCAAAAAAAAAAAAAAACAAAAAAAAACCCAACAAAAAAACACCACCCCAAAACAAAGCCTTAAATTATTTGGATGGTACCCTTTCCCTGATTATTGCTGTCTTTGACAGACTTGGGTCTGTTCTTGGGGGAGGGAGGTGTTAGAAAGTTGCCAGTACAAGGAAATCCCAAGTGTATTGGAAATCTCTAACATTAAATATCTTCAAGAGTCTCTGTTTTTTCCTCCTTTCAGCTGTGGGATCTGACTGCTGGGAAGTTGATGTTTGAGTTTACAGGACACACTGGCCCAGTAAATGTTGTTGAATTCCATCCCAATGAGTACCTTTTGGCTTCTGGCAGCTCTGACAGGTACATAAGGGGAGGGAGAAAGTAGGGAAATGTATATGTCTGTTCCATTTCCTGATGCCCTTCCTTGTAGGAATATGACCAAGAGGAATGTCACTCAATTCAAACCTGCCATTGCAAGAGCCAGACATGTAGACAGTAGGACATGACATCTGTGATGGGCAGAACATGGAGATCTTCCCTTCTCATCCAAAATTGATGGCACCTGCTGCCACACTAGAAATCAACGTGTAGCCCCAAGCCTCTCACAAATTCAGCTGACATCCTGTGTGAACAGCAGGCAGCCCTGCTATATTCTGGTAATACAGAACACCTGGCAGGGTGTTCTCTTAGCTCTGGGCCAGCTCTAAATGCCTGTCCATGTCTAGAGCCTCTAAGTATCTCTGTCTGGATTTATGGATCTTAGCTAGAGCAGCGTTCTCTGTAGGTCACTGTATGTGCACAACTGCAAAAGTAATTCTGTTAGTGTTTTGTTTAAAATCTGGATCCTACTGTGATTTCTAGAGCGATGAGCAATGAATTTTGTTGTGTTGTGTGTACAGGACTGTTCGGTTCTGGGACTTGGAGAAGTTTCAAGTTGTGAGCTGTATTGAAGAGGAGGCCACTCCTGTCAGGTACATTAAATTCCTACTGAAATGTGCTAGGCAGAGACTAAAGGTGGGGTGAAGGGGGGGTTTCCTCAGAGAGAGACTTTACTGGGGAGAAATTTGGGCTGCTGGACATACTGCACAGGCCCACCAGGCTGCACAGGTGAACACCACATTGCAAGGTTCATTGTTAGAAACAGAACTGAAGGTGTTCAGTGTAGTCAGAGATCCACAAGGACTGAGCAAGGTGGGAAATGCTGTACCTGATTCTCCTCCTGCCTTCCTCCCAGGTGTGTGCTCTTCAACCCGGATGGCTGCTGCTTGTACAGCGGCTTCCAGGATTCGCTGCGTGTGTACGGCTGGGAGCCAGAGCGCTGTTTTGATGTGGTCTTGGTGAACTGGGGAAAAGTAGCTGACTTGTCTATCAGCAACAACCAGCTGGTAAGACACTGCTCCTGAGGCAGGGGTAGGCAGCTGTGAAACACAAGATAAAATCCTGCTGCCTCCTTGCAGGCCTTCAGACCTGTAAGCTTGTGTCAGGGCTTGCAGCATGCCCAAAGGCTGTGTGCCTTGTGCTCCACGTTGTGTCTCTGCCTTGTGGAGGAAAGAACTGGAGCTTAGTTTGACCAGTATTTAGAAGCTATGCTTGGTAAAAATTTTATCCAAGCCGTTCATAAATTGCTGGCAACTTCAGGTTGAAAAATCCGCAGCACTGAACTGAGCAGTCCTCAAGCACAGTTGCTCAGGGTCACTCCATTGTGCCTGTTCTCAAAAGGGCTGGTGTGCACCCTACTCCTTGGTGAATTATCTTGATCTTTTGCCTCTGCAGATAGGAGTTTCCTTTGCACAAAGCACAGTCTCTTCCTTCGTTGTGGATCTCAGCAGAGTCCCAAAGTCAGATTCTGTTCCTCACGGGTTGATCAGGGACGACCAGCCTCTTGTGCCACCTACCCCCACAGGGTCCTCCCTTCGCCGCATCTACGACAGGCCCTCAACGAGCTGCAGCAAGCCGCAGAGGTGAGGCAGTCTGCTGGCTTGTTGAGTTTCCAGATTTTAAGGAAATGTCCCACACACTCAGTGTTCTCTCTCTCTCTCTCTCTCTGACAATATGGCTTCCCCTGACAACAACTGTTTTTCCACAGCAGAGTGAAGCACAACTCGGAGAGTGAGAGGCACAGTCCTAGCAGTGAAGATGACCGGGATGAGAAGGAATCAAAGGCTGAGATCCAGAACCAGGAGGATTACAAAGAGATCTTCCAGCCCAAGAATGCAATTTGTCAGTACCAGGGTTTATAGTGCTTTTGAGTAGTGTTTGGGTTTGACATCAGGGCGCTAAACTGATTGAATAGAACTGACCTTTGGTGTACTGTAACAGAGACTTCACCTGTGACTGGAGAGTTTAAAAAGCTTTCCTTTAATATTCTGTGCTTGGACACTGACACACGGATCATGTTGGTGAATGGCTTAAAGGAGGCACCTTTACAAGGGTACAGTGATGTCTCTTTGAAGCTTGGCTCAGAATTTAGAGCTTCATTGCACATGTGCTGCCTTCCTGTTCTGATTAGAGTGCTAAGGGAATTTTATTAGCTTAGAATTTTGATATGTATATCAAAATCAGCAGTCTTCATTAAAGAAGGAAAGGCAAAATATTTTGTTAAAGCAAAGACTGTTGTTTAGGAGGCATTGTGCAGTGTCTGTATCTCATATTTATGCAAATTATAAAAATGAGATACTCTTTCTGAGAAGTTAATTGCATTACTTTAATTTACTTATATAAATCAATAACAGAGGGTGGATTTTTCCTAATATCATTTATCATGACAGTGCCTTGTCTCACACTTCACACCTCTGCAGCAGCAGTGAACAACAGGGGTCAGTTTTGTCCCTTCTATCCATGAAGTCTGAAAGCTTTTAGCTAAATTCAACAGTAGTGCCAAGGTCCAAAAGAGATAACTCTGCTTGTTTTATCACTGATTACCCTCATGTGTGGAGTTGTTGGAGATTTCTCTGCTTCAAGGTTGACTTACCACTTATCTGTAGCCTTGGATGCTCCTTCATTTATTTATTATTTAAATCTTTTTCTGTAGGCCGAACTCCTCCTCGAAATGAGCCCTTTCCTGCCCCTCCTGAGGATGGTGAGTATGGAAATGACCCCTTGGTGGGGATGGGGTTAATGCCCTCAAAAGAGAGAGAGCTGCCCAAAGGCAGAAATTACTCCTTGCAGTACAGCTAAACAGAACCTTTGCTCTCAACTCTTGAAAGTAACAATCAGTTTCTGCTTTCCCACTTCTCTCCCTCTTGGTAGAGCCTGGAGCTGCAAAGGAAGCCGTGAAGCCCAGCCAAGCTGCGGATGTCCAGACCTCGCTGCCAAAGCAAGAGCTCGTACGTACTGTGTGCTCTGTGAATCGCTGTTCCTGCTCCCTCTGTGAACCATGTGCAGAGCTGGAGAATTTGTGATTTCTGCTCAGGCTGATTCCTTCACTGCAGGGCAGTAAAAGTGCAGCTCCAGGCTTTGTGCTGCCAAGTGTCTTGCCTTAGCAGTGGAACCAAGGCCAAGCCTCCTACAGGCTCTGTTGTTTTAGTTTGCTGCTTGTGCTTGCAGTGGTGCTTCTCCTTGCATCTCAAAATTGGGACACTCAGACAATCAAGTGCCAGGTTTCTACAAATGCTTGAATAGAGGCTGTTTGTTGCCAAAAGTGCAAGCATTTGATGGGCCAGTATTCATTTTACTGGCTTCTTTAGAATTCTCTCTTAGCCTGGCCACAGCCCATTGCCCTAATTTCAGATAACAATAACAGCACTTGGCAGTTCTGCTGGGGCATCTCCGTGTTCTTTACAAGCCTTAATCGCATCATGGTGTGTACCTGAGAGACACTTTATTGCCTCTTAAATTATGCTTGCAAACTGGAGACTGCTTCTGTGTTAGGGTCCTGCTGTGAGAAGAATGCAGGTCAGAAATAAAGGTCATCAGACTAGGGCCAAACTGTTCCTGCTAGAGCTTTTATCCCAATTTCTCCTGCAGCCTGATCCGGTCCAGAGGCCACCGATTGCCTCCTCAACTTCTTTGACCAGAACAGAGCCATCAGTAATTCCTGCAGCCAGGAATGAGCCCATTGGCCTGAAGGCCTCTGACTTTCTCCCAGTAAGTGTCTCTGGGCAATGTTTTCCAGCCAGTGTCTGGCTGGACCCATCAGAAAGGGGGTGCCCCATTGCGATAAGTATGAATACAGCAGAGTTGAGCCCTGCTCATGAAGAACCTGTGACCAAAGCAGAGAGCAAGGGGCGAGACAGTCACTGAACTATTCCATGTACCAGACAGTGGTTCATTTGAAAAATTGGTGTCTGCCATTACATGCACATAATAATTGCATCCTGGAGCCTTCTTGGTCTCTATTGGGGAGGGTACTCCCTTGTCCTAAAAATGGGGAAAGACCAGAGCATCCTGATGATCCCATACTCTAAACATGATAAAGGAAGTAGTGATTCTATCATGGCCTGGGCAGAAAGCAAATTGAGAGTTTAATGAATTACGTAAGATTTGTAGTTCCCAGACAAGTGTTTCACATTAAAAAATTGTGTTTGTGTGAAAACATTTCTTCATTAAAACATACTGGTTTTGAAAACTTACTTTAAATACACCTTTTTTGGGAGTTTTTCCAAAGCTTTAAACATGTTTGTGATTGATGTAGTAGAAAAAGCAGGAAATAAGTAACTGAAATCAGAACAAATTGAGCATTTCCATTTCAAAAGGTTTTTACAACCATCTGCAAGGAAGTCAGTATTCACTGTCAATCTCTGCACCAAAATTAGTTCTCGCCTAGGCCAGAGAATGCTCCCACCCTTTTGTGCCATCCTGCTCTGTTACTTTTCCAGGCTGTGAAAAACCAAAGCCAGACAGAGCTGGTGGATGAGGAGGCCATGTCCCAGATCAGGAAAGGCCACGAGACCATGTGCGTGGTGCTCACCAGCCGCCACAAGAACCTGGACACCGTGCGGGCTGTGTGGAGCACCAGTGACATCAAGGCAAGCGGAGATGTGGAGATGCCTGAGGCTCATGAGGGGAGCAGCTGAGCAGCTCTCTTTGCTTCTCTGGGCCTGATTCTGCCTCATACAAAACACAGGGTCTCACAGCTTTTGTGCCCAGGGATGCACCACAGAGTGCTGCAGCTGAGTGGTCACAAAGAAATATGGAGAAAACTTTCCCATTAGAGAGTGCTCTTCCCTAGCCAACTTCATGTTTCCTCCACCTTGTTTTGTAAAAGCAGCACTAGATACTAATTTGCATTAGCCTAACCAGTTTGACCTCTGCAATAGATGACTTTTTCTTCCCCTTCTCTCTTAGAACTCTCTGGACTCTGCAGTGGCAATCAATGATCTGTCTGTTGTTGTGGATCTCTTGAATATTGTCAACCAAAAAGCGTGAGTCCTGGATGGGGTCAGCCCCTGGGATGTGCAAGGGCTGCCTGACTGGGAGTTGGGAGCTCTGCCTTGTACCTGCCCGTGTCCAGTGGGCCATGGCAGCATGAAATTCATGTGCTTGTAGTTACATCTTCAAGCCTGCAGTGACAGTAACAGCTGGAGTTATTTGGGGCCAAGGAAAATCAAAGTCTCGGGGCTTCATAAAGTGATTCTGCTGAGAGTCAAAGAAATATGTATGTCCGAACCTGCCACTTTCTCTCACGAGGGGGAGTCAGTGAACTTGCTCTGTGAACTTGAGGGTGTCTGTCTGGGCATTTGCTAGGAAGTCTTATTTGTGTCGGCTCAGCTTTGTAAAGCCTTAGTCTCCAGTCTCAGGATATGTCCTTTTCTTTTCAGGTCTCTCTGGAAGCTGGATTTGTGTACTATAGTCCTGCCACAGATAGAAAAACTACTCCAAAGTAAATATGAAAGGTGAGGCCTCAAGAACATAGTGTGCTTGAGGGACAGGGTGTAGGTAGTGACAGGGGAGCTGTGCTGGGTATTTTGTACCTGAAGGAAAATCCTGAGAAATCTCTGCAGATACAGTCTCAATGCTGATATGACGCCTGAAAAAGAATGATGGAGTTGCCAGGTGTGTGTGGGAAAAGATACAGAAAGTATGCATGGGCAGGAAGAGCAGGATAGTGGGATTTGTCGTAGATGTTTTTGTTTAAGACAGCTCTGGCAGCCAGGAGGGGTTATGTAAAACAAACGGGCTTTGCACACTGCTGGGAGTGAAGCTGTCAGCTTGGGACAAGGAATGAAGTCCTGCAACAGCCCTGGGGGTCTCATCTTCAGGGGAAAAAAATTGCAGCCTCTCTTAAGATGGAGCTTTTGCTCTTCCTTTCTTCTGGGAGAGAGGTTCCTGCCAGGTTCCCTTGGCAGGACATCTCTGCCCTTGAGCAGAGAGGTCCCCCTTGGGTGGAGTGTGTGCCAGGACCTTTGGAACAGACTTGCTTTGTGAAAGCTTTGGAACTCAGATGTGTTGTTGGTACTTGGCTGTTGCTCTCCTTCCCTGGTTACAGGTGGTGGAGTGGAGTTGTTTGAGAGCTGTGTGCTAGGGGGACAGGAATGACATTCAAGTGGGACCCGATTCTCTGTTTTTCAGTTACGTGCAGACTGGCTGCACATCCCTGAAACTCATTCTCCAGAGATTCCTGCCACTCATCACGGACATGCTCGCTGCACCACCTTCTGTTGGAGTGGACATCAGCAGAGAGGAAAGGTGAGGCACATGCTTCCACTTGCTCCCTCCTGGGACCAGCCTTTCTCTTGGGTGAGCTTTGCCCTTGCCATCAGGGCTCTGATACCAGACTGGATATACCTTCCCTTTGTCTGCAAACACCAATCCCTTGTGCTCAGAGGAAAAGGACTGCCTTTCCCTTTGCCTCTGTGCATTGAGTCATACCTAAACGAAGTATTGGGAGTAAAACCACCCTGTAGCTTTCCCCTCTGCCTCACAAGAAACATGATTTGGTAGCCAGCCCCTGGATTTTGAGTTCATTCACAGGATAGCTCCTCTCTGGGAATTGGCTTTTGGAAAACAGCACCTCCTTTTTCCCTGGACTGTACTGCCAAAGGGGGAAGAGGGCTGAAAGAGCCCTTATGTGGATGCTGTTCTGTCTCATCGGGATGTGGGCTGAATGCCTGGTGCTTTCGCAGAGCTGTGCTCATACTTCAGCCTCTTCCAGGCCATTTTCAGGGCTTTTCTCTCCTGCCTGAGTTGCCTCTCTGGCACTGCAGGAACTGCCACACCTCAGGCAACTAAGGATTCATGCTGTGTCTGCTGTCATTTTTTAACAGGCTTCACAAATGCAAGTTATGCTACAAGCAGCTGAAAAACATCAGCAACGTTGTCAAGAACAAGTCTGGGCTCAGCGGCCGCCATGGTAGTGCCTTTCGGGAACTGCTTCTCCTCATGGCTGTCCTGGACTAATGGCCACCACCTCCTCATGTACAAATACAGGTGGCCAAGCTTCCCCTACTCATGGTCTGGCTGGATTTCAGATCTCTCCATGCGTCCATCTTTTCCCCCTGCCCCTCTCCAGCATGGTGGGGAAGTGGAATCTGCCTGGCTGGTCGCCCACCCAGCCCTGGTGCCTTATGGGCTGGATGGAGGACCCGAGTGGAGAGACGTGTGTGCTGTGGGAGGGGCCCTGGCAGGTGGAGGGCCCCACAAAGCCCTGTAGGGAAGCTGCTTCATTTCAGCTCTTCATCTCAGCATCAAGCTCTGGGCTGCTCTGTGTGCTGGCCTGTCCCTGCAGGAGGGCTCTGAGCCTGCTGTCACCCCTCCTTCCCGCTTGTGCTGTCGGTTCTTGTCGCTCGGCCCTGTGGGCCAGGGCCCCGCTCTTGCTGTGCAGCTGCTGAGGACTGCAGCCACCACCCCACAAACGCCTGCTGTGGGGTGGATGCCCTTTCCATACAGAAGGGACTTCAGCTGCCATGGGGGACCAGCCCCTTTGGCTTCATCTGACACGGGCAAGGACACTGTGCCACTGTGCTGCTGCGTCTAAGGACCTGAACCAAGAGACTTTCTCTTGGCTTCTCAGACATCCCTGCTGGCACCCAGGGCTGCAGAGGATCAGTGTCTTCAGACTGTCCTTGGATCTGAGGTCTACCTGGACCTCTTAAAACGTGTGACTTAAACAGGACTCGTCGTATGTGCTTGCCTTTGGGGGTGAGGATTTGGAAGGGTGGAGGAACAGAGGGACATGGACTGAGTTATGTCTTTCTACATCCACTAGACCATTCTTAGAGGTTTGTTTTTGTTTTTTTCCCCCCAATAAATGTCTGTCAGAACCTTTCTGTCCCTCTTTCTTCTTTCCTCTGGGGAAAGAGGTTCCTCTTGGTGCTTTCCCTGCTCTTCCCAGCCTGTCTCCCATTTTATACAATGGAGCCTGTTCTCCAGGAATCTGTAACTTATAATGAATTTTATTAAAATATTTGTAATTTTTTTTTAAAGTTGTGTTAAATGCCTGAATCTCTTGAAGTGCTCTTCACCTTGGCATAGCTCCTGGCTGGGAGTGCCCAGGAAAAGCAGGGCTCTGTTCCCTGCCTGCCCCAGAGGAAGCTGACCATTCTCACCCTTCCTGCTGGGAGGCTGTGGTGAACAACAGGAGAACCAGCACTTGCCAGGTGCCTTGTGGAAATCCCAGGGGCAGTTTCACTCTGCTGGGTCATTCTCAGCCCAAGGAGCAGTGTCATCATTTAGGGCTCATCCTTCTCCCTGGCTGCACACAGATCTCCCTTCCCTGGCGCTCCAGCAGATCTGGGCAGAGTGGCAGTGCTGCCTCTGAGATCCCGAGCCAGTGTTTGGAAGGCTGTTCTGGGGACGTGGAGTGGGGCCATCAGGAAAGCTAAAGCCAGTCCCCACATTGCTGATGCTTCATCCAAACAGTCAAGTTTTGGGAACAAAGGGGAGTGCCTACCCTGCTCCGTGGCTCTGGAGGAGGTGGCTCTGAAAGTGGCTTGTACAGCAAGAGGCCCTGGCACAGCCACTGCAGGACTGACGGTGAGTGC
The DNA here is from genome assembly GCF_026979565.1 of Vidua chalybeata. Lineage (NCBI taxonomy): Eukaryota > Metazoa > Chordata > Aves > Passeriformes > Viduidae > Vidua > Vidua chalybeata. The sequence continues at coordinate 15,018,774 of NC_071540.1, forward strand.
TGCTTGCTCCGAGCACCAGGACACTCACAGGGTGCGTGTCCTCCTGCTCTGCAGCTGCTTCCTGCTTTATCTGGTGATAATCCCATGCCTGGACCCCCATGAGGTGTGAAAAGGCTCTGCCAGCCACCAGCCTATTGCGATATGAGGTGGAGCAAGACATGGGCACATTGAGACTCACTTCGGATTTAACCACTGCTCTCCTGCTAATTGCAGGACCCTGATAGATGCAAAATGGGGTGGGGACTGTGTTGCCAGGTTGGCCCCGGGGGCAGCTGCTAGGGGAAGGATATGATGGGCTTTTCCAGCCCTATGGGAGATGCTGTGAGGAGGGAAGAAGCACCCACCCCACCTCAAGCAGGGTTCAAGAACAGTGCAGCACAGGAGGATTGGCTTTAAGAGTTTATTTAAAATAAGTTTTGTTACAAAACAGGGTATTTTTTAATTATTAAAATACATAGAAACATCTAATCTTACAAAAGGCTAAATTTATTTTTCCCTTTTTTGTTTTTAAATAGAATACGCTGTGGAAGCGCGAGAGGAGAGGGCTGTGGTGGAAAGAGCCATCAGTGCATCCAGCAAGGGTTTACAGCAGGAGATGTACCCACAGGTGGGTGTTGAGAGGTCCAAGGGCAGTGTCATCCCCTCCCACGCCCCTGCCAACCACCATCCCCATACATAAGCCAAGAGGCTTTTGGACTGGAGGCTTGGGGTCTTTTTGTTTGTTTTCCACTAGTTTTCCATTCCAAGACCATGTAAACAGGTATAAATATTTCAAACACTTTCATCTCGACCACACACTGTGATCTCTCTTGACAAGACATCTGGTAAATAACTTTACAATAGCTTCATTCGAGACTGCTCCATCCCCCCTGGTGCCGTGTGCCACAGGCAGCCAGCGTGGGGCCCTGGCAGCACTGGCGCCACGAGGAACGGCAGCTCAGCTCATGCACAGCACTGGGGGCCTTCATGCAACAACAGGGCTTGAGAAACTGACAGGGAAGGGAGCTGCTGGGATTTTTTTGTAGCTTAACTTGGAGGAAGTGCTGCTCTGAAAGACATTGGGCAGCTGCCCAGACGCAGTCCTGCAGGAGCTCTGGCGAGGCTGGCCCCGTGGCAGTAGCAGAGTCAGGGCCAGGGACTGGTCTGGCTCTGTGCACCCCTTCCAGCTAGATCTCATTGTAAAAGCAAAGCTGGAGAGATGGAGGGAGCACCCAGCAGCTCCCTCTCTGGCAAAAAAACATCTGTTCAGCAAAAATGAACTCACAGAGCTGAGCATCCGAGGGGGCAGATCTCTGCCCAGCACCACTGTCCCCTACGCTGAGAGGGGGGCATGGCTGCTGGGAGACCCTGACCCCGTGCTGCTCATGGTAAGAGGTGCCCTCACCCTCTGGTCATGGGTCCTGGTGGCCAAGGGAACAGCACCAAAGCCTTCATGTCTTCCAGCAGCCGTCTCTGTGTCACTGTGAGGGGCTGGGTCCTGCAGCAGGTTGGATGCCATGGCTGGCACTCATCACAGGGGGATTGGCCTCAGCTTCCCTGAGGGGAGACATACATGGGTTACAGCAGGCAGGGGCACAGCCACCAGTGCCCCAGCCCTGTCCAGTGGCATTGTAGCAGGAGCTGGTACCACAAGCATTCCCAGGAACATCCCTGCACAGTCCAGCAGCCCTGCCCTGCCTGGGAAGCGGGGTGAAAGCAGAGCCCTCCACCAGCACCAGCTGCAGGCACTCACCTGGCAGCCACGGCTGCCCCTAAGTCAGGCTGAAATCGAAGGGGAAAAAGGTTCAGCCTGCTGGCATTGCCCTCCCCTTGCCCCCCCTCAAGCCATCAGCAGTGTCTTTGAACCAGGGGACTCTTGGGGAAATGCTAACTATGGCTAATTAGCCATTAGCTAATGAACTGACTACAGAGCTGCTCACTCCCCACTGCAGGGTTTGCCATGGGCTGTTGGCTGGAGCCTCCTGGGACAGAGGGACCCTGTCTGGGCTCTCAAGCTGTCCCACCACCCACCTGAGGTCTGGAGCTTCCTGCGGATGGAGGCAGAGCGACTGGAGAGCTGCCCTGGGCTGGGGGATGCGTGACCCCGGCCAGGTGGTGCTGTGGAACCCGGTGAGTCACCCTGGGAGGAGAGGGGACACAGCTCTAGAGTCAGGCCAGGCCAGGCCCCAGAGGGAAGGAATGGGGATGGGCTCACAGGCAGATAGTGCGTGCCTGGGTAGTGTGTCCAAATGTTCTCAGGGTGTACCATGGGGCTGCTGCAAAACAGGGCTTGGAACAGACAAGGTGGTGGCATTGGGTGGACACTGCAGTCTGGGGACAACCTGCATCCCACCAGGTGGTTGTCCCCAATGGAGGTGGCTCTAGGGGAACATCCAACAGCTCTGGGGACTGTGTGTTGGGGCAAAACAGGGGGATCCCTGGGGTGAGGGTGAAGAGGGAGGGCACCTGCAGTGTCTTGAGTACCTCCAGGTGCTCCTGGCTGGGCCAGGAGCCCAGCTCAGCCTTGCGGGAGACAGGACCCAGCTCCACAGAGCGAACCCTCTCGGCAAACTTCAGGGAGCACAGCGTCTCGCTGGTGTTCTTCTCGGCAGGAGAGACCTGGCTCAGGGAGGAGCAGGCACAAAGTCACCCTGGCAGCTGCCTGTGCACCCTGGGGGCTCCCCCCTAGAAAACCTGCTGCTGCTGGCCGGTGAGATGCTATTATTAACCTGCCCCTCCCAGGCTAGCCCCGTCCATCCATGCCTGAGCCAGTGTCGGAGCCAGCTGGATTCCCTGTCACCAACTGCCCCAGTGTGAGGAGCAGCCAGGAATAGCTGTGGCAGGTGCAGGGGCTTGGGCAGCCCCCCCAGGGCTCAGTGTGGGTGCCAGCAGCTGGGAGTGGGGGGGTCATCGGGCAGGGGTGGAAAAGCTGCCAGAGCTTAAAATCCTCACAGAAGAAGAGGGGATGGGGAGACAACGATATACAAAGAGATTGTGCCCATGGTGCTAGCATCCATATGCAGGCAGGGAGGTCAGGATTGTGGACCTCTGAGTTAATTCCCCATTCCTTAGCCTTGTCTAGGGTGCAGAGACAGGGAGAGAGCTGCCACTGGCACCATGATTGCAGACTGGAAGATGTCCCATGGCAAGCCCCATCCCTTGATTCCAGCCTCCCTCCCACCTGCCTCAGCACTAGGGTGAGAAGGGGCTCAGAAATCACAGTGACTGGCTGTGGGGATGCAGGCACCGGGTGCCCAGCCCCTACCTGCACCATCATGAGGGTCTTGCTGTCGCCGCTGAGCGAGTCCTGCAGCAGGTAGGTCAGCTTGGAGTTGCGGAAGGGCACGTGGCCCTGCCGGGAGCGCAGGGCGTAGATGACATCGCCCAGCGCCGACAGGGATTTGTTGATGTGCTGCGCCTCGCGGAGCCGGCTGCCCTCCGCGCCCGACCGCCCGACCCGCTCCGAGCCTGCCAGGTCCACCAGGTTCAGCTTCCCTGAGGACACAGCCAAACCCCACCGCTGGCATCAGCGCCCGGCCCTACACACCCCTGGGATGCCACAGCCCAGGTGCCTCGGGGAGGGTTTGCTGTGTGACACCCACCTGTGGTGCGGAGCCCCGTGCTGCGGTCGAGGCCGCGGACGGTGACGATGAGGAGGGCGTGGGAGCGAGAGCTGTGCTCGTTCAGGTTGGTGCACTCTGTCACCCGCTTGATGTGGCCAAACTCGAAGACCTGGGGGAGCCCGGGGAGTTAAGGGGGTGAGGCCAATCAGCCTCAGCCCCACCACAAATCCCCTGTGATCCAGGGATGGCCAGGGTTGTAACCTGAGCACCAGCCCCGCACGGGGTGCCTGGCCCATCAGGGTAATGACCGCTGCCAGGTCTCAGCCTGGTGATGCACCAAAGGCAGGGGGTGACAGGCAGGGCACTGTGGTGACAGCCGCATCCCACTAATCCCTCAGGAACTCTCTGGGCCCCATGCTTTTATTTTTAACCCCCTGTGGCTCATCCCATGGGACAGTGACCGTCACATCACACCCAGGGACCTATTTTGGTCTCTGTTGCTCCCCATGGCTTCAGAAATGCTCCCAAATCCAGGAGTCACACACCGAAGACCCCTCCCCAGTTCACTGCAACACCTGCTGCCACCCTCCTGTACCCGCTGCCCCCATCTCCTCACACCTTGTTGATGTCCTCCACGCTCTGCACCCTGAACTCGGTGAGTCCAGGCACGTAGAGCTGCCCGCTGCCATCAGGGCACAGCTTGATCTCCAGCTTCTCCTGCGGCTCCTTCCCCAGCAAGTCCCTGGGCAAAAGGGCACTTGTTATCATTCCCATCCCAAGGGAGTGCTGGCATCCATTCCGCAGCTCAGGGCTGTGTGCCGACACTGCCAGAGCAGCCATCTCTTCCTGGGAAAGCTGCACATCCTATTTATAGACCTCAACTCTCTTGGCTCCCATGTGCCTCCTCTCACCCAGCTCAGACCCCGCTCCCATCCCTGCTCCCAGTTACTCTCATGGATGAGAACCCAGGCTCCTCCCCTCCTGTGGCTGGACTAGGAAGGAAAATATTTCTCATGCTTTCAGCTCCCAGTTACAAATTCCTAAATATAGTGTCCATGGGTAGGGAAAGGGGGGAGAAGGGGATGCCCCCACCACTGCATCAAGGCCAGAGAGTGGGAGTGATGGCACAGCTGGGAGCCTGTGTAAGCAATGGAGCTCATGGGAAGGGCAGTGTGCACCAAATAAATTAAAAATAAATTCTTGCAGGGCCAAATGCAGTGCCCAGGGCCTTGGGACAAGTTGTGAGGCCCAGGAAGGGGTGGAGGGATGTGGGGGAGAGCAGCATGGGGTGATATCCAGAAAAGTTTCTTCCCCATCCCCGTACCTGAGTGCCTCGTTGTAGATCTCGGCGGCGCTGACAGTGATGGTGTAGTCCCAGTCAGCCGCTTTGCCCCGCACCTCGGAGAAGAGGAGCTGCAGGGCCCGCTGGTTGATCCCTGGGTTTGCTGCCGTCCCCTGAAGGATTGAGGTGACAAACAGGGAAAACACACCCTTTGGCATTTTATTCTGTATTTTTTCTGAGCAGAAGCAAAGCCCAGGGGGATGTTGTGGAGCAGCAGTGACCATCACTGGTGCACACCACGTCTGAGCTGGCCACCAGCCTGGGTGACAGAGACTGGGCACTGCAGGGTGGGAAGCCAAGGAAGAAGATGGAAACAAAGCCAAGTAAAGTCACCTCCATCGTGTAGGTTTTTCCTGCCCCTGTCTGCCCATAGGCAAAGATGCAGACATTGTAGCCATCAATGCAGGAGGTGACCAGGGCTTGAACCTCCTGAAACACCTGGGGAAGACAGGAGAGTGAGGAGAAGGTGGCTGCCTCCCCTACCTCACACCAGCAGTGGACAGTAGCACCCACCTCCTCCTGGGATGCTTGTGGGGGAAAGACCTTGTCCAACTCAAAGGACACCTGCTTCCCCTTGTGCAGGAGGTGCAGGACAGCGTCATCGTCAGCATCGAAGGTCACAGCGTTGGCTGCCTCAGGACCTTCCCCGTCCTCTTTTGTGATGGGGCGGACTCGCCCAAAAACACGGATGTTTCCTTGCAGGAGAGAAGCAGGGAGTCAGGCATCAAACACCGGGTGGGCTGAAGCATCCTGCAGCCAACCCAACCACCGTATGGGGACGCTCCCGTGTCCCTCCTGTCCCACCTCAGGGACACCACACCCCGCACACACCTTTGAGCCGCACCAGCTCGTTGTGACACTTCTTGCGGAGCTGCAGCTCCCGCCGGTACTTGCGCAGCAGCTCCCGGTTGGTGCTGTGCACCTCCTCAATGGCCTGGCTGATCTGGGGACAGCGGAGACCAGAGGCTCAGCAACCCCCCAGCACCTCCACCCCACATGGAGGGGTGCTGGGTGGTGGTCCCAGGGGGGCTCACCTCGGCCCTGGCACTGCGCAGGGTCTCCTGGAGAAGCAGGGGGAAGTCGCGGACCTGACGCTTCAGGCTGTTGTAGTCATGGGTGAGGGTGCGCAGCGCCGGCTGCAGCGTCAGCAGGTTGGTCCGGACACCTGCAGGCATGAGGGAGGGTGAGGGGCAGATGATGACACCCCAACACCAGTCAGGCAACCCTGGCAGCCCCCTGCACCCTCCTCACCTGCCAGGTTCTCATGCACTGCCTTCATCTCCACCTGGGCACGGGAAAATGCCTCTTCAATGGCGTGGTTCTTCTCTTCCTCCATCGCCTGCATCTCCTCCAGCATCTGCCCATGGGCTCGCTCCAGCTCAGCCTCGTACATCATGATCTGGGAGAGGAGCAAGTGGGGGATGACACTGAGTGAGTGCCCACCTGCTGGCACACCCTGTCACCTGGCAAGCACCAGGCAGGCAGAGAACACACTCAGACCTGAGCTCGGAGCTGAGCCTCTGTCTTCTGGGAGCTCTGCAGCTGCTGCTCCATCTCCTTCAGCACCTGCTTCTGCATCCCCACCTGCTCCTGCAGGTACTGGTTTCGGGACTGGGTCTCGCACAGGGCTTGTTTTGCCTTGGCTGACTCCACCTCCACCGTCTTGATGATGTACTGCAGGGGAAAGCACCCACAGATGGGGTGTACTGGGGAAACAGCACCTGAAGGGCCTGGGATGGAGCTGTTGCTGGCCCAGGGGGAGATAATTTAGGAAATCATGGTGCTGTGCTGATGTGCTCAGGACAGAGAGACAGGTGGCACTTGCAGGGCACCTACTGGGCACTGTAAGACACCCAGCACAACCAGAAAAAAATGGAGAACTCACCTTTATCTGCTGGGGCTGGGACTTGAGGCTGGCAATGGTCTCCTGGCTGTCCCGCAGCCGCCGGCTGAGCCGCTCCTCCTCCTCGGCCCTCTCAGCCAGGGAGTCCTTGAGTCGCAGCTCCACCTCAGCCAAGCGGTTTGTCTTCTGCTGCACCTCCAGGTCCAGCTCCACCAGCTTGGCCCGCATCTCCTCTGCCTCCTGCTGCAGCTGGGACAGCTGCTCCTGCAGCCTGGCGTTCTCCTGGCGAAGGACAGGACAGCCAGGCCCATGTCACCCATAGGGGCCCATCACCCTGCCACCACCACTGCCACCACCGGCGACTCACCTGCAGGTGGGGGCAGTCCCTGCACGGTGCCTGCTGCTGCCGCTGCAGCTCCCGCAGCTCCCCCTCCAACGCTTTCATCTCCTGCCGCAAGCGCTCGTTCTCGGCCGCCAGCAGGTCCCGGTGCTTCTCCGCATCCGTGCCGCCCTGGGCCGGGAGTGGATGGGAGAGGACATGGAATCTCCACGCACCCCAAGGAGCCCCAGCCTGCTGCCCTCACGGATCCCCCAGCCCACTGTATGAAGCAGCCCCCGGTGTGCCATTCCCTGGGAGTCCCTGCTGCCCCTTTGGGAATCACTCAGTCTGCTGCACTGACGAGCCTCCTGCTGCCCCCAGGGAGCCCCAACCCACAGAGGAGCTTTCACTTCCCACCACAGGGTGACAGCCCCAGGGTCACCAGTGCCACATTGCATTGGACAGAAGATCCCACACTTTTGTTCCTCAGTGTCTCTTGGCCTGCACACTCCAAACTGGGGGAGTTTTAATCCATGTCTGCCCACCCCTTGTTCCCTCCTTCCTCCTCAGTGACCCAGAGCTCCAGCATCCCTCAGGGCAAGGGTGGCTCAGTCCCATCCCAGTGGCAGCTCACCTGCTCCGAGCGCAGCCGGCTGATCTCCTGTGCCTGCTCCAGGAGCTTTGCCTTCAGAGTTTCTACCTGTCAACACAGAGGAGGCACCTCAGCAGCTTTCGGAGGAGACCCCGCGGTGCTGCCCCAGCCACCAACGTCCAGTCTGGCTCACACTTTTGTTATGCTTTAATTTTCCACCTGGCTCTGAGCACCTGATTCACATGAGCTGATTAAAATGAGCATTAATGAAAGCTTTGCTTTGACCTTGTTCAACCATAGGTATAATTTGTCCATGCTGAGCACTAGCAGAAACCATTATTAAAAAAATAAAAAGGCATCATCTTTGGAGAAGGGAAAAAACAAACCCATCCATAACTGTGTTTGAAGAGCTAGAAGTGCCTTGTCCTGCCCTCACAACCAGCTTTACTCTACCTTCTCTATTTTTCTTTCTAGGAAAGTTATCTTGATACAAAGAGGGAGCAAGAGCTCTTCAAGAAGGCCACATGTCTGAATCCCATGGGATGATGCTCTCCATCAACCCTCATCTGGGCATCTGCCCATCTCATGGGACCAGGCTGCCCTCCCTGCAAAACCAGGTGGATCTCAAAAATCCTCAACCTTTTTTTGTGCAGAGACCAGTGAGGCTCTCCCAAAACTGCAGTTTGGAATAAACAGCAGCAGTGAGTGGCTGGTGAAGCCAGCTGTCTCATGGGCTGTGTCATAGTAGCGTTTACCCACCTGCCCTGTCCCTCACTTGACCACCATCCCCCAGATCTCAGCCCAGCTCCCAGTTTCCCCACTCCAGAAAGCTGCCAAAGCCCTCTCTGGGACACGCCTGGATATTGCCCCATCCCAATAACCAGCAAGCAACTGGCTCTCTATGGACCATAATTTAGGAACTGCTGATTAATAACCAATGCAGATGTGCTGACATGGGGCTGTAATTAATCTGGTAAATTATTCAGCCACGCCCTTGCAGAGATGGCAGCAGGGTGGGCAGTCCCTCCGTGTGCCCTGTGATTGGCACGGCTGGGAGCTGGAGCATGGCCGGAGCTCCTCAGCTACAGGTGGGGAACGGCGGCTGCTCCCGGCAGGCCAGGACCGGGATCCCCCTCCTTCCACTGCAAGCCTCCCTGGCTCTGGCTGGGGGCCGGGCGAACGCCGAGCGCCTGAGCGGGAAAATCCCATTTCCATATCCACTGAGGGAGATTATTAAGCTATTTTTATAAGTATTTTTAAGGGAGGGGAGGTACTGAGAAGAAAAGAGTCGCGGCTTGTTCCGGGAAAGCCGCCAGCCCAATCAGTCGGCGCACACGCCGGAGCCTGCCCACTGTTCCCTGTGCCGTGGCGCCCAAAAACGTCAATGTTCCTCCTTCCCCTACCTGCTCGGGCATCTCCAGCTGCATCCTGCTCTCTGGACGTGACAGGGACTCCTTGGCAGCTGGATCTGGCTCGAGCCATGGCCCAGCCATCCCAAAGCTTTGGAAGTTTGAGCCAGCTCTTCACTCCAGCCGGCGTCGGCTGCACTTGCTGCCGAACTGGCGAGCGCAGGGCCAGATCCCGCTGCGCTCACGCTTGTGTCATGCAGAGCATGCCAACCAAATGCAGGACAATTACCTCCTCCTTTTTGACACCCGTGGAACAAGCAGAACCTGACTGTAACAGCTTCCACAACAGCCACATGCAAATCTCTTTACGAACAGCCAAAATTTCCATGTCCCTGAGACGACCCAAGTACTCGTGCTGAGGACGTGCCTGCATCAGCGCAGGAGATAGTTTTGGGGGGGTGTGTCACAGTGGCCAAAACCTGTCCCTTCATCAGACAATTCTGTGCTTTCACATTCACTTTTCACCTGCTGAAATTCACTAAAATTAAACTGCTAGGTCAGTCTAACATGCTGAGCCCACGGCAGCCGTCCTGTGCTGAGTGGATGGATGACTGGCGCAGAGCTGCATCCTGATGCCCAAAGCCCTCCTGGCCACGTCATGTCCACAGAGCCACACAGCCTTGTCAGCACTACTGCGGTGTCACTGGGGACTGCAACCATCCCAAGGGAGGCACAGCCAAAGCTGGTGCTCAGGAGCACCCAGCGAAGAAGATGCTCAGTGATGGAGATCCTACACTCCTTCACAGTGCAGCCATCACTAACTGCACGCCACAGTGCTCCAGCCAAGCCACAGCCTGAGGCTGAAGACCCTGATGGACCCCCTTGTGTCACCCTATCCCCACCATACCTGGCCTTGCAGCTGGAGGGAGAGGGAGAGCTCGTTGTTCTCCTGGGCAGCGAGCTTCTCCTGCAGCTCCAGCAGCTCCTCCTGCAGCCGCAGCTTCTCCTTCTGCAGGTGTGCCATGGAGGCCATCACCTCCTGGATCACGGGGAAGGGCCGGGCCGTGGACAGGCTGGCGCGTTTCCCACCACAGAGCCTCCCTCCTGCAGCGTGAGCAAAATGGAGCCAGTCAGGACACAGCCACCTCGCTGGGGAGCAGAATGCCAGCCATGAGGAGTCCCCAGGGGCTGAGCTGAAGATGGGAAGGCAGGAAACTGGACTTGCACAAGTCCCAGAGAGCGCAGTGACGTGTCAGAGGCGCATCCTGAGTGCCAAGGCGCTCACCAGAGCAGGCCTGGCTAACAGTGGGGTCCAGCTGGGTGGGAGCCAGAGGGATCTGCTGATGCCAACAGAGCACCCCAGGTCACAATACAGAGCACCTGCCCACAGCAGTGCACTGTGACCCAGCCCCATCACATGCCAAAACGCTGCTGCCTCGCTCAGATAACAACCGCCCTCAGCATGGCGCTGATTCACCCCGGCATCCTTTCTTCTGAATGAGCAGGTGCCAGTGGAAAAGCAGTGTGTGATCATGTCATTAAAGTCTGCGTCATTACACACAAACATAATGGAAGCAAAATTTAAATTATACAGGTACCCTCAATGGCCATATTGCCTAATCCTTGTGTGTTTGGCTCTCTAACCTTCCTAATATTATTTTAAACATCACTTTCTGCATGTTAATAGAGCCACCAGTGCTGACAGAAGCCAACCTGGCCGTACATCAGAGCCTACCAAATGACCTGGTAGTTCCCAAGAAGCAATGAGCTGGCGTGACTCATTCCCAACGTGGGATGAGGCAGGACTGACGGTCAGGATCCGGCTGCCCGGCGCCCTTCCCTGCCTGCCGTGGATTTCATCTGCTGCCACCAGAAACCTGAGGTTTCAGAGGCAGGAGCTGGTGCTGGGAATCACTGTGCTGCCTGCGGGAAGGTGCTGCCTGCTTCATGGGAAAACGTCCTGAATGCAAAAAGAGAGACTTTTTTGTCTGTGAGTCAGATTTTCTACCCCTAAATGGAGTTAAGGAGGCAGCGTAACCCGCAAAAAGATGAAATGCTGGGACCAAACCACAGCTCTGCTGCTGACTGTACGCCATGGGACCTATCCAGCAGTGGCTGCAGAAGCGATCAACAGGTTTTGTCTTCCTGCCATGGGCTGGATACCCCAAAAGAACACTGTCAAGTGCTGGCTTTTCTTTCTTTCCATGCTGAAAGTTCAGCCCAGCTCAGGCAGAGGACCATGGTCTTTGCTTTAAAATCAACACACAGAATACCCAAACAAGAAACAAAAATCCCACCCCAAAATCTCCAAAGTTGTCAGGAACGCCAGCTTTCACCCCCTGGAGAGTGTGCAGGGGTAAGACAAAATTACAGGAAGCACCAGGCTCCTGTGGACACACCACATGTCTGCACACATCATTCACGCTAATCCTGGGCTGGGACCCAAGGCAGAGCCAGGTTGAGAGCTGCAACACTCAGCTGCAAGTCAAACTGCCAGGCAGGAAAATCCCCAGAGATCACTACTTCCTCCACACTCAGCACCTTCTTCCTGTGACAGCATCCGTGGGAGAGGAGATGCCAACCAGCTCTGTGTTACATCTCTCCCTGGGCAGATGTGCTGGTGGTCATGCATGGTCTGAGTGTGGCAGGCAGGGTGCACAGTGACCCTCCTGCTTTCCAAAATGCAGAAATTTGCAAATTTGAGAAAGCCATTTGGAAAGATACCTGCTCCTCAGCTCTGCCTTGTTACCTCTGCCAATCAGACCCAGCTCCCTCTTTTCTCCTACATCTCTGCCCCTTCCCAACCACTACCACACCTCAGGAGCTGTTCTGGGATGCAACTGGGGACCAGGCCAGGAGCAGCTCCTGAGATGTGCCCTGACAAGCTCACACAATTCAATCCTGATGGAGACAGACAGGAAACTATGAGACCTTGGGATTTCCTGACCCTGGCACAGCCAAGCATGCTGCAAGCATTTCCACACACGTTGCATTTTCCTTAAGGAGGAAACAGCAGCGGGTTCCTCGGAGCTCACCTGCTCTGTTCATCCAGCTCAATAATTCAACAGTCCCTGTCACCAGCCAGCAGCTGGCCAGTGTTGGATTTCTCCTGTGACCTGTTCCCACAGTGAGCACAGCCACACATCTACACGCACCCCAAAAGAGGAGAGGTTTCCTTGACACCCGCTGGCAGATACCAAGCCCTCATTCCATCCCATCCCATCCCATCCCATCCCATCCCATCCCATCCCATCCCATCCCATCCCATCCCATCCCATCCCTCCTCCTGAGCAGCCAGCACTGCATCCCTGCTCTCCCCTTACCTGCTTTCTCCAGGTTCATGGTGGAGGCTGCCTGCACCGCCGCGGCAGCCGCCGGCTCACGGGGGGCTGCAGGCGGCTCCTCCGTGGCCGGTGTCGGGGCCCGGTGCCGCGGCTCCTCCCGCCGCTTGCACGTCGTGTCCCGCAGGGCCTGTGGCAGAAACAGGTCAGGCAGCTGAGACAGTGACTGCCCACACCATGCTGGACACGGTGTCAGCAGCTGGCACTTCACAGGGCTGGCCAGGAGGAGCGAGCAGGGCGGGAAGTGCGGAAGACAGAACAGCGGAGCTTGGGGAAACCCTCCCTCCAAGGGAGTTCTGTGTTGGGAAGCTGCCACAATGAACTTATCATGTTTTCAGTTCTCCACACAAAAAACTTTGCTCAGCTTGGCCACACAGCTATACTGAATATTTCCTATTTTTCTCCCTATGGCCTTAAAATCAAAGAGACTCTGACTTGCAGGCATGGCTCATACCCTGTGGGATGGAGCCCAGCTCCAAGAAAATCAGAAATCTGAAAGGAGCTTTCATAAGGCTGCTATAAAAGGGGATGATCAGCCAAGCTCACCCTGCTCAATAATGCCTTTTCTTTCTTAAATCTTATCTCAAAGCCTGTGGCATCACCCCACAGGCCAGTGGTGCCGGGAAAACCTCGCTCCAGCAGAGGGGCAAATACTGGTACATGCCAGTAGTAATTTGGGAGTAATTTGGAAGGAGGCGGCAGCATCCCCCTGGAGAAGCTGCGTGTCTGCAGTGCCTCTGCATCTGAGACTCCTGAAGGGTTTTGCCGAAGGCAATTCATCAAGGCTGGTGTGTGATAAAGAAGGTGTTTTCCTTCTTTTCAAAGAAGGAGAATTTGAATGATTTGCCTGAAGCCTGGAATGAACTAGTGGCAGCTACACCAGTACATGGTATCCTGACACTGTCCCTGGCCATGGCACCCTTCCACCTCCTCCTCCTCCATCCCACGGGCAAACACCACCTCACGGCATTGCATTTTCTTATCACACCTCTGCCTTGAGCCCTCCTGCCAGCATGACCCATAAGTGACCCAGAAAATGCTATTCTGTCATGAACACTGTTCTCCATTGATGCCTTTTCACTCCCCAGAGGTGCTTTTCCCTCCCCAGCCAGGCAGCAGCTCTGCTCGAGGCACACACTGCTGGGGTCCAGAGACAAACTGGTTGTGGGGAGGGAGGGAACCAGTTGGCTTCCACCTGGATGGCCCAGATTGTTGCAGGACATCCTCCCCATCACCCTAAAACTGCCCCCCCCATACATGCCATGGCTGGCTCAGTGTTCCTCACCTGGAGAGCCCGGCAGAGCCCACGGGGGTTTGCAGTGTCCGGCCAGCTCACGCTGAGGATTTTATGGTGAAGCAGTGCTGGTAGCAGAGGAGCCCGGGGAGAGGCACCTGCTCCGCCCCCAGTGCCGAGCCTGTCCTGCCCACGGCCTGAGATGGAGCAAAAGCATCACTGGATCCACCTGGGAGCCCAGCACAGACACAGCCTTCGGCCAGCTCAGCAAACCCACCTCCTCCTCCCTGTTGCCGCCACCACACCGGTGCGGCAGAGACAGTGCATGACTTTTATTAAAAATGTTAATTATGTTAATTAGAAAAATTAGCCCTCCGGGGGGCGGAGACTGGTTGCCAATGACTAGTAATGAGAATTCAGGGTGTAGCTTCCGTCTGGCCTCTGCAGGACCAGATCTGTCCCCCCAGCAGTGATATCCCAGCTCTACCCTTGCCAAGCTGCTCCACTTCCTGCGATCCCATCTCGGAAAAGCTGCCAAAGCCAGCTTGCATCACCAAAACCAGACAGACGGACCCTGACCGTGTCACCTCCCTCCACTGCCCCCAAATATTTCCTTCATTTGTCAGGCAGCCAAACCCAAAAGCAGCCAGGGCAGCACTTCCCTGTCCTGCTGAGCCACATAGAAGGAAACAGCAACTCAAGGAGCCTTCTCCCCTAGCTGTGTCCTCCTCTGCTACAGAAAAAGCAGCTGGCAAGGGCTACATCCCACTGCTCAGAGGCCCTGTGCCCCCCTCAACTGTCTGCCACAAGTGCTGCCACCATTGCAGGTGGCCAAATCTCTTCTCCAGCTGGCAGGGAAAAAATCAATCGCTCACAAATCAAACCTCAATAATGCAGCCTTTTTCCCCTAAAATCACGTGGGTGAAGTTGGGCCGGAGGTGGGACCAGTGTCTGGAGGGACAAATGCCCTTATGAAGTTAGTCCATCACTCTGGGCTTCTTCCCAGCCACTAACTATCCATAACATTTTGCACACGCCATGAAAATTGAGTGTTTCCAAAGTGCTGGCAAATGCCCGGATAACAGGCGATGAGTTCCCCATTCCGGCACGGGCAGCAGCAGCCGCTGGGCAGAGAAAGAGCTGAAAACCCTGGCTTTGGAGGCTTTGGTGCCAACCAGCATTTGGCTGGACTGGCCCAAGTGCCAGAGAAGATGTGCCCAGAGAAGCGGCTGCCAGCACAGAGGGATGGCAAATGCTGAAGCCAAGAGCAAAAGAAGTTCAAATACGGGGGTTCAGCCTCCACCTTTGCCAAAACCCATTCAGCACCATTGGTGAGTGAGGTGGGAAGGGCTGTTTCCCAACAAGCGGCTGCAGGTTGGGGCAGGCAGCTGCCCGCCTGCCTGCAAAGCAGCTCAGCCGCCACAGAGCAAAACTCTGACTAGACTCACCCCTGGGGTCCATGCACCAGGGAGGGATAAGGAGCCCTTCCAAGGAGCCGAGGCTGGGAAGAGACAAAGGGCCCGCATTCAACCTGCCATGCAGATCACTATTTTCTACCTTACATGTTCAATTTTAACCTTTCTCCCTAAGTTTCCCGCTCGGAAGGGCCAGGACGGAGATGGAGGCAGCCCTCTAGTCTCACCAGCAGGCTGCCCAGAGCTTTGTGCCTGTTTCTGAGTCCCCGTTTCTCAAATCTTGACCTTCATCCGGAAAGAAATGTGAAAAATGCAGGCTGGCCTGTTCCCGGCCTCTCCTTCCCCAGTGAGCAGGGTGTGAGTGCAGTAGGCTGAGCCCCAAGGGGCAAGGACAAGCCACCGTGCTGTACTCACCGTCCGGGGCAAGGTCCTTGGTCTTCCAGGCGGCTCCGGCGGAGGGCCCGGATCCCAGATCCCAGGCGGTGCGGGATGTGATCATGGCACGGGGGTCCCGAGTACAGCAGCACCTCTGCGGAGAAGCGCAAGGACGGACATCTCAGCCGGTCTCAGTGTCCAGCTGTAAATCCCAGTGGGACGTTCTGGAGCAAAACACGACGGCAACACCGGCTCCGACTCCCGAAACACGCAGGAAGTTGCATCAATCCCGTTTTTTGCTCCCGAAAAGGCGACAGCCTCGGGCTCCCTCCGTGCTCCCAGCGGATGTGACATAAACGGTGTCTGTAATTAATTTACTCATTCCTGAAGCCTCTCCAGGCCCCTCCTAACCTCGGGCTGCGGCTGACTTTAGGGAGTTAGGAACTCCGGGACCACGGGCAGCCCTGCAGCCGGGCGGCACCGCACCCACCGCATCTCGGCGCACACAATGCCCTGCACTGCACCGCACGCACCGCTCCGCTCACAGCGCTCCGCACGGCACCGCCCGCTCCGCTCCGCTCCGCGCACACCGCTCCGCACTCGCCGCACCTCAGCGGGGGCCGCTTCGGCGGGGAACGGGACACGGAGCCGCCCAGCCCACCGCGGGGTCCCTTGTTCTCCCGACCGGCGGGACCCGCAGCGGGGCGGTCCCGGCGCCGGTGCCAGCGAGCAGGAGGCGCAGCCCCGCTCCGCGCAGCCCCGCTCCCGGTCCCGGTGCCCGTGCCACCGTCCGCCGCGGGCTAACGGGGAGCCGCGCTCTCGCCGCGCCCCGGGCGCTCCGTGCCAGCGCTCCCAGCCCGCAGACAAAGGGAGCCCCGGTCCTGCCCGGTCCTGCCCGGCTCCCCTGTGCCGGCGGTGCCGGTGCCGCCCCGCGGGGCCACTCACCGGGCGCGGGGCGGCGGCAGCAGCGGGGCACCCGGCACCAGCCCCGGCCCGTCCCCGCCTTCCCGGGCACTTCGGTAACGGAAGCGCCGAGCCCCGCCCCGCACTCGTTGCCACGGAAACGCGTGAAACCCCCGACGGGCGGCGGAGGCGGGGCTCCCCTTCCCGCACCGGGCAGCGGCCGCGGCCCCGGGGGCGCGGGGCTCCGGAGGGGCGGCCCGGCCCGGCCCGGCTGCGGAGGGCTCCCGGTGTGTCCCTAGGGCACCCCGGCCCCTCTGGCCGGAAGCCTGGAAGCACAGGGGAGCCCCGGTGTTCCCCGTGCCCTTTCCAGGGCGGCCCGCCCCCACCGTGCTTCCCTGACCCTCCCTTGCTGTAGCGCTGGGGGCTCCCGGTGTGTCCCGGGTACTCCCGGTGTGTCTCTGCCATTCCCACCCCAAGCCCGGTGCTCTTCAGGGAGTCCCAGTGTAACTGCATCTCCCGTGTGCACCCCTCCTGGCATCACTCATCACGGTGACCCTGGGGGACCATGGGGACAGTGGTGCTGATGACCTACACACCAAGGACCCATCTACCCAAACGGTGCCCTCCTCACACTCTGCCACATCCCCACCTCTCCCAAGCATCCACTGGCAGTAATGCCAGCTGGCACCCCAGGCTCACCGGGCCCAGGGACACAGATATGACATGAAAAACAACCTTTTCCTAACCCAGAGGCAGAAAACAGCCTCACATGCCAAGACCTCTACAAAAGCCCAGGTGTCAGAAAGGCAACAGAAATTCCCGCTTTAAATATAATATATATGCATTTTTAGGGTGTGATTTGTATCTGCCTCCCTGTATTGCACACACAGCCCTCACAGCAATGCTGGTTTGGGTGACACAAGTCACTCATGACTTGCTCACAGTAATGAACTGGCAGTACCGCATATTTCCCATGACAAAGCTGCACTTGGCATCCTTGGTGGTGGCAGCGGGTGCCCCGTGCCGATGGCTCACATCCACACGCCTGATGGCAGGCTGACCTGTGTCCCACGTGGGTTTGGGGATGCAGGAGTGGCTGTCCTTTGGGAAAGGAAGGTTTGATGCCAGCCCCGTGCTGCGCTCCCCGTAGACCACCTGTCCTCCACCTCTGATCTCGCCACACTCAGTCCCAGCCTTTTGCTCACTCCTGGCCAGCTTTGGAGCAGGATTTAGCCTTGTCCTTTCATCCTGGCCTGTCCCTCTTGGACATTCTCAGGTACCCCCTGTGAGTCACTGCTCCACTCCCTGTCACGAGCCAGCCACGTGGTGAGGGGTGACAGGGAGTCACTGATGTGGGGAGGACAAGCTGCTCTAGCCACTCACCCCAGAGAAAGGGGGTTGTGAAGGGTCACCTCCATGTCCCCATGCCCCTGGCACAGAAACTTGCCCCTGAGAAGCCAATGCCATCCTGGCCTGGCAGCTGCCTCCAGCTCTGCACTGCATTTGCCATTCCCCTGCAGCCAGTGAAAACCTCCCAGCTTCCCCCGCCTTCATCGGAGGTTTATTGGCATTCCCAGCATGGATCCTGGCATGGATGGATAGAGGTGTGTGTGCCTATAGACACACATCCATTTGTACATACATTTATCCATAGAGGCCCTAAGCAGTGTCTAATTTGCATGAGTAGCCCATTATCTGTGCAGCTCCTGAGGCTGGTTTGGGGATAATATTGACACACAGAAAGCTACTTTCCCCTTTCCGATAGCAACTGTAAAGCCATATCATTGCTGACTTCATTTATGAGCTGTAAAGAGTAAAATAAATGTTTATGTAATTTACTTTAACTGGTAAGTAATTTCCTGGCTTTTGAATGCTTCAGGTTTTTAATGGTATTGCAATTATGCAAAGCACATAAGTTGTATCAATTACATCAAGTAAGTCTACATTAAGCAGGCACATGCATGAATTCCCCAGTTTAGAAGAATAACTCAATGAATAAGCATGGAGCAAAATCTGAGATGCAGGAAGGGTTCTGTGCCAACAGCCCTATTCAAATAGTCACCTGTGAGCATTACAAAACCCACCCCTCCCAGCTGCTGGGCTATTTTTGGCAAGGACAGCATGGCTCTCTGGCAGGCCAGCACACCAGGAACAGGCTCTCCAGGCATCCAGGAGTGGGGTTACTCTGGCTGCACGCTGCTGGCCAGGTACCAGCTCCCTTTCCCTCCACTGTGATGCTGTTTGGCTCAAAGGAGCACTGTGGATCCCAGGGGATGCCCACTTGCTGCTGGACATTCTGGGGGGCTGCGGGCAGGGGGCACACATGGGAGCCTGTGCGGAGAGCAGCACGCTGCTCGTGCGCCCTCTCTGCAGGGATTCACCCACGCTGTCTGGGATAATCTCAGCCTGGTCCCACAGTGATGCTCCCATCCTCCTTTTCTTGGCTGTCACGTCTCTGTGACCTGAGCGAGCACCAGCTGACGACATCGCTGGAGGTATTTTTAGAAATGCCGCTTTGCAGGCAGGCAGAAGAATGGCAACGAGGAGCAGGGCTGGCCGCCAGCAGCACCTCCTGCCAGCACCCAGCAGGTAGCGGGAAGGCTCGATACATCGATGACCATCAGTGCTAAAACATCTGCCCTGCGTGGACAGCACCAGCCCGCCACAGGGCACCCTGCCCGGGGACAGTGACCTTGGCTCGGGTTTAGCTCTGCTTTTAGCCCAGCCTGTGCTGGAGCTGAGAGGCATCGCTGCCGTGGTGGGGTGAAGTCAGGCAGGTTAATTTGCCTTTTACTTGGATGAAGGGAAGCTCCAGCGATCGAAACACATCACCGAGTGGGGCCCTTTGTATTGGATGTTTGTTCTGCCCTGAGCAAATATTTCACCTACATTTGTAAGACAGCTAAAAAATCCCCCAAATGCCAGAAAATATGTAACTCCTCCTACTCTCCCTTCGAGCAACCTGATAACCTGGTCTAGGAATGCAGGCAGGAGCACACCTGATACCTGAAACCAATTGTATGTTGGGATGCTCCCTGTAGAGAATTCCCACCAGAAGCATCAGACAGCGTGAGAACGTGTCCCCAGAGCACAATTAATTATAAACCAGCTCATTATTCTAATTTTGCTCCTCCTTGAGGAGGTGAGGGGATTTCTCGGCTTTGCTGAGGCACGGTTTGCCAAGCTGACATGAAATGCTTTGCAAAGCAGGAACGAGCCCCCTACATTCCTACATTCCTACATTCCTACATTCCTACATTGCCATTTCACACAATGTCAGGAGTTTTAATTAAGTCTTAGCATGCTCCTGAGAAATTTAATACTCATTTTAAAGTTCCCTAGTTGCATTAATTCAGCCCCGAGGCTCTGATCCTTGCGATAGGGTTATGTGGAACTGGGTGGAGAGCAGGAGCTGGGCAGGGGTGTTTCAAGGATCGCTGCCAAAATCCAGCACACTGGGATGCTGCTTCGGCTGGTGGTGGTGTCTCTGCAGCTCAGCACCTCGGCCAAGCCCCTCGAGCCAGTTAGGCTGGGTTTGGGCAGCCCAGGGCAGCCCAGAGCCTGTCCACAGCCAAGGATCTGTCCGCTCCGCCTGGGAGCTGCTGCATGCCTGGTTCAGCTCTGCCTCTGTCCCCCATGCAAATCTCCTCTATATCAAGCAAATGGCAAAAGCAACACCTTTGTCAACTTGCTGCATTCAGGCAGACAAAAGCTCTGCTGTGCTGGCAGCCAGGGTAGTGCCATGTGAGATGTAGCAGCCTTTGGGTGGGTGACTCTTCCACCCTTCCGAATTTCTTATCTCAGACTTCAGTGCACACCATCTAACCAAAGCTCAGCCTCCTTCTCCCTTTTACCTACCTTTTATCTTTGTCATATTTTTCAGCTGGCTTCAGGAACAACTTGGGTTTGGCTTTAATGCCTGTGTCTTGCCTAAGCAAAACAGCGCTGGGCTCATCCTGTGCCTCTCTGGCTGCTGGGGAGTGGGGAGCTGCTCTGTGGGAGGACTGCAGCTCACCTCCTAAGTCATTAATGTTTCATGGCATTAATCAACACAGGCTCCTGCTCATAAAGCGCTTCTTAGAAACAAGGCTAAGAATAAGCACGAGGTGTCCTTGCTGAGGCTAAACCCTCTCTGCTGCCTGGGGGATGCCCGTGCTGGTTGGAGCAGACCCAGAGAGGGGGCAGCTTGACACCAAATGAATTCCATCCAGGCTATTTCAACCAGCAAATAAAAATTCTGGCTGTACTGGAAAGATGGTTGCATGCCAGGAGGAGATCCTGGTCCTCCTGGTCTGGAAGGAGCTCACCAGCACTCCCCCAGCCAGTGCTTACAGGGCACCCTGGGACCCTTCACTTGGGACCTTGGGTGCTTTCTGCAATTCTTTCTAACTAAAGAAATGTCTGAAGATAGAAGAAGGTGGGTAATTGGAACCTTTTAAGAATTTTACTGCTTCTGGTGCTCATTTTCTCCTTGAAGCCAAGCCCCCACAATCCCACTGAGCCTGTTACCCTGGCTAGGTGACACTGCTGAAAAGGTGTGCAAAGGCAGGCTTCCCTCTGCACAGTCAGAAAGGAGGGGAGCCATCTCTTTAAGAAATAGATTCAGTTCTTAGCAAACCCATTTATTTTTAGTGCCCTCCAAAATGTGCTTGTCTTTGGAGAAGAAACGAAGCAAACAAAGTAATTCTGAATAATTTAGGGAATAGAGTTTTGGGGCTGCAGTAAATGGTTGTGCTGTGCTGGGGCTGGAGGAATGCAGGGCTCACTAATAACATCCAGCTGATTAAGGCATGGGCAGAGGTAAATCAGTGAGAGCCTCTGCAGGGAAGAGGGAAATATTCCTGTGGTCATAAAGCAAATGCAGCCATGCGAAGGAAAATATTGTGCTGAGCGATGGGCTCAGCTGCATCCTGGCTGCATCGCGAGAGCTGCGCCCAACAAAGGGATGAATATGCAAACGAGGTGGGATATTCACCGATGGAATTAAACAGCTTTCCTGCTAACCGGCTTTGACTGCTCGATATCCAGCTGCCTGCAAAGTCCCACTGCGAGTCCATCCTGGCATGGGCACAGCACGCTGGCCCCTCAGGTCCTTGGCTCACTCGTGTCACCTTTCTGTGCCCCAGGAATGCTCAGCAGGCGCGGTCTCAGGGCTGCTGTGTGATGCTGGATCCACGCTGCCCTGCAGCTTTGGCACCAGGGGGATGGAAACAGGATCCTCCCTGGATAACCGACACCCGCTGTGGATAATGGATATCCCAGTGCTCACACTGGCAGCAGGACACCAGCAGAGATCCTTCACCACAGCCTGGGTCCAGCCCTGCCCAGGTGTCCATTTGCATCCAGTCCCCATTTCCCTGGCACCGGAGGGATGCTCCCACTGCCTCCACTCACTGCTGGGTGATTGCTTCCCTGCTTTTATCTACACTGAGCTGGAGCATTCCAGCCCACCCCATGCTATCACAGCTTCCCACTCACAAAGGAAAAAGGCTGAGGTCTTTTGAGTTTAACTTGCTGGAGCATATTTCATGGTAATTTAATTATTATGGACCTAACTGGGACCAGATTTTTTTTTTTTTTAATTCTAAGGTGCAATTGAGATGATGAAGAAAACTGCATTCAGTTAAGAGTAAGTCACCAAAGACACCCATGAATCTACCTGCCAAAATTTTACAGGAAAAACAATGTTTTCTTGTTAACACAAAAATAGATGCATAACTACCACAGCCACTCATCCTGTTTCAAAACAAAAGCAAAATTTCTTGTTCCTGTGTTGGTGCTTCAAACATTCTTTCTCAGCAGACTATAGAACTACAAACTGCACACGCAGTGCTGGGATCTGTCCTCAAAGCAGGCTTTACACCCAGTAAGGGTCTTCTGCTTCCTGGCTGAGCCAAGGGAAGCTGGGGAAGACAAGCAAAGGAAACACTGAGTTCCAGCCTCCTGCTATGGTTTAGGGAAGAAGGAGCAGCACAGCACTGTGCAAGACTATTTTAGAACAGAAAAGTTTTACATCTACGCCCAATGAATATTAAACAGCCACACGCTTCAGCTCTGCTGCCTGCGCCCGGCGCCGCGTGAGCAGATTTAATTTCTCTTTATGGAGAGGAGCAGACCCACACCCACATTTTCATGCATGTGCCTTAGAGGTGAACGGGATGTGAAGGGTGAACCTGAGTCTTCTCTGCCAGGAGATCCCTTCAGCAATCACTCACAACTGGAAAAACAAGGAGACATTAAGGAAAAGCTGGCAGCGCAGGCAGGGTTTATGCAGACTGACATGGAATAAGTGCCAGCTTGCTGGGAGCTTCATGTGAACCTTCCTGGGCTTTCACATCTGTTTGCAGATCCAAGAGAGGTGTCAGGTGAAACAATAAGGATGAGACGGAGACGGAAATGGTACACAAGGTGGGAGCAGGGCATGGCCAGGGCACTCAGTATTCCAGCTGAGGTGGGACCAGGGTTCTCTGGGGCTCAGGCATCTCTATTCAGTTATCTTCACCTTTAACCCACTAGACAAAATGTGCAGCTGAATTAACCCCCTAGGAAGCAACAGCAAAATAAACACAGAGACTGTTTGCAAACATCCAGGGACATTTCATGAAAACAACTCCAATCCAAAGGCATTGAGCTGGTCTTCATCCCCAGCCTTTGATTTTGACACAGATTATGCCTTGCTTGCCCCCAGCCCACACCACTGCTCTCACCTGTGGAGCCATCCAGGCCAACCCTGGTCCTGGGCACTTTTTCTGGAAGCATTCTCCTCCACAGGTGAGTCTCCTCATGATGCCCATGAGTCTGCAGAAACCCTCGAGGCTGCGGCGCTCACACTCCTCGCCGTGGGCAGGGATGCTCTCCACAGCCTGCATCCTGCTCCTCCTGCTGCTCCCGCAGCTCCAGCCCTGCACCGACAGTCCCGCCAGCACCCACAGAGTGTGCATGGCTCAGCACAGCCTGGGAAGGGGTGCTGAGCTCTGGGAATGGTCCGTGGTCCAGATCACATTTCTCAGACACCAGGAGCGAGCCGGGCTGGCCGATGCTGGCAGCAGCTCCCTGGGGTGGGATCCTTCCCTGTGCTTTTCCACACGTGGTGCCACAGGGCTGGCACACCAGCACTGAAAAATCGTTGTCTTTTCATCAGGGGCTTTGTTGACTCAGTCCCAGCCTCAGGGGTCCCTGAGTGAAGCCCCCCTGCAGTTCTCCTCTTCCCTGATTACGGACCAGTAAACGCTGTTGTAAAGATGGTCCCTAATGTGTCCTAGATGGACCCCAAAAGGTCCCAGTGCTGGTGCAGAGACAGGCTGGTGGGACTCCCCAGGGATGCTCCCCTTGTTCCAGCCTCCCCAGCAAGCTGAGGCAGAGGATGGCTCCTGCACTCGGTGTTGCCTTCCCCGCTGAATTTCTCAGCCCATCTCTTGTGGCTCTATCCCATCCGTGGTAGAGACAGGGATAGCGCTGTCCCCTCTGCTCCCATCTGCCAGTGCATTAAGAAAATGAGAGCTGATTAGAGTCCGTCCCCTCCCGAGCACCATTGGTCCCCAGCAAACTGCTGACAGCACTGATGTGGGGGCAGCGGCAGACAGGTGGACTTCCCTCTGCCCACAGACATCCAGTTTTAGATGGGTCTGGGGTTGCTTGGGTCTGAGCATTTACTATGGTCACAAGAAGTGCTTTAACTTCAGGAAATTAATGTGCTAATTTGATTTTCTTTTTTCTATTGCCTGTTAAGAGGTTGGTTCAGGCAGTGCCTCGCCTTGCAGTCCTGCTCCTCCATTGCACACTATGCAAGGATGCCGAGATGGGACAGGAAAAAGCTTCTGTGTACCCACAGCACCCCATTAACCCACAGCAACAGGAAGGCCCCTGTAGCACCAAAAAGTCTCCTGTTTCTCAAGGCAGGCCAGCTGGAAAGCCCCATTTCCCTCCCATTAATCTCCACCTGCCAGCACTTTCTAGAAGGCAGTTAAGAACATTGAAACTGGGGAGATTTGCAAAATAAACAGCGATCAAACGCAAAGCCCGGGGTTCCTGCTCCGAGGGCGTCTGCCAAGACACACAGATCGTATCAGGCTAATTTACAAAAGGAAAACCGCCCTAATTAGTGTTCAGGAAAGCACTTTAATGAGAAGAGCATTAGTGCAAAAAGCAAGAGTGCCAAGAGGTCAAGCTGCTCCTAATGCCAGAAAAACAGGAAATGGGGCATAGCTGATCTCTGCCCACCCAAGCCGCAGCACTACTTTCTCATTTTTTTAGTAATATCTCAGGCTATTAGTGAGGAATTTAGAAAAGCCGGAGCGTAAAGCCCAGTGGCAGGGCAGAGCCTCCGTCGGCAACAAGCTCTGATCATCGCGATGCCACGTGTGGATAGGGCTCCCTGCAGCCACCTCCCCTCCTTTTTGGGGGCAGAGTGCAGGTTTTATGGGGTTCCCCCTGTGAAGGGAACAGCAGAAGCCCTGTCAGTGCCACAGCCGCCTCTCGCCTGCCGGCGGCTCTGACGGGGGCCAGTAACCATGGCAGCGGAGGGATTTGCACGTGATATTGGTATTTCTGCAGCACAAAAGAGCCTCTTATCTAGAATGAGTAACTGGTCTGGCTGGTCTTCATTCCTCTGGTTATTGCTAAGGCAGAGCATCATGGGGCAGCTCATGTGATGCTCACCATGGGGCAAATTCGGACCATCCGCGTGATGCTCCCGCTGGGACACATCCAGATCATCCACGGGGAGAGACATGAGGGGCTCCAGGATGCCCTGGATGCTCCCCCAGCCCCGCAGCAGCAGTCCCACTGCGGGAGGCAGAACCAGCCCTCCCCACCACTTCTGACAAATAAAGCTGGGAAGGGAGCAGTGACCGTCCCGGTGAGCTCAGGTTTGCAAAATGAGCATCTGCAAACCGTGTGAAGCAATTTGGGCCACGCTGGTTGTCCCCAGGATGTCACAGCCCAGAGCTGGCAGGGATGCTCCCTGGCATCCCCACAACCTGATTTGTCTCACTTCTCCAGTTGTTTATGTTTCTTCTCAAATTTCTTCCAGTTTATTGAAGAAAACAGTTTTGAGACTTTAGCTGTTTGACTTCCAGTTCTTCTCATGCATGAAGTGACTTCTAAAAGCAGGGAAAACTGCACGGAAGAACGCAGGTTTCTAGGCTTCAATTCTTCAGATGATCAAACCCAGCTCACTGATACTGCACAGATCTCCCTTAGACATTCACCCAAGGGCATGAACCAAAGCGGGAAAGTTTCATCCCAAAACCAGAACAGGTAAATGAGGAAAGAATGAGAAAGGAAAAGGTCACTGAGCCTGAGCTCAGCCTAAGCTGCTGCTAACAAGAGCTGTCATGGGCATCCATAGGTTTGTGAATCTCTGTGTGGCCCCTTTCCAAAAGGTGGTCTGGTGTTTTTTCAGGGTGTTAAGTCCAGTGGGACCATTACTGCACTTGAAAGGAGCTGTGTGCTCAGAGCAGAGAAAACCAGACTTGGATTAGCTCCATTTTAGGGGAAGGTAAAAGGGATTCAGACAGATTTATATGCAAGTGTCACTCAAAGCAGAGCTACACAAAGGAAAAAATATATATAGACCGAAAAAGTGGTTTACAGACTGTTCCCAGAACTAGGAGTGTGTCCTGCTGGTTAAGGTCTGCAGGTTTCAAGGTTGAAGTGCTTAATTTTATTTCAAGTTTTCTAATTAAACACCATTTAACTGGGCTTTCCATTTATCCTGCAATTTCTTTCTGGACCTGAGTCTAATCCCCAAACCTGCTTATTTGCTTTTACTTTCGTTACAACCTTATCAGTGATTAACCTGCAATTGCACTTAATCTTTTTAAAAGATTTCTCTGGCTATAAATACAGAGAAGCTACCTGCCCTGTTTCTGTCCAGGGGAAAATAACTTCCTCCACTGTCAGATGTCTGTGGTGGGTTATACTATTCCTTCTGTCAGTTGATTTTTCTAATGGGAGACATTTGTCTTCTCTAACTTCCTACAGAACATTGAATCACTATCAGTTCCCTGAAAGACACAGGCCACAAGGAATATGAATACATCCCCAGTATAAAAAAAATTAATTACATATATAAAAATACAAACAGTGTATATAAAGCCTCCAGTAAAGATGCTAGTGGTGACAGTGAGGCAAAACCTACCACATTCCTACAGCTCCAAAGACAAGCTCTGCTTCTTCCTCCAGCTCTTCTCTATTCCACTTATTTCACTAAAAAGCAGCAGCAGCTAAAATATCACTGCAAGAAGACCTGGTTTCTATGGCAATAAGCAGCTGCCCATCAAGATTCCCCAAGTGCTGCATTAATATAAGAGAGGATCTCATATCAGATTGACCCAGCACTTAAGGACATCAAGAGGAATGAGCAAAAACTAGTGAGAAATGCAGTAAAGGTACATGGAGTGTTACCAAATCCATCAGGAATGTTCCAAGGGCAGTGGAAGGAGTACCCAGTGATGAGTGCCCTCTGCAAGATATTTATTGGAACCAATGCAAAGGGAACCCATTGCAAATACAGCAAAACTGGTAAATGAGTGGAATTTAAAAGTTCAACAGAAGAAAGCCAAGCCATGGCAACCCTCAAAACAAGAGGCACTAAAGTCTCTGTCCTCTGTCATCTCTAAAGAGTCCTGCAGAGCAAACAGACCTGAGCTCAACTCCCCAGCCCAGCCTGCAAGTCTAGCCCTACCTTGACCTTAATTATTACCTGGAGAATAATCTCTCCAAAGAACTAAAGCCATAAACAGATCACAGAGAAGGATAATTTCAGATCTCCCCATGGTTCCAGAATAACCAGTTGTGTATCCATCACCATCTCATGCTGTGTGTTGAAAACTAAGGTCTTCAAGCAATCTTTGCTATTTCAGAAGGTTTTTTTTTTCCCTCCTATTGGTGATTAAAGGCAAATTACATTTCTACTACCAGTATTATGTGACCTCTGAGCCTCTCAATTATTTATTGGGAAATATGAACTGCATGTGAGGATTTTCTGGCTCTGTCAGTGCATGAGTGAGCAAGAAGTTGAAAAACAGCTGGAATGTTGAAATAAATCCACACCAAATAAATGGTAATCTACATGGTGTTTATTGTAGATACAGTGAATTATGAGAGCAATTACAGCCCACTATTTATTTAAACACTATTTCTAAAGAATATTAAATCATAGAAGTAAATAAGAGCCCCAGTTTGATTTTTGCACATTTCCTGGTGTGATTATATAAATATTTATTTAAAGAGTGCAAAAACCCCCAAACTTTGCACTCCCTACCAAAATCTTCTACCTGGGAGGAAACCACTTGCAAATGACTGAGCATAAGAAGTATTCAGGGAGATTTGGGTGAGTGCAGGCTCTCCCCTGCAATGTGATGGCTTCAGACCCTGCTGCAGTATAGTGGAGCTCATCAAATTTGTTTAAAAAGAAAGCAAGACATTATTAACTGTGGTGTTATATTTTAGTTAAATGGTATGCTCTGTCTCGCAACAATTAACTAATGCTAACATCTATTCTGGCTTTATTTTTTGCCACAGAAACCCATACACTTTGCAAGAGAGGGGGGGGGGGGAAAGCAACAAAAGAAGATCCCAAAGGAGGTGAAGGTCAGCCCCGTGCTGCTGATGGGAAGAGGGATCACCCAGGGGGTGACAGCAGCACTGCCACCCTTCATTGTGTCACAGCCAGACCTGTGGAACCTGCAGCACTGCTCACTGCATTTGCTGAACACCTGAGAAGTCCCTTGGCCATGGTGACAGGGCTGCTCCCTGCAGCAAAACCTGCCCCAGCTTTTCCTCCACAGGATGGAAAGTGGCTCCTCTCGATGGAGCCAGAGGTGCTGTGGGAACATGGACAGCCAAAAACTTGGGGAGGATCTGCAAAGCCTCATCCATGCACTGCTTCTCACCACCTCTCAGCTCACCAGCAGCTCGCTCTGCTGGGTGCTGGCTTTGAGGAGGATGAGGAAGGAGCTGGTGGTGCTGGTAGAAGATGGAACACCTTGAGCCATCAGCTGGCTGCTGGCTGCTGACCAGATGTTTGCCTTCCCCTCCAGCACCAGGTCCCAGCACAACTGGGAGAGTGACTTCATGACTTCAGTGATGAGCAGGACCAGAGTGGCTTTTGTCTCCGTGGGAAATGTGGCCAAGAGCCAGTCTGAAGTGGCTGAAGGGCTGGAAATTGCCTGCTGGAAATCTGGATGTCACTGAGATCCAGCAATGAGTGCAGGGGAGCACCTGCAAGCTCGTGCACACTTGTGGCATGTTACAGGCTCTGAAACACTGTCTGGGAGAGGAGAGCACTTACTGCACTTCTCTTTCCCCTCCCAGCTGGGAACCAACTCAGCTTTTCCCTTCCTGCTCTCTGTTTATCCCTCCCAGCAGTGGCAGCACAGAAAAATCCCAAGGTTGGAAAAGAACTCCAGGAACATCTCATCCAGGATTGTGCTTCTCTACGCTTGAAAGATGCTCATCAAATCTCCCCATAAGAAACCCCAATAATGGAGAGTCCACCACCTTCCCAGAGTGGACAGCTGGCAAGAATTCTTCCCAGTGGCAAAGCCAAGGTGGTCTTGGCACCATGAGGGGACCCTCAAGCATCTTGCAGTCTGTGCACTTGGGGACAGAGCTTGGCATTCTCATGACAGCTTGATTTGCTCCATGCTTGGCCTGTGAGCATAGTCCACATCCTTTTCAGATGAATCACTGCCCACTGCTGCTGTCAACCTTGAGCCCAACACAGGAACCTTGTTGTTTTTTTTCCCTTGGTTGTTTCTAGCCAAGCAGTGACTCAGCTGTCAGAGGTGAATAACTCTTCATGCTTTGTTTGAACACTCATTAACCATCCAGAGCCATAAAAAGCAATTTTTCCATAGCTGTCCTTCCACAAGGCTGGATTTCAAAGCAAGAGGGCTGACCTGAGATTTAGTGGGAAATTCATAAAGGTGCTCAATAGATCTGCAGAGCAAAGAAACCCTATATGGTTCTGGGTCAAATGGCAGAGGGTTTTATCAGCAGTGATTGAGGGTCTGGCAGAAGAGAGAGGCAGATCCTACCCACAGCACATAGCAAAACCTACAGCCACTGCATGGAAATCATTAACAAAAAAAATCTGCTAGCCCAGGCATTTGCCTGACTCCTACGCCTGCCCTGGGACCTGCTGCTGTTTCATTGCTCTTCTTTTTTTTCATCTTTCTCTGAAATCTCAGCAGCAAGGATTTCCTCATCTTCTTTTGCTGTGGAAATCACACGAATGGTGACTGAATGATCAGAAGATTCTGAGGATATTTCTTCTCCCAGGCGGGTCTGTGCTCTGCGGGCCGTGACAGGCGATCTCTGGTGCACTGGTGATTTTGGTGGGGTTGGGCTGACACTGGAACCCTGCAATAAAAAGTTAAAAAAGAGGTAAAAGCAACCTTAGCAGATCCTTGCCCACTATCCCTAACATGGCAAAGCTGGACAGGAGTTCTGTGGTTCCACCATAGGATCTCTGCTTTGGGATGTCAGCTTGAGGCCAGAGATGCTCCCTGCAAGAGGGGCTGCTGGATTATATCCTGCATGTCTTGAGAAGCACAGAGAGAGGAGCACAACAGAGCTCTCTCACATCTGCACTAACTCTTGTTTTGCTCCTGAAGCTTCTGGAGGGGCTGGTCTTGGCCAAACCTGGCACTGGTGCTGCTGTGAGGGAGCAGTCCCAGACTGCCCTGCCCTCCTTTAGAGAGGAGCCTCAGAAGCCTGCCCCAGGGATGTGCCAGGGAGAGGGAGGTTCGCAGGGTCCTGCTCACCCACTGGTGGGCTCAGCTCCCCGTACAGGCACCCTTCAGCACTGGGCTTGTTTCCACTCATTCAGAGCCCTCAGTGCCACTGCTCACTGCTGCTGTTAACTGATTAATGTTAAACACAACATTGTTTGAAGCTTCTCATGCCTCTGAAGGACTGCAGAAATGCAGCTATGCCTGGCATCAACCTGGTGTTTACCCAGCCTCAAGGTCACTGCACTCCCTATCAGCTCCTCTTTCCCCTCCCTCTGCACATCCAAATGTGATAAATGTGCCTGGTTCCCTGCTGAGAAGAGTAACAACAGCGTCTGCGTGGAGACAAAACTTTCCTTACAAGTTTAGTTGAGACAGTTGGAATTAAAAAAGGGGGAAAATAAAAAGACAGGGCCATTTTCCCCTTCAGCTCCTCATGGCAAAAAGCAAGGGGTTCCTGCAGAGGTGGCAGGATTGTCGCTATTGGACACAAAATGAGTACACAGAAGTTTGGTAACTTCAAAGAGAAAAAAGAACTAGTTTTATTCAAACATCTGGAATTTATAGAATTCCAAAGGCGACCGTGGATTGGAGGATGGAATTACCACCTCTCCAACCACACTGGTCCAAAGATCAATCAATCATTTCTCTCCACCTACAGAGAAATATGTAAACTATTCTATTTATACATGAAATTGTGTGGGAACTCTGACTCTCAAATATGTAAACATTATCAGAAGGCTAAAGAGGTTTTATGAGAACTTTAAAACTTTTAAAAGAACAATAAAAGAAAATTTAACACTTTTAAAAATCAGGGCAACACAGGATGGCATTGCCTGCTGTGGGAGCTTCTGTCCCAACCACTTGGGGAAAGCTTTGGAACATCAACTGGGCTGTGGGTGCCCCTGCCAGTACATTGATTAATTATGAGGGGCTCTGCCTCTGCAGGATAGAAGAGACATTCATTCATCTGTGGCTATAGCCTAGCTAGAAATTAGACTCAGGCTTAGCACGGGTAGGCAAAAATTTAATGTATTTCCCTTTTGTACAGCAGAACAAACCCCTGTGGGACACTGGCACTCCCCCAAAGGCCTGTGCAGGATATTGGGTCACCCCTTCCTGTCTGCCCAAGCTTTGACAGACCCCAACATCCTGAGCTCAGTCCTTTAAGGCACCTTAACCACTCCAGAGCCGGTGGGGAGAGCACACCTGGCACCTAAGGAAGCAAAGCCACGCTCCCCATGCTGACCTGTGCCTCCTGCGTCACCTGCAGCTCCTTCAGCCTCCAGCGGAGCCGCCCCAGGGGCCCCTTGCCCCCCATCCTCCCTGTGGCAGCCAGGGCAGCCCTGAACAGCTTTGGGGTGTCAGCTTTCGGGGGGATGATCAGGGGATCTCCGGGGCCTCCCTTCTCATCTTTGGGTTTGTTGCTGCTTCTCAGCATTTTCCTACAGCACGGAAAGGGAGAGGTGATGTCAGTCCGGGAACATGATCTGTTAGCTGGATTTTATAACGCAGAGAAACCAAGCGTTAAAAGGAGCTTTGTGTGCCTTAGGGGGGAGAGAACAACAAATCTAAGCGATGCTAAAAACTAAAAGGACTCTTTACATAGATTTTTAAGCGAAGGCGCTTTGGTCATGCTCCTTGCCCGGCTCCATCCACTTTGAGAGGCGAATTTTCGCAGCCGGAGCCCCGGCAGGCAGCGCCGAGGGCCGGGTGCCCTCTGCCGAGGGACAGCAGCCGCACCCGGCGTGGGACCAACCCCGGGAGCGGGAGCGCAGCGCCGGCAGCAGGAGCTTTCCCAGGGCTTCACACAGAGAGAAAATCCCCGGAGACTGCGAAGCCCAGGCTCGGCTGGTTTTAAACCCCTGCAGGTTAGAAAGCAGCAGCCCAGCACGCACTTGGCTTTCTTACGCAGCAGCTTCTGAGACTCCGGGTAATGCACCAAAATCTCGTTCAAGTCTTTCTTCTCCAAAATAAAAAGGTTGGCGAAGCCGTGGGCCACGACGTTTGCTGTCCGGCGATTTCCCCCTCCTGCTGCCAGCAAGCTGGGAGAGACAATGCAAGACATCAACACCTCTGTTCACAGGCTCAGAACGGCAAATCCCCTTTACACTCTGCACCTCTCTCGTTCAGGAGGCTCAGAGTTTAATTTTCACTCCTGATGGAATTTATCGTGCACAGTTTTTAAAGAATGATAAAGGGAAACCTTGCATGCAGTACTATATAAAAAATTACTTGCGGGTTTGAAGGGTTAAATATCGCGTTTTACACCAGCCGAGTGTCTGCTGGGCTGTGTTAACAACAGGGCTTTTCACTCCTGTGAGAGGGCTGCATTAATGACTGGGAGACTGTATTTGTGAAACACCTGTTCTGATCAATTTTCCCATTCCTCCATCCATATTCCCCTGTTTACCAGCTCCCCAGGCAGAAGACAGCATGATGACAGCAGGAAAGCTGCAATGTGTGTGTCAGCCGCTGCCCAGCGTTCAGGGCTCTCAGTCACAAAGATCATTGGGATGCTGCTGATCCTTCCACTTCCCACCCTCCTCACCCACAAGCTGTATTTCCCCAGCTCCCTGAAAATGCTCCTCTCACCTGATTTCCCCAAAGACAGATCCAGCTTTCAGAGTCACCAGCACGGATTTGCCGTCGGGTCCCCCCAGCACCTGCACTTGTCCCGCCTGGATGATGTACATCTCACGGCCTATTTCTCCCTGCAGGGAACAGGGAGCTGGCTGGGATGCCCAGAAACAGGGAGACCTCATGGATGCCCTAAGCAGCATCTTGCTGGAGATCCCCATGACCATACTGCCCTCTCCAAGCTCCCAAAATATCTGGATGGTGCTCACTCCTGAGCATTCTCATCTCAGCATCCCAAAGATTCCAACAAGCTTTCCCCTGCTCCCCTGCTGTTCAGAGCTGCAGCAGAAGAGGTCAGTCTTTGTACAGCTGCCACCGAGGATGTTTTTGCTCCAAATTCCTTCCCTGTGAGGTGGCTCACCAGGATGATGGGCCAGGCCTGGCTCTCCCTAGTGCCCTGCACAGCCTGGCCGTGACTCCCAAGCATCCCGTTACCTTCTTGCACACGTAGTCATTGGGCAGGTAGACCACTGATCTGAGCCGCTTCAGCATGTCAAAGATCATCTGTCTGTCACAGCCCTGAGCCCAAACAGAGCCAAAACATGCCAGCATTAGTCTGTGCTGGCGTGGCAGGCTGTGCCAGGCAGGGCCTGTGCTGCAGAGGGTACCTGGAAAAGGGCCACTTTGCTCACGATGTTGTAGTTCACGTCGATGGCAATGTCCAGCCTCATCTTGTCTGGCAGCTGCACCAGCAGCTCTGACTCATCTGTGAGACAAAGCAGAAAAGTGGCTGCTTCCAGCACTTGATCCCAGAGCGTGTCCTTCATGTGGCAGTGGGGAAGCAGCCCACGTTCTGGTGGCAGAGAGCAGGAGCCAGCTCGCACAGAAAGTCTCCTCCAGCCTCTGCCCACCCAGCAACCTGCACGTCTAATTCTGAAGTGTGATGGAAAATCACCCTTTGCATATCATTATCCCTGCCCTGATGGCTCTCAGAAACAGACCACCGAGCCCAAATCAGCTTTTTTCCTGTCCAGGAGGGTGGGCACAGAGGTTCTGGTCCTGCCTGATGACTCACTAGGGTGAGAAGGGTGAGCTGGTGGCTTTGCTGCTGGGCACACTCTGGCCAGTGATCGACAGTCACTGTCCTCTCTCCAGGGCACGTGGGACACTGGACTCAGTGTGCTGTAAGTGATGCCAAGTCCAAAGTGCTGTGACCCAGTGGCAGACTGTAAACTCTATAGGTGGGCAAACAAGCCCCTATGCTGAGGAGTAAAATAAGCCACCCTCCACCCCCAAAATGTAGTGCTATTTGACAGCAACATTTCAGCTCTGCAGAGCAATCACATGAGATAAAACACGAGATTCAAGCCCTCGCCCTTGGAGTGGCTGGATCTCACCTAGCATGCCTTGGGAGTGCCACGTGTACTCGTACCACGTCTTCACCCTGTTCTGAACTGTTCTGGGGATCCTGTAGAAGTTCATGTATTTAATGGTGCTGTCCATGCAGCTCCGATAGTAAGTTTGTCCTGCAGTAGCAGCACCCACCACGTCTCTCATCTGAAAGGGAGAGGTGGAAGAGAACTTAAAGCTGCTGTCACTTATCCATCAGCAGGTTAAGCATGCAAGCCAAGCCCTAACAGCATCTGCAAAATCCTTTTTGTCTTGCACCAATGCTGAGCAGGTCCTCCCCTGGGGAAAAGAAACCCAGAGAAGCAAACCTATGGATCAAGCCCACCAAAACCACCCCCACCTGAGGCTGTAAATCCCCCCTGACTCCAACTCACCTGCCCTATCATGACAGAGAAAGCAAAGACGCCTGTGAAGTAGTTCAGCAGCTGGAAGACGATCTCAAACAGTGTCTTGGGGTCTGGCAGGCCCCCGATGGTGATGAGGGTTTTCACTGCCCAGTAGTAACAGCGGATGTAGCTGGGAGGAGAAGAGGAGAGCAGAAGAGGAGAAGGGAAGGCAGCTCTGAAGGCATTTCTCTTTCACCCCTCAGCACCGAACTCACAGCCTCTGGCCATGGCAAGCCAGAGCCTGCTGAGAGTAATTATGGATGACAAAAGGAAAAACTGAAGGGCTTCAGATTCCCCACCACTCCTGCAGGTACTACTGGAGATGCTACAGGAGCAGGGGAACCAATGGTCCCTCCAGGAACCTCCACCTGGGAGGCTCAGCTCTGGTTACTCCTGGTTGCTACTCCTTACAGCTCTGCCATAAACCAGCAACGTATTTTCAGCAACATTTACACTTTCAGAAATCATCATGGGAAAAAAACGTGTTTGTGAGCAAATTGTTGGCATGGGATTTAGGAGAAGCCAAGTGAATTCCTGATTCCCTGGTCTTGGACATTCCCTTGAGTGTTTTGTTTCTACCTGAAGATGGACGCAGATTTGAATATCATACAAAATAACTCTCTAGCAGCAGCATTAACACAGGCGTGGGCATTCAGCTTGTGAGCCAAGGACTCTGCCTGTAGCATCAATCACTGACTGCACAGGGGACACTTAACATGGGGATTGCCATGGTGAGGGGAAGGGCTGGCCACTGTCCCCATCTCACACCCTGGCTGGTCTGAGGGGCCTGACACAGGGCACAGGGACACACGGTGTCACTCCTCCATCCCAACCTGGCAACAGTCAACACACACAGGAACAGGATTCATACTTTGATCCTGGTTGGCCAGGGAGCATTCCTTTGCTTCCCAGCACCAAGATCCCACTTCTTCAGCCCCTTCAACCTGCAACTGCTTTCCACCTCTGCCCAGCTGCAGCCTCATCTTGCAGCACTGTGTACTACTGCACATCCCATCCCTGCCGTCCTTGTCATTCTCCCTGGCTCCACATCTTCTCCTGGCACTCCCAACCCTTTGCTTCAGGGGTTTTCATGAATCCAGGTGCATCCCAACACCTCCCTCATTGCTCCAGCTCATCGAGCAGGCTGTGCTATGGGAGACCCCCCAGCCCTGGCTTGTACCTGTTTCCTTCCCCATCGTAGACCCAGGTGGTGGAGCCCAGCCCTTCGTAGGCTGAGGCCCAGTAGTAGAGGCAGGAGTTCACGTGCAGGCTGTACAGCAGGTAGGCAGTGGTCCGAATCACTCTGCAGAAAAACCCAGGAGAGAGCAGGAAGGGAGATGATGTCTGCTAGGGAAAGATGTCAGATTCCCCCCTGGGATCAGGAGGAGCTTTGAAGTGGTGACCATACAGGTGACAGAGCACCCCAACCCTGCTGCTGCCCATTCTGCAGCTCCAGAAGTGCCAAGAAAAGCAGTTTATCTGCTGATGGCTCTTCTTCACTGCCAGCACCCTGTCCCCATGGGCTGGAGAGAGGTGATCCTACCCCTGCAGGCTTTGGGACCCTGATGTCCCACCACATCAGCCAAAGTCCATGTCAGCCAGCCCAGGCACAGCAGGGAAAGAAATCAGTGACTCAGAACAAGTGCAGAATGAAGGGAGCCTTCCTCCCCAGTGGCAAACAGCAATTCCATGCTCCCTCCTTCCTCCCATGGCCCTCACCTGTAGATGTATGCCTTGGTCAGGATGGCCTCCAGGCGGTTGTTGAACTCGAAGAAGGCCATGTACTGGGAGGAGAAGGAGAGCTGCATGTTCCAGGTTCCCTTGGGAGAGTCACCTCCCCATAAAACCCCTCTGCCCCTCATTTCCCTCCTGCAGCCCCTCTGCAGCAGGGACTGCCACAGGCAGATTTGTCTCCATCTGTAAGTGCCCTTCTAGTCAAACGTGAGTAGTTTAGGATTGAAATGAAGTGTTTGACCAACAGCCCTGCAAAGCCTTTGGGACACAACTTCCCTCCATTTTATAATCTTCCTGTCATCATCGATGAGTCTGACAAGCCATAGCTCACCCCAGCCAGCACGGGACTCCTCTGTGTGCACTGCAGCTGCTGTTCTGCCTGATTTTGTAAGCCCTGACTCACCTTCAGACAGCGAGGGAAGCGCAGGAGGGGGTTGACACCCACTTTGAAGTAGAAGAAATCCAGGGGCAGGAGGCACAGCACATCCATCTGAAATCCACACAGGGAGAAACCTCAGTGGGGACCTGCAGGAGCCCTGGGGTGGGGCTGAACCCACAGGGCAGAGGAAAGATTCAGATGAATAAAGAAAATGTTGTCAAACCTTGAAGCGTTGTGATCGCAGGTAGTTCTCTTTCATGGCCTTTTTGTCAGTCTGGTGGGGAACAGGAAGGAGAGAGAGAGAGAGGAATATTGGTTATTGCTTAGAGAAAGGAAAGCTAGGGCCAGCGTGGTCATCCCTGGCTCTCCTTCTCTGCACCACACAGGGAAGATGCTCCCTTTGTGCCTGGAAAGGGGAGAAGAGCAAGCAGAGAAGTCCTGGCTGTATGCCATCTTCCCATCCTACCTTGGGACATCCTGTGTTGATTTTGCATCCCAGGAAAAGCACATCAGAGTGCCAGCACCACAAAAATCAGCATTTGCAGGAGAGTCTGCCTGTCGGAGCATCTGCATGGCCACAGGAAGGCTGTACCCTCAAGGTGTGATTTTTCAGTTTGTTTAATTGAATAAGGAAATGAAATCAAGGGCTTCCCTTATCTCAGGCATGCGATCTGTGTGTTCAGATTGCAATTGCTAATGCATCCTGCCTGGTGTGCTCCTGAAAATTAACCCCAGAGTTTGTTATGCCCATGCCCAAGGTTGGCACCACATGGCTGTGCCAGGGCCAGTCAATGAACACCTCACCCCGGGCAGGACCACCCCATGGAGCAGCACCCCGCAGGCATCCCTACCCAGCAACAGGAACCACAGACCACACAGTACTGGATAGGATGGCACTGATTTTATAGAAAAATGGTGTGTTTGGCAGACAAAAAGACTGCTGGCTTATCCAGTCAGTGTCAGGAGAGATGCTCGTGGTCTCTGGGAGTGGACAGAGCCCTGATGGCCGTGGCCAGGGTGAGAGAGCTCAGAGCAGCAGCACCCCTGTCCCCGAGGGGATGGGGATGGGAGGTCCCACAGCTGGTCCCCAGTGCTGGGATGCAGTGCCCTGCCACTCACGATGATGTCTCCCCCCTGCACGAACTGCAGGCGGGTCTGAAAGATGACGATGTCCAGCAGATAAATGAGGTCACAGAGGTAATCCACCAGCAGCCAGTAGTGGATGTTCGCTGGAGTCTGGTAGGGGAAAGCCCAGCGGACAGGGATCAACCAGCAGTTCCAGTTCCAGGCCATGACAACGAAGAACAGCCACAGCACGTACATCAGATCTGCACACAGGGAACAGCACCACCATCAGCTGGGCACACATCCCTCCTCTGTGGGAATCCACTGCACAGAGGGGTTTCCATCCCCTGACCTGCCCTCAGCACAGCAGGAAAACCTGCAGGAAGTCTCTTGGTGACAGTGTTTGGTTGCAGCTGGGCTCTAGCACAGAGTGAACACCCCTGGTCACAGAACACACCATGTTTTATCAGAAAGCTTCTTCTAACTTGGCTCATTCAGCTATATTTGCTTTTGCTCTGTTCCCACACTCCAACTTCCCTGTTTTTCTTTTTCCCCCCAGCCATGCTGAACTGGTGGCTGGCTGCCTGAGCCCAGAGGCTTCCAAAAGACTGAGGAATATGAAAGACTAAGGAAAGAGCTGGGCTTCTGTGGGGTGGCCACAAGGCAGTGGAATCTTCTTTTGTGATTTGAATTTTTTTTTGGGGGGGTATCCACACCACAGGGAAAGCAGAATGCCTAGTCCTGCTCCTGGCACCCACAGCTGGAAGTATTTAGGAAAGCCTGTGCCTTGCAGAGGAATTTAAAAGTCTGTGCTTTAGTGAAAACTAAGTTGCTTCTTGCTTAGTTTTCCTTCCCCAGTCCCACCAGCTTGCCCCAGCCCAGGCTGTGCTCCATCACTCACTGGTGAGGGGGTCGATGCTGCTGGGGAACTGGTAGCTTTTCAGGCGGTCCAGCCAGGGCCGGTGCTTGAACGTGCAGCACAGCATCTCACAGTAGTGGTCATCCCCCAAAGGTTTGTCCCCCTCCAGCTCCCCTCCTGGGGCAGGCACTGGTGCTGCTGCAGGTGCTGGCTTGGTGGGAGCTGGGAGAGGCCACACAGTTATTTCAAAGGGCAGAAAAATCTTCTTACTGCAGGTTTTCATAAGGTCTTTAAATTGTTAATAAAACAGCTGCCTCCCAGAAAACACAGTGGGTATGGGGACCCAGCAGGGAAACACTCCCAGCCCCACCTGAACTCACATGCCACAGGGCTCTCCTCATCCGAGGTGACATCGGAGTCAATCAGCTTCTCCTTCACCTTCTCAGTCCTCTCTTTGAAGAGCCTCACCAGCTCCTGGAGCCGGCTGTTGATGACGGCGCTGCTCAGGCTTGAGGCCGAGCCGAAGCGCTCGGGCAGGCTGTGAGGACACCAGGGGCATTTCATGCAGGTAGGAAAGGGCAGGGCAGGGTCATGGGATCATGGAAACCTGGAATGGTTTGGGTTAGAAGGGACCTTAAAGCTCATCTCATTCCAACCTCTCTGCCACGGGCAGGGACACCTTCCACTAGACCAGGTTGCTCCAAGCCCCATCCAGCCTGGCCTTGAACCATGACCCAGTGTTGACCCATTCTTTAACTACAGCATCTGAATTTGGTTTTACCTGTGTTTATTTGGGCATTGTGTAGTGAGAAGAACAGCAAGTGGCATGGCTCCCTTACCTAAAGGATATTTGGGATCTTTCCACCCAAGCCCCAGGACGTGAACCCCTGGTGATCTGGAGCCCTGGGCCCATTGCTCACCTTTCCCTCTGCTCCTCGTCCCAGCCCAGCACTCGGCTGGGGGGTTGGCTCACCAGCCCCTTGTCCAGAGCATCCTCTGGGAGCAGTCGCTTCCTCCTGCAAGACACAAACACAGGGACCAAGGGTTGGCTTGGCTCCCATCCCTCCTCCCCCTCCCAAGTGTGATCTGTTTTCCATTCCCCCTTCTCCTACTGGGGTCGTTTCCCCTAATTTTTGACATTGCCTGGAGTAGTTGGGAGTGGACCCCCCTGCTCCTTTCCTGCTAAAGCCCTGTTTCTCCCTGAGCACCAACAAGCCCTTGGCTCCATGGACATGCAGCCACTTGGCAACTCAATTTGGGTACCTGGCAAGATGCACGGAGGGCTGGCATCATCCTGTGCTTGCCCCCAGTGCCACAGCTTCACATCTCTGCAATTCCAGAGGCAGGCAAGGAAAGATCAATGCCAGCAATGCCTAGAGCTAGTGTCCTAACACAGCTGGGGGCTCCCTTTGGCACAGATGGGTTTCTCAGGTGACTTCCTTACATGTGGGCAAGAAAGGCATCAGAAGGGAAGCTGAACATGAAGATAACAGTCCCAGCAAAAATCTAGACTGGTTAGCAAACCTGCAGCCAAGCCCAGAACTTTAGCTGTGATGAAGAAATTGTCTCCTGCCACCACAACTGCTGATCCCACTGGCCATGGCACAAAATGTCTCAGTGCTGTGTGGAGGAGGAGAAGGCAGGATGCTGAGGGAGGTCATCCTGCCATCACAAATCTCCCAAAGAAATGGGAATCAAATGGGATTCAAATGCTGTGAAACCACCACCTTCAGCCTTGCTGGCTCTCAGGGGTGTCCTGCTGGGAGATGGAGCAGGTGAAAAACACTGATGAACCTTCACTTCCCAAGTGCCCTGTGCAGGGGTGGAGGAAACCCACAAACCCCTCTTTTAAAGTACTCTCAAATGTGGATGGAGGAGTTCCCAAAACATCAGTTTGGATAAATAGTCGTGCCAAGGTCTATATTGTTGTTAGGACAACATCCATTGCCTCTCACCAGTCTCCAGCTGCCCTTCCCCTGCCTCTGTCCCCTCAGGGCACCACACTCTGTCCTCACCCCTGAGCAAGCCCAGATGCCAGCACTGGCAGCCCCTTGCCCTGTAAGGGGCACCCTGCAGCAGACACACACCCTCAGTGAGCAGCCAGCTGGGGGGGAAGGGTGTCACAGCCTGAACCCTGCTCAGGTTTTGGTTCCTCTCGGAATGCTGCAGGCAGAGGCCAGAGGCCCTGGAACATGTGGCATGCACAGGGTCCCTGCCCACGTGGCATCAGCCTGGCAGGGTCTGCAGGAGCTTGTTTCCAGGCTCCAGCCAGGTGTGTGGCTCATTTGCAATGAGTCTTTTATGACTCTGTCTAAACCTTGTTCACTCCAATCCTTCACAGAGCCATGGAGGAAATAACTCCAGACTGTGGCCAGTAGAAGGGATTTGGGGATAACTGGGGGACTGCTCAATGCACAGTTTTGTCTTCTTCCTCTGGAAACACCAGCAGGACATGAGCATTTTCCTTCTGACTCACAATAATTGATTTTTATTTCTTTATGTTATTTCTTTATGCTTTTAAAAATACCCAGTGTTGTTTGGAGACCCTCCCTGGAGACCCAGCAGAAGGGTTGATATGCTCACATGTGTAACTGCAAATATGTTTAAAGCTGTCAGTATTTTCACTGCAGGTATTTTACATGAAGCCTTGGGCTCTGCTGTCCCAGTATAAATACCTGTTCAACAGACTGGGTTGTGGACATTTTACCATTTTATTTGCTCCTCCAGGAGCAAAAACTAAAAGATCCAAACTATTAAGTGAGAATGACTACAGCACCTGGTTTTCAGCACAGAAAAAAATCCCACTTTAGCTTTTATTTTGAATTCTGTGCAAGAGTGACCCTCAAAAAAACCTAGTGCCACAACAGAAAAAAATCCATCAGCTTCCTCCAGCCTAAATTTTAAAGCTCAGTTTTAATCCTCGCTCTCTCTAAGCATAGAATCACTGAATGATCTGGGTTGGAAGGGACCTTAAAAGACCATTTAGTCCGGCTCCCTGCCATGGGCAGGGCCAGGTA
Organism: Vidua chalybeata; assembly: GCF_026979565.1. Lineage (NCBI taxonomy): Eukaryota > Metazoa > Chordata > Aves > Passeriformes > Viduidae > Vidua > Vidua chalybeata. The sequence continues at coordinate 15,060,198 of NC_071540.1, forward strand.
GCTCCAAGCCCCATCCAATCTGGCCTTGAAAATTTTGCAGGATGGGGCTTCCACCCCTCCTCTGCAAGCTCAAACCCAGGGGGACATGCTGCAAACCCTTGTAGCAAAGATACAAGAAGAAAATTGATTATTTTTAAGATGCAGGCTCATATCCAGCACATAGTCCCTCTGTGCTCTGAATTTGGGAACAGAAACAGGTGGACAACAGACAAATGGGATTTGACCATGGCCTGGGGATCAATCCCACCTCCAGGAGGACACACAGACAGGGCTGTCCCTGGCCACAAAAGCTTTAAACAAAATGTAATTTAAAAAACGCAAACAAGAGGCAAGGAAGGCTTTGGCCATGTCCTCTGCTGTGCACTGGGGTGACACCCGCTGCACCAGTGTCCAGATCTGCTGGGAATGAGCATCTCCACGCGGCTGTGCAAACGCTGCTGTGCTGGCAGCCCGGGGGGAGCTCGGGGGGAGCGGGGGCCGCGCCTGGCGGAGCCGTACCTGGGGGATGCTGTGCCGGGCACCGCCAGCAGCTCGGGAGCCGGCAGCGCTCCATGGCGGCCGTGGAGCTCCACAGCACGGCCTGGGCTGTCCACATCCTCCATCTCCACGGTGGGGGCATCACCTGCTCCGCGGGGAAGGACAATAATGGCAGGTGAGGGGGGCTCCCCACAGCCAGCTGCTGCCCCAGAGCTGCCCCCAGGCCCTGCAGCGTGTGGGAAGGACTCTCCTTCTCCCTCCGTTCCCTTCTTGCCTGGCTCTCCTTTCTCCTAAACATTTGGAGCACTTATTTATCTTTTTTTTTTTTTTTCTTTCTCCCCAGTTTTTAACACTCTAAGAACTGCCATCTGCTGCCCTTCTGCTTGCCCAGCTTGCAGCGACTGCAGCTACTCCACCTGAGTGTTGGGTTCCTGTGGTTTGGAAAACAATGGAGATTAGGATTCCCAGCTGCAGGTGCTATGCAGGAACCCAGGATTTCCAGGAGCAAACCTGCCTCCCAGGGTGTAGAGTTTCTTCTGGTTCTTCTGAATGTAAACATATGGATTGTCTCAGCTCTGAACCACACAATGTTTGCTTTTCATGCAGAATAAGGCACTATTTAAATAAGCATTTATGGCTTCTTTCTTCTGCAGAGGTAATAAAACTGCTTCCTGCCACAGGCAAGGTGAGAAGCAGGAAGGTTGGATGTTCATAGTGGGTAAAGAAAGATACTGGTTGTTCAATGGAGAAATTGCACTGGGGGCTACCTTGGCCAGACCCCACAGTTGCTTGGCTGTGAAGTGTGATATCTTTCTTAGCTATTTAACAAAATAAAATGAATTCCTGCAGGATTTCTTCTGTGGGAGGTTTTCACACATCTGAAAGACCTCATGCACCTCCTCCTGCTTCACACTGATGTGAAGCTAGTGGATCAGTGTGTGGCTTGACTAAATGCCTGAGAAAAGGCCTGTTTGGGTGGCAAAGTTAAAATCCTGTTGCATGTAAGGAAAAGCAGCAGAATTCAGCTTGCTGGTGAAAAACAAAGCAAAGCAAAGCTGCAGAAAAGGCAGAAAGCCATGAACAGCAAACCTCCACCTTCCTCTCCTCTTAGCATGAGCAGGTTGCACAAATGCTGGAGAGAAAACTGTGTGTGGTGATATTGCACCCTCTGCCTGCAGGTCCTTCAGGAGAGCTTTTCTGAGCAGCTCTAAACACACAGCATTTGCAAACACTCTCTAGGCTTAGCTAAAAAGGCACATAGTGATGAGGCAGAAGCAGACAAACACGTGGATTTTGTTCCCCAGCCTCTGTGCTGCAACATGAAGCGTGCTTTTATTCATTTTTTTTTTTTAATTCTTCCCCTCCCCAGAAAGCAACAAAAAAAGCAACTACTCCAGGAATCCCCCTCTAGCTACACAAGGCCGCCATCAAAGCCAACATCTCTAATACCTAGAGGGAATTGCTCCTCAGTGCAAAAATTGGGGTTGACAACTCCAGCCTTTGGCTCGCTGGCGCCAGGGACGGGGGTGCGGGCGGCAGCGGGGGCTCGGCAGCTGGGGACATTGGGGAGCTGCTCCAGAGCCCCGTGGCCAGCAGGGGACGGGTCCCTGCCAGCCCGCGGCTTGTCCTGCACCAGCCGGTGCAGCTCGACGTCCCGGGCCCGCCCGGCCATGCTGCTAGCAGCCTGCTAGGTGCTTCAAGCAAAGGACAAGGCATCTGAAGCTGCAACAGAACACAGAGTGGTTTGAGAAGGGAGGGCTGTGTCACGGCAGGAATGCGGGGCCGGCCGGGGTTTGGGGCTGCCTGCTGCTCACAGCGCTTGGTGGCAGCGGTGGGCGTCCTAGCACGTGTTTGTCATGGAATTGTGGAAGGTTAAGGGCTGGAAGGGACCTCAAAGGTCATGTCCCATGGGCACGGACATCTCCTGCTACTCCAGGCTGCTCAAAGCCTTATCCAGCCTGGCATGAGTACTGCCAGGGCTGGGGCATCCACAACCTCCCTGGGCAACATGTTCCAGTATCTCACCACCCTCACTGTGAAAATTTCTTCCTAATAATCTAACCCAAATTCCCCCTCCTTCAATTTGTACCCATTACTCCTTGTCCTATCACTACAGTTCCTGACAAATCAGCATTTTATAGCATCATTGCCCCTCTGCAAGGGCTGCATGAACCCTCAGGGGTGAGGGCAAGCCATTCCCTGTGCAACTTCCTGATGTCAGTGGAGTTCTGCCAGGATGTGCCTTTGAGTGGGAGCTCACCACCTGATTTTCATTACCAACCATTGCTTCCTAAAATGTTACATTAAAATGTGTTTTATGCCACTGGTTATTTCCCAAAGGGAGAAAAGTGGTAGAGAAAATGCTTTTTATCCCTGCTGAAGGAGAAACTCCTATTTCACATCAGGGATTGCTTAATCAACAGGACTCAGCATTGTACATTCCGAGTTAGCTCCAGACAATGCCAACATTGGCATTGTGCTGTGCCCACAGGATGATTTACCCCAGTGAACAGCCCTGACTGCCCCTGCAGGCCCACGCTGCAGAGGAGTCAGCTCCCTACTCCCTGACAGCAGGAAAGGAGAAGCTCGATTCTCTCCCCACCAGGCACTGCATGCCCTGCTTCTCTTCACCCCAGTTTGGCATCATTCTGCTACAGGTTGTACCTTCAGCATCAACAGCTTCAGCTGTCTCCTCTTCCACCTTCAAAATGAAAAAAAAAAAATCCATTTTAAGGAGAAAAGGCCCATTCTGTCAGTAAAAGAGCAGACTTTGCAGCTTGACTGGATGCCCCATATCCCTCCTACTCGCCAGACTCTCAGCTTGTTGTTCAGCGCCCACCCTGTAGGGTGAAAGGAGCCTTCCCTCCATCCACAGCTACTTCTGCTGTCCCAGCTTCAGGCGTGGGGACACCCTGGTGGGCAACATGTCCTGTGCCCAGCCCAGCCTGCTCCTCCCAGGGCACTGCATCCCCTCGGAGAAGCTCTGAGCCCCAGCACTTGCAGGAGCAAGAGCTCATTGCAGGGAGCGGTGCCGTACCTGCACAAGGGCACCTTCCAGATTACTTATCTCAACTTCCTCCAGCTGCTCAACCCTGAGGGCCTCCTGGGCAAGGCAGGCTTCATCCACACCCTCATCAGCAGGGAGACAAGGAGGCTGCAGCAGGGGTCTGGAAGGGAGAGAAAAAATACTGCCTGGGAGACCAGGTGAGACCAGGTGCATAAATAAATCAGGGCATTGCATGGGTATAACAAAAAACTGCAGAGGCAGAAAGATCCAGGCAGAATGTTTCTCCTCCTGTGCATAATTTCTCATATAATTAAAATGGGCCAAATAAAAAGCCAAAACCTAATTTCCAGGCAAGGTTTTCCCACAAGCACTATTCAAATCCCCCGTTTGCCTGTGCAAGACACCACCAGGACACATAATTCTCATTTTCCTTCCAGAGCAAGCACAGGCCTCAGCTCGAGCATTCTGACAAAGGGGCTCCCAAGATTGATTTTATTGCTTTAATATAACTACATAACTGAAATAAAAGTGCCTCAAATGTTGCTCTGTGCATTTACCTCTTGATTTACTCTTTCCTGGCAAGAAATGCAAAGCAGGGATTTGGGATAATGAGAAGAATTTTAAGAGAGCTAAATGCTCTCTTGTTTTGTTATTTTTAATGATTTCCTCCCTTCATATTTAAAATTATGCTCTCTTCAAATGTGATCACAAATCTTTCCATCCTAAACTAGAAAACCTGTTGGTCTCTCTCTCTTTTCCCAATAAACAAACACATTGAAGGATGGAGTGGAATCTCATTCACCCCACAACTGAAGCTCAAGTTTCTATAGTGAAGCTCCAGGAACAGATTTTGATGAAATACAAACATATGGGTTTGACACTGAGTAATCGTGTGTTTTCAGCTTCTTCCTGAAAATCTAGCTACTTTAGAGGAATTAACACATTATTGTAGTACTAGGTAATAAATCCCTAAATGTTCATCTCATGTGAAATCAGAGCAAATTACTAATCTGAGCAGAGAGATGTCTCCCAATACCATCTAGACCAAAGTCACCACCTTTCACAAGAACTCGGCTATTTTCTACAACAGGAAAAAATGTAAAATTGTACCTACTTGTATGAAGCAGCATTTGCAGACACAACACATAATCCTGTCTTTACATTCAGCTCTGTAGCACTCAGAATGATCCCGAGTGCCCTGAATTAATGGATACGGTTGAAGTAGCAGGGCCCATCTCCCGGAGCTGGGTGCTCCCGCCTCCCATGAAGGCGCAAGAGGGGCTGCGGTTGCTACGGGCGGCCGCGATGGAGACGGAGCCCGTGTCACCAGGAGACGCTCCTGTCACCAGGTGCCGCGTCAGCAGCGAGCCCTGGGGTGAGCCGGTTTGCCAAAGCATCCCTCCCGCACACCCATCCCTGCCCCGCACACCCATCCCTGCCCCGCACACCCATCCCTGCCCCGCCGTCTGCCAGGCTGGGAGCTCGGCTCTGCCGTGGGTGTTTCAGCCTCTCCAGAACGCACTTGAAACAAAAGCTGCAATCACGCTCGATTCCAACAAAGCCCTAAAGGCAACGGGAGCCACTCACTCTGCACTCTCCTCTTGTTCCTCCTCTTTCTTATCTTCCTCTTTCCTCTTTTGCTCTTTCTTCTTCTCCTTGTCTTTTTTCCTCTCCTTCTCTTTCTTCCTCTTCTCCTCTTTCTTCTTCATCTCCTCCTTCCTCTCCTCTTCCTCTTTCTTCCTGTCCTCCTCTATCTTCCTCTCCTCTTCCTCTTTTTTCCTCTCCTTCTCTTCTTTCTTCCTGCCTTCTTCCTCTTTCGTACTGTCCTTCTCCTCCTCTATCTTTCTCTCCTCTTCCTCCTTTTTCCTGTTCTCCTCCTCTATCTTCCTCTCCTCTTCCTCATTTTGCTTGTCCTCCTCCTCCTCCTTTTTCCTGTCCTCTTCCTTTTTCTTTCTCTCTTCTTCATCCTCTTTCCTGTCCTCCTCCTCTATCTTCCTCTCCTCTTCCTCATTTTGCTTGTCCTCCTCCTCCTCCTTTTTCCTGTCCTCTTCCTTTTTCTTCCTCTCTTCTTCATCCTCTTTCCTGTCCTCCTCCTCTTGCTTCATCTCCTCTTCCTCTTTTATTCTCTCTTCCTCCTCCTCTTTCTTCCTTTCCTCTTCCTCTTCCTCTTCCTTCTCCTTCCTTTCTTCCTCCTCCTCCTCCTTTTCCTCCTCCTCCTCGGTAGTGTTTGGGGAGCACAAACACAGTCTGGAAAGGAGAAACTCATGAGTTAAAAGCCCCGAGGTGCGTGCGAGGCTCACACCAGGAGCTCTGCGTGTCCCGTGTTTTCTGGCCGAGCTCTGCTGAGCCAGCGTGGCTCAGGCACCCCTCGTGCTGAGCAAAACTGAGCACTGCCCGCGTGGGAGGGGGGCACTGCTGTGCTCACCCGGCTGTGCTGGGCTCAGGGAGCATTTTGGGGGGCTCAGAAACCCTCTGTGAGTATGCACGGACCCCGCTCATCCCCCTGCTGCAGCACTGCTCACTCCTGCCTCTGAACACACTGCCCAGCCCTTGGAAGACCCAGCAGGGGTTTCTTTTGGCAGAAGCAAGGGTGAATTACACAGAGACAACTTCCATTTCTGAATGTCATTCCAGCTGCATGCACAACTGCTGGGAGCAAGGTCCAAGGCCTCTTGCCTTGGGGCCAAATCCTACTCCCTGGAGCCTAAGCAGAGCCTCCCTCACCTGTCCTTTGCAGGGCATTGTGAGCATTGCTCCCATGGCTCTGCCACTGCCTGCCCTAACCAAAACTGAGGCACCAGAAGAAAAAGACATTTGATCAAGCACCTTTTGGATCCTACTAGGGGATGCCCCCGTTTTTGGAAACAGGCACCTCGGCCGCCAGCTCCAGCACCAGCAGTTGCAAGGATGGATGCCCAGGGACAGGCTTGTCCCCTCCCATGGCCACCACACTGGTGACTGGAGAACACACAGACCTGCCCATCAACAGCATCTGCCTTCCCCTACCTGCTTTCTTCTTCCTGAGGTTCCTCCTGTATGGTGGGAAGGGAATGAGCATCTGCCTGCAGCTCAGCCTTGTGAGCCCAGGCCGTCATCTCTTCATTAATCTGGCCCTCATCGATCTCTTGCAGGATGAGATGGGTTTCCTCCTGTTCCCCAGGGGCTACATGAACTGAAACAGGAATGGGGAAATACCAAAGTAGTGCAACCCCCTGCGCGGGGAATAATACGCTCTGATTTCACGTTGCAGAAGGCTGAATAAATTGCTTTTATTAAGTTAAATTATATTACATGAATACTATACTAGAACTATATCATACTAAAAAGATACTCAAGAAAAACCTTTGACTGTCTCCAGACTGTCTCCAGACAGTCACAACACAGCTCTGACCCAATTGGCCAATCAATCCAAACAACCATTAACAAATCACTCCTTGGTAAACAATCTCCATAACACATTCCACATGTGCCAAACAACAGGAGCAGCCAATAGAGGGAAGAATTGTTTTCTTCTTTCTCTGAGCTTTCTCACTGTGCCTCACAACTTCCCAGGAAAAATCATGGGAGAGAGAATCATGTCTCTCTCTGTTCAGAGAATGTGAATACCACAGGGAAAGGGAGGTGATGGAGTGACAGTAGCACGTTCTCCAGAGGCCAGGGCAGGTGCCAGGTTTGCTGTGCTCAGTGGGGCAGTGCTGAAGCAGCTCTCAGCCTGCACAGAGCTGGGCAGCCCTGCTGCCCCTGAGCTGTGCTGCCCAGTGCCAGAAGGAAGAAGAAAATTCACCATTTTCTGCCAAGCACAGCCAAAACCCCATGAAGGCCTTGAGCAACCTGGTCTAGTAGAAAATGTCCCTGCCCATAGCAGGGAAGTTGGAACTGGTTTAGCTTTAAGGGCCCTGCCAACCCAAACCATGCTGTGATTCCATGAAAGCTATAATCCTCTGCTCACAGATGAGTGCTGGCTTCCCAGCACATGTAGCCTCCTCCACCAGCAGTGACCTGGCCCATCTCCAGGCCATGTTTTGTCCCTCCTTGCAATCTGGAAGAGCCCAAAGCCTTTCCCCTTGTGACCCCCCAGTGAATTTCTGTCCTAGCACAGCCCAAGGGCCCTGGGTCTGCAAGACCCAACCGAGAGCCCACATCACAGCACTCGAGGACCATGTCCTGTCCACTCTGAGCACTCTCCCAGGCAAGGAACATCCCACAGCACTTCCCAGCATCACTGGGGCAAAACCCATGGCAGGTTACTGGGGGCTGTAGGCCAGCTGCAGAGTGAGGAGTCTGACCCATGAGGAGCCCTCTCCATGTCCCAGGGGTACCCATCCTACCACATCAGGCTCACACCAGGGAAACAGGAGGAGGAAGCACATCCGCTCACTGTAAAACCAGTTTATTTTGAGGTCTGCCTGACAGCAAAACTTAATGTCCACAGCAAAGCTAATAGGAAACGTGCAAACTGAACTACAGAAAGGCAGGAAACCCATGCAGTGTCATATCTGTGGCTTATTTACCTACCCCATGGTGTCCACAATGCCTTTAGCCCATTCCCTCTGGATCTCCATTCACTAAAACATGGGACAGCAATCAGGGAAATAGCTTTTAAAGCACACCATGGCTTTTGGATACATTATATGAAAATGTGGTAATACTAAAACTGTGTCCTGGTACAAGCAAGATTGATTATAAACACAGGGGATGGATCTCTGGGCTCACAACTCATTGTTACAGTTGCCTGGATGGTCCTAAAGAGATGCAACAGTGAGAGATCTTAACCTGGCCTGTCAATACATCCAGGGGCTTATTCAAAATATGGAAAAAGGCTTTTTACCAAGGTCTGTAAGGACAAGGGGCAACAGTTTTACACTGAAAGAGGGGACATTTATATTGGACATAAGGAAAGAATAGTGTACTGTGGTTGCCCCATCCCTGGAAGTGTTCAAGGCCAGGTTGGACGGGGCCTGGAACAACCTTGTCTAATGGACAATGTCCCTGCCCAGGACAGGGAAGTTGGACCAGATCATCTACAGAGGTCACTCACAACCCAAACCAGTCTGCCACCCCAAGGTCTGTATCTAAAACGTGGGGTGTAGGGGCTCCCATCCTCCTGAGCCCAGTGTGCCTGCACTGGCCATGCCTGCCTGCAGCCTCTGGGCTGGAGACAGCCCCTGGAATCCCCTCCCTGCTGGGACATTCCGGCTGCTGTGTCACCCTGTTCTTTTGAGAGTTTTAAAGTTCTTCTACAAGTTTCAACGCCTTCTGATATTTACATATTTCAACTGAGTTTTCTCACTCATGTTCATGTAAATAATGATTGTTTTGCATTCTTCTTTGTGAGTGGAGAGAATTGATAGACTGTTGGTTTGACCAGTGTGGTTGGAGAGGTGGCAGTTTCACCCTTCAATCCACTGTCACTTTTACTATTGTATATATACTGGAGTCAGAAAATAAAGTTTGCTTTTTTAGGTTCTTTTTCTTTCCTTTTACATCTAACCTGCTTCTGTGAGTTATTTCATGTCACAGTGCGACACTGCTGCAGTTAGTGCTGCATCCGTGGAGCTGTGAGCATCCATGGAGGGAGCAACCATAGTTGGGGGTAAGGAGAGTTTGGGGTAAGTTCTCTTAGAAGAAGAGCCTGGGCAAATCTGTTTAACCATTAACTCCAACCTATTCACCTAGAGATTAAGCTCACCCACCTGATTTGCTGCTGCAAATCAGAGCCCTTTCCACTTACTGGGAGGAAACACTCAGTTATGGAAGAAAAGCAACGAGGAGCTGACAAGAGCTTCAGGATGTTTGTAACATTACACCTCAGAGGCAGAAGTTGACTCAAAGAAGCCTGGAGATTTCAGCTGGGGGTCTTGGGGTGAATATTTAGATGTTGTGGGGGCAGTGAGAGGGCCAGGAGTGCTGGGAGATTGCAGCAAAAAGCTTTCTGCCAACGAGGTGTCCTGAGTGATGCTTTTCTACCATCCTGTAAATTATAGCTCCCATCTCATAGACACCATCCTGCAAAACCAGTAGCTCCAATTCCCAAAGCAAAGAGGGAGCCAAGTGGAACAGCCCTGGGTCCCTGTGCCAGCCTTGGGTCCCCACTGCCCCAGCTGGGATGGAGCTAGACACCATTTGCAGATTCCCCTTTGCTTTGCCTCCCCAGCTGTGCTTTCTCCTCAGGTTGGTCTCATTTGGGTGTGGGAAGGGCTGGTTTGCCACGGTCTTCGTTTTCCATTTGTTTCAGAGGCGCTAAGCCCCTTTGCCCCCTGAAACAAAAGGAGAAGGAAAACATTAATGAGCGTGCTGGCAGTTTGGTGCCAGGGCAGATCTCTTGCTTGACCCAATCATTCCCTTCCTTGGGCACGTTAAGTGACCTGGAGATGCCTCAAGGCACCAAAGCCAGCTGGGGCTCACCCAGCACATGCAGAACATCCCTGGCTTTGCCTCTTCCCGAGGTCCATGGCAGCACACAGGCCTCCAGTTTGTACACATGGAGAAATGCCTTCCCCCAGGACTTCCCTCTCTGAGGTTCTGCCAAGGGGCTGTTGGCCTGTGGGAGCAACTTCCCAGCATATCCCTGGGGCTGTGCATTTTCCATGTGCCTCGACTGTCCTTGCTCCCATCAGTAGCTCCCACAGCCCAACCAGCCACTCCTTTCAAGGGACAGCACTTGCTCAGGGCTGTGCAACCCTGCCCAGACCATCCACAGAGGCAGCTGTGGCTCTGCATTTTGTCCAGCATCCCCCAAAGTGGCTGCAGTGGGGAGCCAAGCCCCCGTGCCTGCAGAGCTGGTGCTTGGCCCCCTCCACAGGCACACAGCAGTGTGAACCCTGAAGGTTTTCCCACAACCATGCAGATTCCATTCTAAGACATCTAATCCCAGCATTTTGTTTTCCTGGGGTACCTTCCTAGACATGTCACAGCAGGCAAACACCAAAGGAGAGAAAGTAAGAAGCAGGTTTGAATTCCCTTGTAATTCTTTGATCAAATCCCTCTGGCTCCAGCACAGCTCAGGACAGACCTTGATATCAGCACTAACCTCAAAACCCAGAACCTGAGGATGTGGGATGCTGCACTTGGACACTCCCTCAGCCTGAGTTTTGCCAAGCCCACGCCACAGCTCAGCAACAGCTCCCTCTTCTCAAGTGTCAACAACCTGCCATGGCTTCCCTGGGGGATTCCAGGGGCTCCTGAGCTGGCACCCAGGGCAGACCAGGGGATAAAAGATGCCAGTGACCCCTCTTCCCAGTAACCCAAGCCAAGAACAAGCTTGGCAGTCAAACCATCATGAAGAAATGGAGCCATCACTTACTTTGTTCCACAGGACTCGAGGTTGCTGTGGCCACTCCCTGTCAAGAGAAGGGAACCATGAGACAGTGCTCATTTTCAGTAACGCTTATTTTTTACCCTCAATGCCCCCTTTTACCTTAAATACCCCATTTTTGTGGCAAGTTGGATGGCTTGGCCATGGGCACAAGCATCCCCACACTCAATGGTACAGAGCAGGAGCACATCAGTGAGTTTGCCTGGGGGCCAGGGAAGAAAAGGAGAGCTATGTAAAGCTCCTGGTGCTTCTCCTTAGAGCTGGGAGCACACCTGCATGAGGTGCCAGAGCCTGGACACCAGCCAGTGCTGCACAGAAAGGCAAGGAAACAGCAAAGAAAGCACATGCTATGGGATCTCCTGCTGCTTAGAAGCCAACCACTGGCTTTCATCAGCTAAGCAGATCATGGGGACTTGTTCTCCTGACAGAACTTGGTGACAGCCCAAACCACAGCAGGTCCCAGCACTGATTAGCGGCATCTGCAGGGCAGGGGACATCCTGCTCATCAGGGATGTGGTGTTCCCGTGCTCTTTCCGTATCCATCAGACAGCCTACCTGTGTGTCCTGCTTCTCCCTGGTCACCGGCTGTGGCATCACCTTCTCCAGCCCCTGGACAAACCAGCTGAACATCCTGGAGACAAGAAACCCGTGTTAGAACTGGCAGCCAGAGCCTTAGCTCCCGCATCAGCCGTGCCTCCGGCCACCAGAGCCCGGCAGAAGGTGCCACCGCGGTTACCTGAGGCCGTCCGCAGCCACGGACTGAGGGCTCAGCGCGGCCCCCGGCCCCGGCTGGCCCTGGGCTGCTGCTGCCTCCTCTGCTGGGCCGCTCTGTGTGCCTGGAGCGCTGGGCTTCGGCTTCGCCTGGGTTTCAGTCCCTTCTGTGCCTGCTCAGGTTCATTCGAAAGAAGGAGGATTGGCAATGGAGCCATCATAAATTATTGGGAAGTGGAGCAAGCCAGGAAGGGTCACCTCCCGCAGAGGGACAGGCTTCGGGGGCTTCCCTGGCAGCCTGGCTGGGAAGGCCAGGGGCAGCTTGGGGACAGAAGCTGTGTAGGGATCGTCCCTGGCAGCCTGGCTGGGAAGGCCAGGGGCAGCTCGGGGACAGAAGCTGTGTAGGGACTGTGCCGTGATGGAGGGCCCTGCGCCCCCACCCCTGGGAGCCGCGTCCCCACCCCTCCCGGCACCGAGGGAATCCTGGCCATGGAGACGAGGGCAGCCCAGCCCAGCCGCAGCCGGGCCCTCAGCGGCACCGGGGACGGATCGGGTCGCTCACCTTCCGCCGCGCCTTCGCTCCTCTCCTTCGGCTCTGTCTGCAGAGGGACAGAGGGACGGATGGACGTGGCAAAGCACGGCCTCAGGCCACCCCAGGTGGACATGTCCCCCCCTCAAGAGGACCCACGTGCTCAGCCCCACACACCACCCGCTCTGGTTTCAGCCCCACTGCCATGACAACAACCAGTTAACCCAGACACCAGGGTGCCGACACCAACCCATCAGTCCCAAATGAAGGGTCCTCCCTGCATCAGGGTTGAGGAACACCGGGACAGCACCCAGAGGTCTCTGTTTGCTCTGCTGAATTTCCTTGGCTTTTCGTCCCCAAGGTCCCAGCTGGGGTGTGCAGGAGGATGAAGGCAGGGATCTCGCCCCACTCTCATCTCTGCCCGGTAGCCCCCGCTCTTCCCGAGCTAGGCAGCGCTCACCTCCAGCCTTTTCATCCCCTCTGGCTGCGGCAAAATCCTCTCGAAGCCCTGTGACAGCCAGCTGAGCACCCGTTTTCCTGCCCTGCGGGGAGAGCGCCGCGCTCGGGGAGCTCATCCTGCGCCCTCCTGCCCTCCCGCACCCCCCAAGCCTCGCTGGGCACCCACCACTCCTCCGGAGCGGTCTCCGGCTCGCCCTCGGAGACATCCTCCTCGGCATCAAAGGGAGTTATCTCTGCAAGGAGAGCGCTGCTGTGGCCATGGGGAATCTGCACTGCTGGGAGCTTCAGGTGCCCCCATCAGCCAGCGCAAGGGGACAATAGTGCCGGCAGCACCAGCCCGGGAGGTGGCATGTGGGAGCCCCGGGATGCTGCAAACTACAAACTCCCGGCTCTCCTTACCCAGACCATCGTCGTCCTCATCCCCAATGACCTGGACCTCTGTCTGAAAAGGCAAAAATATTGTCTGGAAACCTGACAGCCCAAGAGAGGGATCACCCCACTGAGTGGGGAGGGAAACCTGCCCTTTCCCCAGGGATGGATGAAGGTAGAAACCCATGCAGGGCAGGTTTAGTGCTCCCAGTTAGCAATGGGAGAGTGATAAGAAGGAAAAAAGAAGAAAAGGTAAGAAGAGGTAGAAGTTCAAATAGACCAAACCATTTCCTAGATGTGTCTCCTACCTCATCAGCAATGTCGACGCTTGTCTCGAAGCTCTTCCCGAGAGCCTGCAGCCCTGGGGTTGGGGCTGGCTGGGGAATCACCTTCTCCAGCCCATGGGAGAGCCAGGAGAGCACACTGCTCCCCACACTGCCAGGGAAAGGTGTCAGTCAAACTGGGGATGCCATCCAAGGCATCCAGCCCCCAACAAAAAGCAAAATCCCAAGCAAATCATGCTGCAGAGAGGGTGCAGGAGCCATACCTGTCAAACACAGAACCGGAGTCCTCAGAAACCACAAAGGTCACTTTCTTTTCCGTTTCTTCAATAGCAGCAGGGGAAAATAAGGCAAGCTCCTGTCACCACTCTGGCAGCCCCCAGGAGGCCAGGCAGGAGTGGGACAGGCGGGTAAAGGAACACTGATGTGCAGCCTGAGCCAGTGTGGGGCTTACCCTCAGCGTGTGCCCGCTCAGCAGCATCTGTGGGGCCACCGGCCTTTCCTGTTGGTGCCTTCAGGGCAAAGGGCAGGAGGTGTCAGAGAATGAGGCACAGGGGACGCTGTCCCCATTCAAAGGTGGTTGCAAACCCCAGGGACTCCCCATCCTCCTGCTGCTTCCCAGCAGCTCAGAGTAGGAATGCACCACAGCCCCCCTCCCTCCTGGGATGCTGCAGTGCTGGGGATGGATGCAGAGGCACCAGGCACCTCTCATCGTGCTCATGGTGTCTCCATCACCCCCCAAGCTGGCTCCCTGCTCACCTTAGCTGGCTGTGGCTCCTGCACAGGGGTCTCCTCTGTCACATGGGGCACCGGGGGCTGGGGGACCACCCGGTCAATCCAGCCCATCATCCCGCTGGCTGCGGGCAGGGCCGAGGGGTCTCCAGCTGGCAGGAGTGTGCACACTGCCCAGGGAATTCCAGCTGCACCAGCTGATCACTGAGCTGTCTCCTGAGCAGCTCCTTGGTGTCCTTCTGTCTCCACGTCCTGCTTGGGAAACATGGCACTGCAGCACAGCCAGGGCAAACCCAGCTCAACCCCTCATCCCTCGCTGCACTGTGAGCAAACTAAATGCTCTATTTCATTCTCACCACCTCAGTTAAACTTGCTTTTCCTGAAGGTAGCTTCCTCTTTTTCCTGAAGGTAGCTAGATGTTTTATTTTCACACCTGTCCTGACTAGGAAGCCATTGCAGATCACAGAAGCTGTGATGCTCTGCTCAGGTTCCTCTACTCTCCCCATCATTTTTCATTTGAGGGAAGCTGAACAGTAATTTGAACAGAATTTTTTAATGAGGAAGTTCATGTCCTAACACACACATCCCCTCTTTCTGCTCCTACAAAACAACTCTGCTCTGCCACCTTTCAGCCACACCCCAGGGACACGGTGGCTGCTGGAGCAGGTACCTGCTGGGGGCTCTGGCAAGGGCAGCAAAGGCATCCAGCAGTGGCTGCTGGGGTGTTGATAGGGTAGGTAAAAGTAAGATGTTGCAGAGCAGGGATTCAGCTGTCCAAGCTCTGGCTGCTTGGTCTTTTTGGGTCCCTTCCTTCCCTTTGTGAAGCAGCTCCAGGCTGGGATACAGCACCAGTGAGCCAAGGGATGCTGCACATTCCCCTTCTTAGGTACTGAACAAGAGCTGGGGGCTCTCATCCAGCTCAAACTGGGGCTGGCACTTGCTGCTGCCCCTATGAAGGGCTGCGCTCTGCCCAAAATGAAGGCTCAGGAGCACTTCAGACAGCCCTCAGTTGATACCTGTGAAGGGCAAAAGAAAGCAGATCCCTGAGCTCCTTCCAGCCCGGCCAGGAGACTGCACAGGAGTTTCAATCCCAGTTACACACATGATCCCACATGCAGCAGGTAGACGTTGTAAGCTGCTCAGCACTGGGGTCTTTGAATTAACCCCTCATGCAGCTTTCAGACAGGCAGGACATCTTCAGTTCCCTTGAGATGGCTCACTGGGGGCTCTCCAAAGCCTGGCTCCTTAAATCTAGGCTGGGGTTTGCAGGAAGGGTAATGTGTGTCCTCAGCTCTTTGCTTGCCTGCACCTCCATGCACTCTCCCAGAGACCTCCACACCCCACAGCTGGACACAGTGGCTGTAAATCACCTCCTGAGGCCTGACAGCCAGAAACCAATTAAATTACCTTGTAACTCACTGGGTACAAGGGATTAAGGAGCTGCGAACGCCCTGGGAACAGCAAGGAAAAGCTGCCAGTGCCGTGCAGCCGAGGCATTTCCACCCATGCTTTGGCATTCTCATAGGTCCCAAAAAAGCCCAGGGTCCACGTACACAACTGAACCCAAAGAATCCTGGAAAAAAAACCCTGAGGCTGCAGCAAGCCCCCCTTGTCAGCCAAATGCTCCTCCCTCAACATGAGATTGTGCAGCTGTAAAATCCTGGACCATATCCCTGTCTTTGGTCTGGGAAAGAAAGTGGAGGGCAGAGGCTGTTCCTCTGCCAGGTCTGAACAAGAAATGAGCAGAAACATTTGTGGGTCCCCACAAAACTAGCTGCTGAAAGAAACAGGAACAAGTAGCCAGGATTGATTTCAATGACATGAAAGAGCTGGCAGCCTTATGCATCCTGCTGCATTGCAGGCACCCAGCGGTGCCACCACCTGTTGTGGCAGTTCCTTTTGCCAGCCAGCAAAGGGCCTTAGTCTGATGTCTAAGAGCAAGAAGGGCACAGACCCCAGCCTCATTTGGAGCAGGGAGCACCGTGGCCTTTCCTTCCCCCCAGCAGCTGATCAAAGCTCCACATTACCCAGCCCTCGCAGCATCACTCCTGATGGACCAGCACAGCTCATCCTCCGGCTCTTTCGGATCACCAAACCCCCCTGTGATGTGAGAGGTGGCCCTGCAAAAATCCCAGCCACGTCCCTCGCCTCCATCGCTGCCACTTACCCCCGCAGCTCAGCACTGCCTCCCTGGGAAGCCTCCCCTGGGATGTGTGGCCTCCCTTGGCCACTGCAGCTTGCCACTGACCCCCCCAGCCCACCTCAATCGGCTCAGGGCTCTGCGAGGATTAGCCCTGTGCTGCCTGCAAATGGGATTACTGGCACCCAGCTGTCCTGAGTGCCCTGGCTTCCAGCAGCCAGCCTGGCTTAGGTGCAGGGTGCTGCAAGATAAACCCCAAAATCAAACAGGTTTGAGCACGCTCAAAATCCCTGGAGCCACCAAAGCTATCCCAGGCACTCACCGGCAGCGCTGTGGGGAAGGCAGTCGTCTCACCCATGTGCAGGTGGGTGCAGGGATGTGCAGAGGAGCAGCAGTGGAGCTGCTGAAACCCCGTGGGGTGACACAAGGTGATGTGCCAAGGGTGCTCCACCCACAGCTCTGCCCCAGCTCCAGAGCAACGACAGCAAATCTGCGCTGGGTTGGGCTAAGCCTCCCCTTGCTGAGCCTGCCAATGGCTGCTTGATCCATTTACCTCCAGCCCTGCACGACTGCCAGCCTTTCCCACTGCCCCTAATCTTGGCCACAGTGACACCCTGGAATCCAGGTACCAGCACGGCTTCTCTGCCCCATGTCCAGCCTTGTTTCTGCATCCCAGAGCTCCCTGGAGCAGCGCTGGAGCCTCCTGACCTGCTTCCTCCTTCCCTGGCTCCATGGGTGTCTCCATCCTGGTGGGCAACAAGTACCCACGGTGCCTGGCCCCGGCACCAATGTAGTGGGCTCCTCTCTTGCTATCACAGGATGGGGAATGCAGAACAAACCCCCAGGAGAAGCCTGAACAGTTGAATGTGGGGCTGGGATCCCAGAGCACAACATGCAGCAGCTTCTGCTCCCTGAACAGCTGCTCCTTTCTGGCAGGAAGAGACTCCTGCCTGCTCCTGCCCTGAAGCTCCCAGGGAGGAGTTTTGCCCTGGGGAGGGATCATTCCAATTCTAGCAGGGGCAAACCCACTCAGCATACTCTGCTTGTGTTTGTTTTCGGCCCCTGGGAGCCTGCTCGTACCCTGCATCTTCTGGTTACCAGGAAGATGAACCACCAATTCTACTTCAAAAAAGTTCAGGGGAAAGAAAGAAAACAGAAAAAAAAAAAAAAAAACCAAAAAAAAAAACCACAACAAAAAACCAAGCAGAACCAGACAGATCACAAAGACAGATGAGGAGGCAGTGCTTGGCACATGGCCTCCACTCCAGAAACCTTACACACCCACAGGAAGGTATAAATAACTATAAATTTATTAGTAAAGCAAAACCATTTGACACTCACACAGAAGAGCGGGATGTGTTATTACAATATATATACACACATACATGGAGTATCATCTTAGAAACACATGGAGAGCAGTGTTAAAGGCACTGCAAGCCACACAAACCTCAGCAACCTTGGCTGCGACTTCCAACAGCCCCGGGAACTCTACCGGAGTCATGACCACGGGTTGGGAGGCACCCAAGAATCTCACTGACCATGAAGCCCCTCAGTTCCACGGCTTGGAGGCACTCAGAAACAAGCCCACAGTCCAGCTCCCATCTGTGGTCCTGCTCTCCCCACTGAGCATCCCAGGCACGCTGTGAGAGCAGCATCTTCACATCCAGAAAGTGCCAGAGGCAGCTGCCAGGAGATGCTGCGGAGGAAGCCGGGCAGCTGGGGAGAAGCTGGGTGCTCACCTGGGCCTGGGGGGAGCTGCCAGCCCCAAACATCACTGGCCTGCCCTTACTGAATCTCAGCATTTCACCTGCATGCACAGGAACCCTCCCACAGGAGAGGAGGAACCACCCAATGGAGAAAGAGTCAAACTCTGAAGTATAACAAGAAGGTTTTGCCTATTTTTTAATGGTCAGGCTTCAGCTGCAGCCTGGACTTGATGGTAAATACCCAAGGGAAGTGCAGAAAGTGTTCTCCTCCCTCCTCTTCTCCCTGCAAGGGCAGGCTTGAGTGCCCAGAGATGGTCCCAAAACACTGTCAGAGGATGCTTTCCCCTTTGTCCCCCAGTCCAGCACATGGGCCCCAAGACCAGAGTGTGAACATCTTCCCACCCAGACTGCAGAGATGGCATCTGCTCACCAGAGAGCTGGCATGGCCACCTGAGCGTCCCCTGGTCCCAGTGGTGTCCATGCCACAGCTAACTCAGCTCAGCTCCCTGCTTGATGCACACAGCTGCTCCACAGCACTCCCAGGGGAACCAAGTGCACTGTCTGAGCCCACCCCAGGGCCATGACATCTCCCCAGGAATGTCTGACAGTCCTTCACTGACTTGATCCCAGCCTTGCAGATGGAAATGGCAGCTCCCACCCCAGTCCCCATTTCCTACAGCTCTGTTCTGGCTCTTGGTCCTGGCTTGGATTCACTTGTCAGACATGGGCAGGATCCCATGCCAAGCTGCCAGGTGACAAGCATTGTCCATGCCCAGTGAAACAGATGGCCTGCTGTGGGGAAGGACCACAAGCACCCACTGGATTCCAGCAAGACTCAGGTCCTAAACACCTGATCTCACCATCAGTGGTTTGGTATCACCGGGATCCAGCCTCAGCCTGGAAAGGAATTTGGGGCTGGGGAGAGCAGAGGGAGGTGGGAATGAAGGAAGAGACTTCACAATCAGTATGGAAGAAGGAATGAAAACAAACCACTGTCTACAAATAAAGAACTGAACAAAGAGAAAAGAAGCTGAAAATATTAAAAGTGTAAGCTGTGGAAGGGAAGGGGCTGACACAGCTAAAGGCATCCTGTAGGTAGGGTCAGGGGAAGTGAAGATCAGTAAAAGCCCAGGTTACAGACTACCTTTTCCTGGACCCAGGAAGCCAGAGGAACAGCAGCCCTAGAAAGCAGGACTTATGTCCTGGAGAACACCCACACAACCTCTGCCCAACCTAACTCTCCTCTCCACCTACTCAGCAGCATCCTATGCTCAGGCTGCCAGCCAAGGAGAACCACCCTTTGGGAGGGACCCCCGCTACCCAGCCCCTCAGCATCCTCAGGTGGGCTGCCAACCAGTCTTGACCTGGCTAGAGCACTTGCCACAGGGCTGATGGCACACCAGCTCCAGCACAGCACTCTTTGAGGTGCTGCAGGGCAGTGAGGAATGCAAGAGGCCAAGCAGAGGCAGGAGCCTGAAAGTTGCTTGAAATAACACCAGAAGTGAAGTGCAACAGGTACAGGGTAGAGACATGGTTTACTCCCCAAAGGGCTTTGGCCCCAGCTGCTCTTTGGTTTGAAAAGGAAACACCAGCAGTCAGCAGAGAGCCCTGCAGTGTGATGCCCCAGGGACATCAGCTCCCAGGCCAGCCTGTGCCTCCCCACACAGCAGCACAGTGCCCCTGACACTCATGTGCCTCCTGCTACTTTCACCACCTCCCACCTCACTGGAAAAAACATGACCTCAAGGCACAGCAATGGAGGTGGACCTGCTTCCCCCACCCCTGTAGGCAACACTGCTGCTTCCAACTAGAAAATGCTTCTATAAAAATATACCCAAAGCTCTCTGTGGCCACTCAGTGCCCACCCCACTCAGGTCCTCCACCTGCAAGCTCCAGCTGCATGTTCTCCATGGGCTTCAGCTGGATTTGGGCTGTTGCAGGACAGCAAATGAAGCAAGAGACTGAGTCACCAGGGACTCACAGCCAGTCCTAATAATGATGTTCTAATCCTGCACCATTTTTGAACCTGGAGGCACCTATTTACCAGCTGATGACCTGGACCTGGGCTCATCCCTGCCAAGCTCCCCACAGCATCCCCTCCCTCCCTGGCATGGGGTCCCATGCACACAGCCCTGATGAGTCTCTCTGCCCAGGGCACTGCTCGGCCATTGCCACATCCTAGGCAGAGCCATAGCTCCTCACTGGGATGTCCAGGACTTTCCCAGCTGCTCAGCAGAAGAGAAACACCCCCCAACAGTCCCTATGTCCAGCTGTACCAAGGGGACAGGATCTAGCAGCTCCATGGCCCTGCACAGCGTGGGGCTGTGTCTGGGGCTCACCACCATCCTCCTCTGCTCCAAGTGCCAGGCAGCCACCGAGGCAGCTCCCCTGGGCTCCTGGGGAGGGAAGAGAGCAGGGCACAGCCAGCTGATGATTTCTCCAAACTCTCCTCTAGCCAACAGCTGCCCAGAAAGAAACAACAGAGCCACAACAGCCCATGGAGGCTGCAGTTGACTCTATCTCACACCCTCCTCCTAGCAAAGATGAGTTTTTCTGCAAGCTCTGAGCCTGGGCACTGATCCTGGCTGCCAGTGCTGTGCCCAAGTGCTCAGGGTGACCACTGAACCCCTGGCAGCTGTGCTGGGCAAGAGCAGAGCAACCATGGCCCCAGGCAGGAACAGAGCATGGGTTAGGGTGGGTGCCACAGTTCTCACCTGGTCCCACATTCGCAGCCTCCATCACCACCAAGCCCTTCTGTAAAGACAGGATTAGCCTTCCTTTGTTTGGACTCTCTTTTACTCCTACAGTAAAGCATACACTGAACTTACTACATATTAAACAGCAAAAACCAGCTACCTAGAACTAAAGAGCTCTTTAAAAATCCAGGTTACCACATCTCTCTTTTTTTTTTTAAAGATTCAGTATGACATCAAGTTAAACTATACAGTATTTTAATGAATTTTAACATACTGTTTTTTTTTTTAAAAAAAAAAGGTAAAACAAAAAAAAAAAAAGAGGAAAAAGAAACACAGATGGAAAACTTGGTAGGAAGTTCTACATCTTTGAGGCAGCACAAAGTAAGATAACCATCATGGGTCCCTCTTCCTTGGGCAGCAGAGAGCACAGTCTGTTTTAATCACCTTAAAGTTGCACATGAAGCCCCAGGGTCTACCCTGTCACTTCCCTGTCCCAACCCCTGAAAATGCACCCTGTTCCCCCTCACCATGCTGGAAATGGAAAACTAAAGCCTTTCTCCACCTTTCAGACAAGTGTCCCCCAACAGAGATGCAGGCCCAGTCCCTCTGCAAGGTTAATCTGCCTACACTTGCCATGGACAACAGTTATTAACCTTGTCCTAATGACTTGTGCAGCACATACTGGCTGCTGCTCACTACAACCTCACAAGAGCACCAGCCAACACCACAGATGAGCTGAGGCTAGCAGGGACCTCTGAAGACCATCAGGTCCAACTCCATGCTTGCAGAGGGTCAGCTACAGCAGGTTGTCCAGGACCACCTCCAGCCAGGGACTGAACATCTCCACAGATGGATACTTAATATCTCCAAAGATGGAGGGGGAAAGCTGGGGGACAACCTAGTATGCACATCCTCAACCTTCAAGGCATCTAACTGACATGCAATGGATCTCTTGGACATGAGAAGCCAGCAAATTCCTGCAGAGGAAAACACCTGAGGCTGCATCAACCTTGCTAGGGGAGATTTATTTTTAAGTGATGTTTACAAGAAGTGTGCAAAACCTGAAAAATACAGACGAGGTAAAGAAAGGGCAAAGGGGTAAAACAGGACTCCTGCAAGAGGGGAAAAATAGACTTCTCCTTTACCCACTGCTAACTTTGCCCTCCCCATGGAGCTGAGCCTGCAGTCCAGAAAGGATTCTCCTGGCTCACTCTGGTTCCTCCAGCAAATCAGACACCAAGCCCCTGGCATGTGCCATGGGTTACTGCTGGCCATGGCAACACCTCACAGTTGTAGGTTATTGTAGTGTTCATCTCACCCCTTAGTGTTGGAGCTGTGACAGCCCATTGCCTGACCCTGCTGGAGGTACCACTGTCAGCCCAAGGGGTGCTCAAGGGGCTGGAGGCAAGGCTCAGCAGGAGGGGTAAGTCCCTTGGGAAGCAGCTCTTGAATGCCAGGCTTTTGGTCGGGAGCAGGGTATGAATGCTGTAACAGAATCATGGAACTGTTAGGGCTGGAAGGACCTTTGGAGATTATCTAGTCCAACCCCCCTGCTAAGTTAGGGTCACCTAAAGCAGGTTACACAGAAGTATGTCCAAGTGGGTTCTGAATGTCTCCAGAGAGGGAGACTCCATGACCTCCTGCCAGGCAGACAGTCCCAGTGCTCTTTGCCATGCTTTCTGGTGGCAGCACAGTGCTTCCTACAGCTCCCTGTGCAGCTGGCAGGGACAGGGGGCAGGCAGGCTCACTCAGAACCCTTGCAGAGTGTGACAGCTAGCAACTGCAAAAGCAGCAATGCCAAAGTGCTTTTTGGAGCTGTGAAGCCCCATGGCTTTTCCCTTTCAACACTCTAGAAGGAGGGAGAGCAGGGGAGGTTGGGGCAGTCAATCAACAGTAACAATCTGAAATGATGCCCTCAACTGAGCCTGGACCAAGTTGGGAGACCCCAGCAGCAGAAACCTGCCATCTTTAGGCCAAGCAGCACACCCTAGGAGAAGGGAGGGCTGGCTCTGCCTTGCTCCTAAACCCTCTCCAGAAGGAGAGTCACACCATCCTCACCACCAACCCTGCAAGGCAGGGCAGGGGAAAAAGGCTGCACACAAAGAGCTGGTGCCTGCAATAGACAGCTGAGCTCCCAGGACTGGAAGTGCAGGTACAGCACAAACTACAGTCCAGGGAACACCAGGCATCTACAGGCATAGTTTCCTCTCTCCACCTCCCTCCTTTCCTTTCCACCCCTTTGAGATGTCCACGTCATCTGTTGCTACTTTGATACAGGTGGCATATCTGAGGCCAGAGGAAAATTTACCTGCCCACACACCGTACCCTCCCTTTCCCCCACACTCCTTGGAGGTTGCCAACAACTGAGGAGAGGGAAGGGAAGGCCAAGGCTCGGGAATGTCCCATGCAAGCTGAAAGCCACCGTGGGGCGGGAGGCTCATGGCAAGCAGGCAGCCACCTGGTAGGCACCCTCGGCCGTGTGCTGGACGCTGTGCTCCTGCAGCAGGCCCAAGTCCAGGAACCGTTCCCCGCACCACATGCACTTGTACTGCTGCTCCCGGGCGTGCACGCTGTGGTGCTTGTTGAGGTGCTCGCGCTGCTTGAAGGCCTTCTCGCAGGAGGAGCACTTGTAGGGCTTCTCGCCCGTGTGCACGCGCCGGTGGCGCTGCAGGTCCGATGCGTACTTGAACCGCTTTTCACAGTCGGGGCACTTGAGGGGCTTCTCGCGGGCCGGGTCGCAGCGGTGCTGCACGAACTCCGAGGAGGAGAAGAAACGTCTCTCGCAGAGCGTGCACTTGAGCGGCTTCTCGGCGCAGTGGGCCAGCTGGTGCTTCTGCAGAGCCGAGGCCCGCTTGTAGGACTTGTTGCACACCGCGCACTTGAAGGGCCGCTCCGCGTTCTGCACGCACTTGTGCCGCAGCAGTTCTGAGGACTGGTTGAAGCCTTTCTGGCACACGTTGCACTTGAAGAGGTTCTCTATGCCGTGCACGTGCTGGTGGTACACCAAGTGCGAGGGCTGCACGAAGCCCTTCTCGCACAGGTTGCACTTGAAGCGCTCCTCGGCCTTGTGCGTGCGGCGGTGGCGCATGAGCGCGTACTGCTGCTTGAAGCTCATCTGGCACAGGTCGCACTTGAAGGGCCGCTCCTCGCTGTGCGTGCGCTCGTGCTGCCGCAGGTCCGAGGGACGCTTGAAGGCCTTCTGGCACTCCCCGCAGCGGAAGGGCCGCTCCCCGCTGGGCGTGCAGGGGTGCTGCAGCAGCTCCGAGGATTCCTTGAAGTGCAGCTCGCAGACGTTGCACTTGAAGAGGTGCTCCCCCGAGTGCGCGTACATGTGGCGCACCAGGTGGGAGCGGTGCTTGAAGGTCTTCTCGCACACCGTGCACTTGTAGGGCCGCTCCGAGCTGTGCGTCCGTTTGTGGTGCACCAGGTGGGAGGACTGGCTGAAGCTCTTGTCACACAGCGTGCACTTGTACGGCTTCTCACCCGTGTGGATGCGCTCGTGCCGGGACAGCTCCGAGAGGTGCTTGAAGGTTTTCTGACAGATGGAGCAGCTGTAGGGCTTCTCCGAGGGGTCGAGAGGCTGTGAATGCTCTACCTCGGGAGGCTTGTAGGTCTTCTCACAGATAGAGCACTTCATGGCGCTGCCGTTGTGGACATTGTGGTGCTGCGCCAGCGAGGTCAGGAGGGAGAAGCCCATCTTGCAAACCCCGCACACAAAGGGCTTCTGCTCCACCTGGATACACTGGTGTTCAAGGAGGTCGGTGGCCTGGTGGAAGATCTTCAGGCACTGGGTACACTGGAAAGAGCGGTCATGGCTTGGCAAGCACTGGTGCTCATGGGGGTTGGAGAGGTGAGCGAGGTCATGGCCACACACACCGCACTTGTGGGATGGCTCTCCAGCCTGGATGGGGGCGTGCTGGTGGTGCTGCAGTCCGGGGTCCGGCTGGAGCAGGATGCCGTACACGGCACAGCCCAGGGGGTTGTCAGCAGTGCTGGGAGGGATGGAGTGCTCTGGGAGGGCGGCTGCCCCAGCGTGGTGCTGCTGCGGTGGCGGCGGCTGCTGTGGTTGCTGCTGTTGCTGCTGCCAGCTTTCTGACATGCTTGGGAAAAAAAATGGGATTTTAGCAGTGATAGCTTCAGCTTCCCGGATGAAAGGGTTCAAGTAAAAGCAAGACCAAAAGATTCTGAGATCTTGATTCCCTGTAAATGATCCCCTCAAGCTGAGGCCAGAAAAGCCGGCCCACAGCCAGGATCCTGGGAAGAAAAGAGGTGAAGAGACTCCAGAGCCTCCTCCTTAGACCAGCACAGGTTCTTTATGGACTGATTTGGTCTGACTTTTCCTTCTTTTGGACAGAGGAACAGGAGGCAGAGGCAAGTGCCTTGAAGACGAGAGGAGGCCCTTCTCTGTGCTGGCTGCGATGTGCTCACACTTGCGGAGGGCACAGGAAGCAACCCAGGGAGCAGCTCTCTCTGCAAGAAAGAAGACAGCTCATGTCAGGTCTTAGAAGAAACATGGGCAATTCTCTATCAACCTTCTCCCATGGCTCTCTTTGAAAACTCTCCTGCATCCCTGCAAAGCTACCAGGAAGCCAGTGTGGAACCGGAGGCCACTTGCTACTGTGCAAAGGGCCTGGGACAAGGAGTTCTCAGCCTGGAAAGGGCTGGGCTCTGCCCAGACACAGCCAGGCACACGTTTGGGTGTTGTGCTCTCACAAGAGGCAGCACAACTGCCCAGGGCCCGCTCAGCTCAGCCTTGAGTGGGTCACTGGATCTCCAGCAGTGCTGTGGCACTGTCCGAGAACATCGGTCTGTCTGCGCAGGCTATGCACAAACACCGTGCAATCAAGGGTTAGATTTTACACGTGCCAATGCAGATCCTAACAGCTCCCACCCCAGGTGAAACAGCTCTGTGAAACGGTTCTGCTCTTGGATATCGAGCCCATTACCCAAGGGATGTATGCAAAGCATTTCCCCCTCTCTAGGCAGCGCTTGTAGATTGGAAGAGCCAGAGAGCTCAGGAGAATATTTGCCCTCAGTGTTATCCTATCCTCAGACAGATCACAGAACCCACAGGCATCACTCTGTGAAGATAAAAGAAGAGTTAAAGCAGTGGCTTAGCTGAACCTCCTACCAAACCATGTAATAAAAGTACACTAAAGCCAACCAACCTATGCCTGCAGCCTGGCCTTGCTACAGAGCATCATCAGGCTTGTGCTGACTGACAACTTCCAGCCTTTTAGAGATGTCCAATAAAAGCTGACACCAACTTAGAGAAGAATAAGACCCACCAGTAAACAGCAGACAGCAGCAGTGTCAACACACCTCAAGAGAGAAGGTGCAAGCCCTGGTGAGCAGCAGCCACCAACACTCCTGGGCCTTGAGCCCCCAGCCCCATAAGAGAACCCCTATATCTGTGTCAAACCACCTGCCCCCAGGGTAAGGAAATACTTGGTCCACAAGAGTATTTTTATGTTTAAAACTATGCAATAAAGAGCACCAGGGAATCCCACTTTCCAGCATCCACACCTCCACCGGCACTCAGTAGACTGGGTTGAGCCCCACAGCTCAGGTAGTGCGGGACCCACCTCTGACCGTGGGGACACTTCATTATTTTGTGCTCCAGCAGTTTCGGGCAGTAAAACCCCCAAAGGCGCCATCGCAGCCCTGCCCACACGCAGGATGCCCTCCTTCTCCTACAGAGCTCACCTTGATGAAGCGAGGGCTCGCAGTGACGGTACCTGCACCCGAGCTCGGCGGGACACCAAACTTCAGCCCAGCCCGGGAGCCACCTTCCCCCGCACACACCGCGAACCGTGGCAGGATGAACCCACCGGCGACGCATCCCGGCCTAACGGGGAGGGAAGACTGTGCTCCTCGCAGGGAAGAGCGATACCAACCTTGGCTTACCGAGGGCTCTGCGCGGGGACCCGCGTCGGCGCCAGCTCCAGCCTAACTCATCCCTCCGTGGGAGGTGGGAAGCGACAACCATTTAGGGAGCGCGGTCGGGAGCGCAGAGGTACTTTCAAACTGGCGAGGCGGCCTGCTCGGCATGGCCCGGCTGCTCCCGCCGGGCCCGGGCCGCCTCAGGGCCGCGGGGCGCGGGGGCGGCCGGGGAGCTCGCAGGCCACCAGCAGCCGCCGCCGCCGCAGCCCGCGGCCAGGCCCGGCCCGCCGCTCGCCGCTCCCCATCGGGCGGCCCCGCTGGCAGCGCAGGGACGACGCCCCGAGGCCTTCACCGCCGCCGCGCAGGGAGGCCCCGCGGTGGGGTCGGGTGTAGGGGGTCGCTGCCCGCCCGGGGCCGCCCCCGCCCCGGCGAGGCGCACACAAAGGGCGGCGGCGGCGGTCGGGCCGCTCACCTGCGGCGGGAGGAGGCCTCGCCGGCGGCAGGGCCGCGGCCTGCGCGCTGCGCCCGAGCCCCGCGCTGGCGTGGAGGCGGGAGCCGGGAGGGAGGAGGGGAGGGAGGGAAGGGAGCGAGCGGCGGGCGGGAGCGCAGCGGAGGGAGCGGAGCGGGCCGGGCCGGGGCGGCCGCGGCGGCGGCGGAGGAGGCGGGGCGGGCGCGGCGGGTGCTGCCCCCTGCCGGGCCGCGCCGGCAACTGCGCGGCCGCCGCCACCGGGGACCGGGCTGTCCCGGCGGGTGCCGCGGCCATGAGCGCCGCGCTGGTGGGGTACAGCAGCTCCGAGGAGGAGCAGGAGCAGGAGGAGGAAGGGGGGAGCCGAGGCGGCGGCGCGCAGGGGCCCCCCGGGGCCAGGTGGGTGCGGTGGGGTGGTGGCGGCAGGAGCGCGCGGGAGGCGGCGGGAGCGCGCGGCCTTCCTCCTCCTCCTTCTCCTCTTCCTCCTTCTCACGCCGCTCCGGTCCCGCAGCGCCGGTCGCCCCCGCCTGCCCGCGCCCGCCGGCCTGCCGGGAGACTCGAACCCGGAGGAGGCCGTGAGCGATGACAGCTCCCGGCACGGCGGCCGCGTGCGCGGCTTCCCCCACGAGCGGGGCAACTGGGCCACGCACGTCTACCTGCCCTGTAGGTACCGGGACCGGGACCGGGATGGGTCCGGGAGGATGGCGGGACGGACCTCAGCCGCTGCGCCCCAGGGTGCTGCCGGTCCCGGCGGGGATCGGCGGCCAGCGCTCCTCTGACGGCGCTGCCCCGCAGACATTGCCCAGGAGGAATTCCTGGAGCTGCTGGAGCTGCTGGTGTCCCGCGCCCGCACCTACGTCCCGTCGCTGGCTGCCATGGAGGAGTTCCACCTGAGCCTCTCGCAGTGCGTGGTGCTGCGCTACCACTGGATTGAGCCCTTCGTTCGCTCGCTCAGGGAGCGCCTGGCCGCCTTCCACAGGTGGGTTTGGCAGAGCCCCGGGAGAGCGCTCCTCACACCCCTCCTCTGCCCTCGGGATCCGTGTTTTGCCAGCATCCACGCCCTAAGGTGTCCCTGGCCGCTGGTGCTGGCAGAACATTAAAGCCCTGGGTATTTTTCCTCACTGCCTTAGGATCTGGCACCTGACACGTCAGGTTTTGGCTTTCCAGGATCAGGCCAGAGCTGTGCCATCCCCTAAACCATGGATAGTTTTGTTGCTTACATGGGCCTCAGGCACTGGGTAAGCATCAGCTGCTTCAGGGTTTCTGTCACTGTCCAGGCTTTGGAGAGCTGGAAACAGGAGGGAAATTAATTAATTTGAGCCCCAAGAGGTTCTGGTTACATCAATTTGGTCCGATTACAGCATATATTTGCCTGTATCTTTCCATGGCTTGGTAACAATCCTGGCCCCTCCTCTTTTTTTTTTTTTTGTTTTTTTCTTCCTCCTGCAGCTGAAATAGGATCTTTCTTATTTCAGGTTCTTCTGCGTGGCTGACCAAGTGAAGGTTTACACCAACCAGAACAAAACCAGGTGAGTGCACAGTGGAGCAGCCTGCCTGCCCCAGGAGAAGTCTGAGTAAGGTGCTGGGTGGATGGGAAGTGTCACCCTGCCTGTCCCACAGTTGGGCTGTGTGACGACACAGTATGTGATCACCTCCAGATCATCTCCAGACATTTCACACCTTTCCCCAGCCATCTGTACAAATTTTTAGCTTTGGCACTGATTCTCTGCAAGCTTTTGGTTTCATTAGCGTGCACAGCCTGGGGCGAGCAGAGTGGGACCACCTCTTTTGGCAGCAGTGCCAGTCGTGAAATTGTAGTGCAGGTCTTCCAAGAGCTGGAGAGAAATAGCTGAGATGGTGCTAATTCTCCTGGGCGTCAGTTCAGAAGCCTGATTCCAATGGAATGCAATTAAGTTTTTTTGAATGTCAAAGCAAAGGTGATTAAAATTGCGGAAAGTTGCTGAATCTGGCGGGAAAGGCAGCCCGAGATAGTCATGGGTAGGAAAAAGTGGATATGGAACCTGGGTGACACTTGAATCTTCTGCTTCCCTCCTGGAGGGGAAGAAATTATTACTCTAAATGACTCTAGAAAGTGTCATCCCGACAGTCCTGGAGGAGGTGCTGACCTCTTTGTCACATCTCTCCAGCTTGGTACTTCCCACTCCTTGCTTCTTCTCACACTGTAAAACCTCTCCAGCAACTTCCACTTCTTTAATGCTGCTCCTGCATGGGCATGGTATTCTGCTGAAATTCCCATCCAGTGCATCCTTTGCCTAGAAAACTGATTTTCATGTCCCAAAATGCACTAGGCTAATCTAGTAAATCTAGATACATGGTTTATCATCCAGTCCTGCTTCTCCCTGCTACTACATCTTCTGTTTTTCTTCAGAATACAGTCAGTATCCTGGATGCTTAAACCTGGCATTCCTCAGATTCCCTTGTGTTAGGGAGTAGGGAAGTTGCCCAGTAGGAATGAAGGGCTAAGTATTCTTAGGGCTGTGCTTTCTGCAGCATGAAAGGGTGCTTGCTGTCTCTCCTTGCCTTTCTTTAGGACCTTTATTGGCCTGGAGGTCTCTGCTGGGCATTTCCAGCTGCTGGAGCTGGTCTCGGAGGTGGACGGCGTTCTAGAGGAATTTGACCTTCCCACATTCTACAAGGTGAGGCGTTTCCTGCTTGCTCCCCTGCCAGTCTGGACATGCCGGCTGGTTCCCTGTGAGATGTTCACTCAAATAAACAGGAACCAGTTGCAGTGGCTGCCCTGCTGTGCATGGAAGCAGGGTTGTCCTAGGATAGAATGGGCACTGTTGGACTGAGGACAATCCTTGTGTCTTTGCCTTGGGCAGCTTTCTTGGGCATTAGTCCAGCCTTTTTGCTTAGTACTAGCTTTGGGAACAGGTTTGGGATTTTTGAAGGGCCAGACCCCTGTTTGTCTGCCTCTAGAGCTGAGCAGAATTATTCAGAAGTGACCCATGTACCTGCTCCAGGAGCAGTTCTGAGAGATTCTTCCACAAAAGATGGGGAGAAATTGAGCACAGAGTTGCAGAGTGGAGCACAGGGGGGTTGGGAACCAGGCAGCCTTGCCCACTGGTGTCCACAAGGGCTGGGGTGGGAAGCCCAGGACTCCTCTTGCCTCCACTGTCCATATCAGCTCTGCAGCTGTTGAGTTGGCAGAGGGGACTCCCAGCTTTGGGATCCTCCAGCCTCTGTGATCCCAGGCAGGGCAGCAGCATCATGCTAGATCTCCCACTGTGCCTCTGTGCCTCGACCAAAGCCTCCATTAGCCCTCACATTCTTATCCCTGTTTTTTCTTCAGGACCCATCGTTCCACATCAGCTTGGCCTGGTGTGTTGGTGACCTGTCTGGCAGGCTGGAAGGGCAGTGTCTGCGGGAGCTCCAGGTGTGTCCCCACGTGGTGTGGAGAGCAGAGGGGGGGGCAGAGCTGGAGTCAAGCCACATCTCCCTGCCAGGGCCCGAGGGTGGGAAATTCTCTTCATCGAGCAGGACAAACTTCACTATGCTGAAAGATGAGAAGCTTTTCGGGGGAGTGTGAGTTAAATCACTCTCCTGAGGGAAGTCAGAGGCTTCCAGCTGCAAATGGCTTCATCTGTGACTTGCTTCAGAGAGGGAGCTGCTGACTCCATCCTCTGGCAGATCTGCCCTCCTGGTACTGACTCCTGCCTCTATTTTCCAGGACATTGTGGATGGGTTTGAGGAGTCAGCATTTCTGCTGCGTATCCAATGGGAGCAAATCCGTTGCAAGTCAGGGAACAAGTACTTCTCCTTCCCCTTGAGGTAGGGGCAGGTGGGGCTGTGCATTTTGGAGCCTGGAAGAGCCTGACACTGAACCAGGACCGTTGCCTGGCACAGCTCTGCGTGGCGCGGGCTGGCACGCACCTCTGCGCTCTTCTTGCCTGCTCAGCGTCTCTGCGGTGTTTGTGGCCTCAAGTCGGGCCACTTCCATTTTGAGCTGCTGGCTGAAGAAAAGTGTGTTTGTAGCAGATTTCATCCTCGCTGCTGGATGTGCTGCAGTCAGCACTGGCAGTTCCAGACATCCCATGGTCGCTAATTTTGCTGATTTTTAAAAAAAAAAGAAAAAAAAAAACTTCAAAAGCCATAGATGCCTTATGGGAAGGAGGAAGAAGGTAGCGTGGGAAGCTGCTACTAAAGGGAGAATGTCTCACACAGTGGGAAGTAGCACTGCCAGATTGTTGGGAGGCTCTGGGCATGTTTTGAGTAGCAAGAGGGAAGGACATGGAGCTGGTTCCTCTTCCCTGAGTGTTTTCCTACTGTAAGCCAGCTCAGACAAGCACCTGAGTCATGTTGTGTCCCACTCACACTGCTGGTGCCTCTACTGTAGAGACATTTCACTGTCTGATCCTTTTGCCAAAGAACAAGAGCTTGCTGCCAGGTGTGGGTGAGCCCTGGAATGGACAGTGGCAGTGTTTGCCTGAGCTGGGAGGGCAGTGCCCACAGGTGAGTCAAGGGGTGGCGGCTCCTGCCCAGGCTCCACACGTTTTCCCTCTGTGATCTGCACCCCAGGTGGATGAAGACCCAGGGGATTGAAGGCTGGACATTGTCCCTTGGGAGAAACTCCTTTTTAATCCTCTTGTCCCCATGGGTTGGTCAGCTGCAACCTCTCAGGTAGTTGGAACAGGATGCTGATTTGATGCCCTGAGTCTTTTTATTCTGTGTCTGTCCAGGACTTCTGAGCAGTAAAAATCTGTCTCCTCGTGTCATAAAATCGTGTCTGTGGTATATTTCAGCCGTTTCCTTTTGGACATGCACAACTCCTGCAAGCTTCACGTGAGGCCACATTTGTAAGTGCTCCTGTGAGCTCCGTGCTGCCTGTCCTGGCACAGAGAGTGGCTTTGTCTGTGGGAGCATCTCCATACAGTCGGGAGTTGTGTCCCTGGGAGCATCGCAGCCCGTTGCTGCTGCCAGCAGCCTTTTGAAGTCCTTAACAAAAAATCTGTTAAGTCTTTAGCCAGTTAGTTTCCGGGATGGGGATCTGCAACATAAGTTTCTTTGGGGGGAAAAAAACAAATAGAGAGATATATTTAGCCCCTGGGGACTTCAGTGAAACCGGTTTCTCCGAGGTTAATGCTCAACCACCGGCCCCAGGCGGGCCTGGCACAGCACCCAGTTGTGTAACAGCGGGTGTCAGAGACCCGCGGGACAGGGCACAGTGGCTGTGGGGGCAAAGTCGGGGGATGGGGCGGCTGCCGGCAGGGCCGGGCGCGGGGAGCGGCCCGGGGCGGGGGGCTCTGCCCGGGGCGGGGGGCTCTGCCCGCGGCTCCACCGCGCACACACGTGCGGGGGGGCGGCCCCGCCCCCGCCGGCCCCGCCCCGCCGCGGTTCGGCCCCGCCCCTGCCGCGGCCCCGCCCCGCCCGCTCCCACCGCGCCCCGCCGCCGCCGCCGCCGCCGCCGCCGCCGCCGCCGCGCCCGCCTTCCGCCACCCGCTCCGGTGCTCCCGGCGGCGGGCAGAGCGCGGCAGGGCAGCCGAGCGGAGCCGGGCCCCGCCGCGCCGC
This sequence comes from Vidua chalybeata, assembly GCF_026979565.1. Classification (NCBI taxonomy): domain Eukaryota; kingdom Metazoa; phylum Chordata; class Aves; order Passeriformes; family Viduidae; genus Vidua; species Vidua chalybeata. The sequence continues at coordinate 15,092,498 of NC_071540.1, forward strand.
GCCGGCCGCCCATGTGCCGCGCGCCGCCGTCCTGACCTCACGCACAAAAGGCGGGCCGGGAGGCGACGGGCCGCGCCTGGCAGCGCCTCCCATGCACCGTGCGCAGCCCCCCGCGGCGCCTCGGCCCCGGGCCATGAGGGCGGCGTAGCTCCGACACCGCCGCGCTCGGCCCGGCCCGGCCCGGCCCGGCCCGGCGCGGCCGGGGGCAGCCGCGACCCGGCGGCGGCGCGGAATGGCAGGAGGGGGCGGCGCCCCCTGGCGGGCGGGCGGGCGCCTCCCGCCGCTCGTGGTGCTGCTGGTGCTGCTGGCGGGGGCGGCGGGCGAGGAGATCAACGCCGAGGTGAGCCACGGGCCCGGGGATGGCAACCCGGCCGCCGCACCGGCACCTGCGGGCCCGGCGCACCGCCGGCCGCTGCAGGTGCAGCCGGGGAACGGGGGGACTGGGGTGCAGGTCGCCCCCAGGGGTGGCGGGCAGCGGGCGCGGGGTGTGGGGAGGAAGCGCTTTGTGCCCGGCGGGGGAGGGGGTGAAAGGGCTTTTGATAAAGGCTCTGCTCCACCACCCTGCCGGGGGAAGGGGAGTTGGGGTAGAAGAATTTAATAGATTTAATGTTTTTAGAAATTTAAATGTTAAGGCATTTTTGGGGAAAAAAAAAAGGGGATAGGAAAAGGATTAGAAAACCTGGAGAAGAAAAGACTTAGAAAAGGAAAAAGACTTGGAAGAGCAATGTGACTTGGAAAAGGAAAAAGAATTGGAAGGAATTTAGAAAAAAAGCTTTAAAGATTAAAAGGAAAAACCCCCTAATTTGGAAAATATAAATGAAAACTAAGAGGGGGGAAAAAAAGTTACAAAAGAGTAATAATAAAGATAAAAATAAAATGCAATTAAAGCAGACAAGAGGAGGCGGAGGCTGGGGCAGGAAGGAAGAGCCCCGGCGCGCCCCAGCACCCTCCTGCCCCCCGCCCTGGGGCTGCAGCCCCGCAGGACAGAAGCCCCTTTGTGGGTGCAGGCCGGGGTGGGGGTCCCAGGCTTCACATCTCTCAGCAGCTCCCAGGGGACGCCTCCAGAGGAGGACAGTGACAGGCAGCCTGGCCCCCTGCCAGCTCCCTCATCCCTGGAGTCAGTCCCTGGAGTCAGACAATCCGGCAGCAGACCCCGAGATCATCAGCTCCTCCACCTTTCAGGGCAGGGCAGGGACCCTGTGCCCTGCTGCCACACTTCTGCCTGCTCGGGGTTGGCATTTGCCACTGGCAGCTGGCACTGACCACCCCGTGAAGGGACGCGGGGCTGGGGTACAGTCAGGCAGGGGGAGGGATCCTCCCCCACCGGCTGTTGGGAGCTCTGGTCCTGCCGTGGGGCTGCTCCGTGCCGGGGCTGACGCGCGGCTCTCCCGGCGCAGGCATGGCTGCGGCTCTACGGGTACCTGCCGCAGCCCAGCCGCCGGATGTCCACCATGCGCTCGGCTCAGACCTTCTCCGCGGCGCTTGCGGAGATGCAGAAGTTCTATGGCATCACCGTCACCGGCGTCCTGGACGAGGAGACCAAGGCGTGAGTTTCTCCATTGTCCCCTTGCTCAAGCAGATGGCAGCTCCACTCTCAGGCTCTGTGGTTTTCTCTGACAGCCTCAGGGCTCTGCCGAAAAGTGGGTGCTGTCCCCCTTGGGAGCTGCTTCTCCCCTTTTGGGGGCTGCACCTCAGCAGCCAGGATATCGTCCCTGCTGTCTGTGGGTGCTGTAACCCCTCAGGGATGTTGGCTGTGGTGGGGCTGAGCCCTGGCTCGGTGTCCTCCTGGCAGGTGGATGAAACGTCCCCGCTGTGGGGTCCCGGATCAGTTTGGAGCACGGATGAAGTCCAACATGCGCCGGAAGCGGTACGCGCTGACAGGGCGACGCTGGAGCCAGAGCCACCTCACCTTCAGGTACTCAACACTGCCAGGAATTCCCTCTCCCCAGCCCATGGACAGCCATGGATCCCCTCAGGGAACAAGTGCTGCTCCAGGCCTTCCCTAGTGAATTCTGTATCCCCAGCATCCAAAACTACACAGAGAAGCTGGGTCGGTACCACTCACACGAGGCTGTCCGACGAGCTTTCCGGGTGTGGGAGCAAGCCACGCCGCTGGTTTTCCGGGAGGTGGCCTACGAGGACATCCGGCAGAAGAGGAAGAAGGAGGCTGACATCATGGTGCTCTTTGCCTCTGGATTCCATGGAGACAGCTCTCCCTTTGATGGCCTTGGGGGATTTTTGGCTCATGCCTATTTCCCTGGCCCTGGCATGGGGGGGGACACACATTTCGACTTGGATGAGCCCTGGACGCTGGAAAATGCAGATGTGTCTGGTGAGTTGAGGGCCAAGAAGGTGGTAAAGGTGACCAGAGGAGCCTGGTGGCTGCCTAGGCTAAAGGAGGGGTGAAGTGGGGGCTGTGCTGGTGTGGACAGGAGTGGCAGGGGAGAGCAGGTCCACCATGGGTGATGCAGGCTGATCCCCCTGGAGCACCCATTGCAGGGTGCTGGGTCCAGGGGTCTGCCTCATGTGTCATGTTGTCCATCCCCTCTTGCTGATGGTGCCTCTCCATGCAGGGAACAACCTTTTCCTGGTGGCTGTGCATGAGCTGGGGCACTCACTGGGCTTGGAGCACTCCAGCAACCCCAGTGCTATCATGGCGCCCTTCTACCAGTGGATGGACACAGAGAACTTCCAGCTGCCTGAGGATGACCTCAAGGGCATCCAGCAGCTCTACGGTGAGGAGCTGGTTGGGGGATCATCCCAGAGGTGGGATTCTGGGCATGTGTGTGGGGAAACTGAAGTATAGGTGCTGCTGGTCCGCATCACCACATCCCTTCTCTCATCTGCCCGATCCAGGTACCGCAGATGGGCACCCTCAGCCCACCAAGCCTTTGCCCACCGTGACACCCCGGAGACCTGGCAGGCCAGACCAGAGACCCCCTAAACCTCCCCCTCCGGGGAAACCAGAGCGACCACCCAAACCTGGCAGCCCAGACCAACCTGACCACTATGGCCCTGACATTTGCGATGGGGACTTTGACACGGTGGCGGTGCTGCGTGGGGAGATGTTTGTATTCAAGGTACCTGCCCCAACCCCCTCCTGCCCCTTCCCTGGGGATGTAGTGGGTCTGTGGGTGGGAGGACCCCTCAGCAAGGTGACTGTGTCTCTGTGTCCTCCCCATCCTCTGCCAACACCCTGTTTCTTTCCAGGGCCGGTGGTTCTGGAGGGTCCGGCACAACCGGGTGCTGGACAACTACCCCATGCCCATCGGACACTTCTGGCGGGGCCTCCCTGGGGACATTGATGCTGCCTACGAGAGGCATGACGGGAGGTTTGTCTTCTTTAAAGGTGAGCAGGGAAGCTGGATGGGAGGACTGAGGTGGAAGTGAGACCCCAGTGTCCCCCACAAAGCTGCTGAAAGCTTGGTTGGCTTCATTCCATCCTGACCCACCTCCCCAGCCACAGCTGCTGTGTGATCCCAAGGGGTCAGGGTGGCCACAGGCATCTACCGCTATCCCTATCCATTTGTGCACCTGCCACAGTAGCTGGGCAGGACCTTCTCATCTCCCTTCTCCAACTCTTTCCCCTCTAGGTGACCGGTACTGGCTCTTCCGAGAAGCCAACCTGGAGCCTGGGTACCCACAGCCCCTGGTCACCTATGGGCAGGGCATCCCCTATGATGGCATTGACACAGCTGTCTGGTGGGAACCCACGGGACACACCTTCTTCTTCCGTGGTGACAGGTGAGTGTCTCTTGGGTTCTCCCTGCTCTGCTGCCTCCTGGCTCCTGTCAGGGGGAGAATGTTGGGCAGTGGGGACCCCTGTGCTCGTCACTTACTCCCCACCTCCCTCCCCAGATACTGGCGCTTTAATGAGGACACACGCTCGGTGGACCCTGGGTACCCAAAGCCCATCTCTGTCTGGGTGGGCATCCCTCCCTCGCCCAAGGGAGCCTTCCTCAGCCCGGATGCCTGTAAGTAGAGGAGGAGAGGGGTGGGTGGTGGGGGTCTTGGGGATGAGATCATCCTTCTGATAGCCTGGCTACATGGGATGGACTTGGGGAGAGTGTCTGGGAGTCAGCGGTAAATCCCTTTCTGAAGGGTTTCACCAGTCCTGGAGCAAAACCTGCTGTCTTGGGCACCTGCAGTGATGCCCAGGTTCTGCAGTGTCCTGTGCCCACCCACTTACCCCTTGTCTCCATCTTCTCTCCCCCAGCCTCCACCTACTTCTACAGAGGCACAAAGTACTGGAAGTTCGACAATGAGCGTCTCAAGACAGAGCCAGGCTATCCCAAATCCATCTTACGGGACTTCATGGGCTGTCACACAGAGTTGGTCCCAGACCCCAATCCCCGCTGGCCCGATGTGGACCGACCCCCCTTCAACCCTAATGGGGGGACTGAAGGTGAGGAGGAGGAGGAGGAAGAGGAAGATGAGGATTACAACGAGGGAGATGGCCAGCCAGGCAGGGACGTGGACGTGGTGGTGCAGATCGATGAGTACACACGCACCATGAGCGTGGTTATGGTGCTGGTGCTGCTGGTGCTGCTGCTCTGCATCCTGGGCCTCATCTATGTCATCGTCCAGATGCAGAGGAAGGGCGCACCCCGAATGCTCTTGTACTGCAAGCGCTCCTTGCAGGAGTGGGTCTGACCCTGGCTCCCTCCCCCAACTGCCCCTGCCACCATGGTGCTAAGATGGACCTGACACCCCCTCCCCCTGACCCTCACCACGGCCTTGGCCCCTCTACCCCATTGTTGCTTGATGGCTCCAGCCTCAGAAATGGGGGGATGCCCAACCCCCCCAGCCCCTCCAGAGCAGCCGGGCTGGGACCGGGGATGGTCATGGGGGGGCTGGAGGGCATCCAGGCCCTGCCTGCTCCCCTGTGCCTGTGCGTCCCTCTAGCCGTGACCCTCAGGCTGCCACCCATCACGTGCCTGCATCTGCCATGGGTCCCTGCAGGGTCCCTTCCTCCTGTGTGAGCCCGCTGCATCTCGGGTGGTGAGTGGGCTGGGGGCTGCTCACCAGTGCTGCAGGCTGGCAGGTCTCAGCCTCTGGCACCTGCAGTGGTGGGGAAGGGAGGGCTGAGCTCATGGCTGTGTTGCCTGTTGAGCCACAGGGATAACAGGGATGTGGTGCCTAAAGACAGCGTGAGTTGGGAGATGCCACCTCTGCGACCCTGCTGGAGCTCAGCTCAGTCCGGGCCCTGCTGCTGCCACCGTGGCACAAAGCCCTGGGGCACGTGGCCCTGTGGGCAGGGCAGTGGGCACAGCCACCTTGTATGTCCATTAAACGGGTCGGGTGTGTGGAGAGCTGTGGTGCCATCGTCCTTCCTGCTGCGAGGGTGCCCTGGGAGGGATCGGGCAAATTTTGTGGTAACGGGGCTTGTCTGGGGGGGTCACCCTGCATGGTACCCCCAGGGGACTGGGTGCCATGCTAGGGGGTGCAGGGCAGGGGCCAGCATGGCCAGTGATGTCCCTGCCCTGGGGCTGCCACTTTAGGGGGGTCAGCTAAAGCAGCCCCCCCACCCCCACCAGTGGACAGAGCAGCCTTTGAGCAGCTCCCATGGCAGTGACAAGGGCCTTGTTGGGAACACAGGGTGCCTTGTTCTCCCCCAGCCAGCGCTGCTCTTCAGCCCTGGGCAGCCACCTCCCTTCTCCGTGCAGGGGCCAGCAGCAGCTGGGGGACCCTCCTGGAGCCACTTCACAGGGTGCTTCAGCTCCCTGTCCCCACGCAGCCCTGCTGAGTTTCCTGGGGGGAAGGGGTGGCCATATCCTGTCTCACCACTGCTGTGTCTTCAGAGGAAAGCAAGAGGCGTCACAACCGCTGCAGAGATCAGAGAAATAATCATGGGAGTGGGAAAGATTAGACTTCAGGGGTAAGAAACTGGCTTTATCTGGGGAAAAATGTTGCTCATCCATTAATGGGAAGAAAAACCAAACCACAGAGGCTGGTGATGAGATGATCACAGGGGTGGGAGCTAGAGCCAGGTTTGTTCTGCAGGTGCAGCCTTGGGGTGGGCAGCAGAGGCCTAGCACCATTGCTGCACTGGTGGGGAGGCTGGTTGGACTGTGCTGGCCAAGGGGGTTGTGTGAACCTGCCCCATCCCTGTGGGGATGACCCTGTGGAGCTGGAGAGCATCCCCATGTAGGAATTGACTCCAGTCAGCATCCTTGCTTCCTCCAGCCTCCTGCAGCAGGACCAGTGCCAGCACTGTGCTGGCACCTGTGCCCTGCCTCTGCTCAGGCACCTCTGTCTTGGTGCACCCCTGACCTACTCCCCTTGTCCTGGTGCTCCAGCTGCTCCTTTGCCCTCATCCCATCTGGCCAGCCCTGGTGGGTGGGTGGGAGGGTTCCCCCATGTCATGGATGAGGATATGAAGACTTGTGCTTCCCCCATCCTTCCCCTTCCCCAGGGCCCAGAGCTGCTGGCTCAGTTCCCAACTGCTACAACCACTTCCCAGCACTGAATTACCCTGAGCTGCCCAGCTACTTGTCAGCCTCTAATTACTGTAAAAGGGAAGGACTGATGCTGGCTCTCACTCTGCTTTTCTGGTGCTGGGGGCCTGAGTCACTCATCCCCTGCCCCAGCTTCCATCCCTGCCCACAGGGGCAGCGATTTCCAGCCATGAGCTGATTCCCTGGAAAACACGTTTGGCTCAGACTCAGCACATCGCTGCAGCCAAGTGAGAAGGCAAAATCAGAAACAGAAAACCCCTGAGGAATTGGGGGGAGTGGGTGGAAAAAGATCTCCAAGTGGCTCAGGGCTGTTGTATTCCATCAGCCAGGCCTTGCTGGGTCACATTCCTTGGCTTTGAACTTCTTTCAGTTCGGTTTTGACCATTTTGCCCTGATTTGTGCTTGTGTGGGTCTTCCCGAGCTTAGGGAGGACCCACAGCTCTGCTGAGCTGGGAGCCCTGCCATGGGGCAGCCTGACACTGCAGCCTGTGCTGAACCGGGGCCAGACAGGCACCAGGAGCTGCCAAAAGCCATGAACCTGGCCAAAAGGCGAGGCAGGAGGAAAGCACGGCTGGGATTCACTCTCCCCACCCCTGCAGAGACTGCTCCAGAGGCCAGCGCAGATGCATTTCCCACGGCAGATGCATTTCCCACACTGGATGCACTTCCCGCGGCAGATGCATTTCCGATAACAGATGTATTTCCCACGGCAGCAGTGTTTCCATTCTCTCCTGGGGGTACAGAGGGCTCGACGGGGTGCAGGGCTAAGACCCCAAAGCCTGGTCCCTGGAAAGATGCCTGGCTTGTAGGGAAAGCCAGAGCTGGACAAGGGTGCCCAGGGCCAGCTGCTCATGGTATCCGTTCCATGGCAGGTGAGGGGCCTCCTTGCTGATTCAGGAGCTGGGAAAAATTCCCCAGCAGGAATGAGGGATGCTGGGAGCAGAGGCCCAGGCCACCACGCTTGGTGAGCTGGGACACCACTTCCCACCCCCTCCCGCTCTTCCCCGGATGCTGCAGCAGAGCTGGTGCCAGGAGCCCAGGGCCATCTGGAAATGCTCATGGACAGCAGTAAGGGACCTGCTGGAGACAAAGCCCAGCATTTGAGCGGCGCCCAGGCTCTGCCGGAGGCCCCTGTGCTGCCCTGCTCGCCCACAGTGGGGTCAGCTCACCTCTGGCCACCCGTGGGTGTGAGACCCCAGGAAGGCAGGCTGGCACCTGCTGTAAGGGACAGGGCTGTTGGGAGCACAGGGGAGTGCGAGCCCAGCTGAGCCTGGCCCCGGCAGGCACCAGACTGCCCTGCCAGAGGATCCACTCCCGCCTGGCAGCTCCCTGCTTCCCAAAAATAGGTTGGAGAGCCTGACCTGGAAAAGACCCTGGGAGCTCAGCGTCCTCCAGGCCCTGCTGTGCTGGGGTGGGCATGAGGGGGAGACCAGGCCTGGCAGGGGCTCTCTGCCTGATTGGCACCATCTCAGGAGAATCCTCCTCTTCCTCTGCAAGCCAGGGCACAATCCCCTGTTCAGCGCTGAGGAAAGGACCCGGAAAACACAGAGGAAGCCGGGCTCAGTGCAGAGGAAGAACTGGGGCTGCGATACAGCAAGCAGCGACCGGCCAGCTCAAGGTCGGAGGAAACAATGCTGGGGATGGAGGGAAGGGCCACGGGGCCCTGGGAGGGGTTGAACCTGCTGCCTGTGCTCGCTGCAGGCGGGGCGGAGGCTCCGGGTGCTGCCCGGGGAGGGGTCGGTGCCAGCACAGCCCCGCTGTGGGTGGGATGCACCCACCAACCATGCTGAGCTCGGCTCATGTGAGTGTGGCTCATGCCCCCTCCTCCCCTCACACCCACCGGGCAGCCCCCAGCCTGCTCCCGGGGTGATGGGAGTCCTCATCCCACAGAAAGTCATTTCTGGGGCTGCAGGGACAACACATGAAGTGATGGTGTGATGCTGGTCTGCTTCAGCATAACTTGGCATCCATCATCTCACCTCCAGCAGCTCTGAGGCTTTCCCCACTGCACCCCAGGTTAGCTCTCAGGGTGCACAACTGCTCCCTTACCCAAATAAATTGTGTTTGGGTGATCCCATTTTGCAGCCTGCCAGGGGAAGCTTTCACCCCTCTCCTGCAGGCGCCGGCAGGGCAGGAACATCAGCTCTCTCTGCATGCACAGTGGCCAAAGTCCCCAGTACCGTCACTTGGTTTTCCTGGGCGGTGGCCAGTGGTAAAACTCAAAATAAATATTTCCCTTGCCTCTAGCACTGCCTGCCCCACATTAGACAACAGCTGCAAAGGATTAACGTCGCCCTGGAGGTGTAATCCCTCTATAAAGATGACAACATTTGGCCCAAGACATCCAGGGAGATGCAGAATGGACAAGAAGCAGAGTTTGGCCGAGATTTTTTTGATTCCTGCTTATCCCTCTGTGATAACAACTCTGTCCTTCTTTGTCAGGACCCACTTGATAGGAAAGTGACAAAGTGCAAGGGGACAAACACAGGCAGGGAGAGAAGCTTGTACCAGTGTCCTGCCAGACAGTGTCTACTGGGCTGGACACTCACACAGGATTCTTCTGCTCCAGCAGCAGAGCAAATGGAGAAAGCTTTCCAGGAAAACCCCATCGCCTGCTTGCCCTGCCAGCAGCTGCCACCTGCCCAGGTAGAGCCACTGGATCCTTGGGATGTCCCAGCCTTGGCTCGCACCACAGTGACTGCCAGCTGCTCCAGCCCAAGCCTGCTGCTGCTGGCCCAGCCCTTGCTCCGAGGAGCTGCAGCCTGTGCACTCACCCTATTTCAGCACCCAAGCTTTCCAAGGGAAGCTTTGCCTTTCATTTAGAAAGCAGCTCCCAACACTGAGGTCCTGATTGAAGTGTCCAAGTGCAGAACCTTGCCCCAGCCAGTGGAAGACAAAGGTGAAAAGCTGATGCAGAGAAGTAAAACTGATATTTGGGTGGGCCCTGCTCAGCCCCGGATTGAAACCAGGGTTCCCCCACAAAGATTCTTTTCTCTCTCACTAAACGTGAACTGCAACAAGGACTTGTGCAGGAAGGAAGGAGCATGCCACCCACAGAAAGGCGAATGAGGAGGTATTGAAGATCTTTTCTCCACAGGCTGCCTGCACTGAACCAAGACTCTCCTCTGCCCCCACCCCTCATACCCAGCTGGGGCTGCCCCAGGAGCAGGCAGGCAGTAGCCATCCATGACTCCCATCTCTGCCCCCACCTCCTTCCTGCAATCCTCTGCTCTTTCCACGTAGGAGGATGTTGCATCCCAGCCACATCAAAAGCCATAACCAAAGGAGTAAGAAGCTGGCTGCTCCACCACAGGAGTTTTGCTTGTGCACATTTAGGAAAGGGCTGCTGACAGGATGCCTCTAACATTCTGGCCCATCTACTAGCAGCATCCTCTTCTCCCACAGGGAGAGCATCCAACTTCACCCACCTTCAGAGAGATGGTTAAAGTTTTGATGGGAGAGAGGGATTAGAAGAGAAAGATTTTGGAAGAACATTGTGTAAATCATCAAGCATCTGGCTGTAAAGGAAAGAGCCAGTATCCGATGATGCTCCGCTTTGTGCAACAAGTAAACAGGAAGATTCAGCATTTTGTTTCATATTTAAAAATACACAGGAGGTCCATATGGATGTAAGGGTTTGTGGCTGGGAGTTTATTCCAGCAAATCCGCTGGCACAGCTCCTAGAGGTCGGGCAGGAATTGGCAGCAGGGCCCATCTGATCTCTGCAGAGGCAGCCAGCTCGGGGCCCAGGAGAGCCCAGCCCCTCTTAATGCTTTAGGGCCGGCCACTCAGGGTGAGCTCAACTCCTCAAGGACAATGGACAACTCCAGCACAGGCCCCAGCAGGGCAGGGAAAGGCAGCAGCAGCTCCTGCTGAGTATTCAGCTGCCAAAGACTGCCAAAAACACATGGTGTTGAGCAAGGACTTGCGGGAAAGGATGCACATTTTACCCTCCTGGGGTCTGATGGATCTGCTCAGCAGCTCCCCCAGCTCTGGCAAGCTTTGCAAACATGGAGAAAGCCTTGCCATGGACTTCACTAAGGCCAGCCCTTGGCACGTGATCCAGTGTGATTCCACTTAACAGATCGAGTCCAGCCAAGCCTTGACATATGTCAATGCAAGATGGATGGTGCTTTCTCATGTAGGCTTCCTTGGCTGGGCTCCTTAGAGCTACCAAGCTGTTCAGCTGCTAGAAGAATGGCAGGGGTCTTCTCCAGAAAGCCTTCTGCAGGTGCAATCCAGCCCCACGTGGCAGCATCTGCAGTTCAAAGCCCAGCAGCTCTAAAGGTGCAGGTGAGGCAGCTCCATTACGGGTGTCTGGAGAGGCCATAGAGGTGCAGAGAGAGCGTGCACAGGCATGCCAAACCTTTAAACCAGACGGGGTCTCAGTGGTCAGAATTAAACCCAGAATCTAAGGCAGATGTCCCCCAGCAGGCTCTCCTCCTCCTGGGAGAGAGCAGCTTTGTTCTACAGAACAATAACAGAAGTGAAGTCTTCCCCGTTCACTGCACAGCCCAGGGAAAGATTAGTCCCAGCCTTTGGTACCTGCCCTCTAGAGTACTGATGGGGGACTTGGCCCTGGGCAGGAAAGGCATCATCTACTCCCAGACTCACCCCATTACTGATGGAGTCTCTGGCCTCCCCTTCACAAGCCTTTCTACAACAAAGGCAGATTGGTTTGAGGCAGGGAAGGGCAGATTCAGCACAGGAAAAGACTTCCGCTCCTGTTATGCTGCTTTGCTGAACCTCCCCTCCGATCCCTGGGGGAAGGGACAATCTGGCAGCTGGAAGGCTATTGTGTGCCTCCTACAGCTAAAGGCTTGGCTGAGAGCTGCAGTGAGCTGGTAACTACACAGCCAACAAAACTGTGCCCTAACAGGCAGGTAAGCCTAATTTGTCACTGCTGGGGAAAATGGCTTCAAGGAAAAAGGGAATGAAAAACCCATTTTCATGAACAGCATGAGTTTTTGTCATAGTACCACAAACTTCATGGATTGGAGACAGTTTCTGTCTTCTCTGTGGAAACCTTACTAATTTTCCTCTCACCAGATTGCTGCTGTTTGCATCTGTGCTATCCCTTAAACAGTGAGAGTGCTGATCAAAGTCAAGTTCAGAGACAAATTCTAACATCTAGGTTGTCAAAGAAATTCTCTGGCACTTTCTGAAGCACTAAAATGAGCAAGTTAAGGATCCATCAAAGGAGGACGAAGACAGAAACAGATTTACAGAGCCAAATGTTTAATAACTTTTCAAGAACAAGTATTACATCCATATTTAGAGCATATATAAGAGATGGAAACAAGGAAATAAAAAATAAAATTGCTAACTTCAAGATGATGCACTTAACTCCACAATTCCTGCTGAATCCCTTCTTTGGAGGCACAGTGGCCACTTTGAGCAAGACAAGACTGGGTACCAGGCCACCTGCAGAGTTTAGGCTCAGCACTTTAGGAACAGCCAGGAAGAGTCTGACTCTGTACAATTTGCACACCAACATCTCTTCCCAACGTGATGTTATTGCTGGACAGAGCAGGGAGAAGAAAGAAGACACTTACAAGACTTGGCAGCACAAGACAACAGTACTGGGAAGGCTCCAAGCACTCCCCAGACACTGAGGCTGCTACAGCCCAGAAGGCAGTGACAGGTTCCCCAGAGGTGTTACCTACAGTTAACACTGCCTTCTACCTCCCACTACCATCAGCCCCCAATATCTTCCCTCAGCAGCTTGAAACTTTGCCCAGGAATCTTCTTTGCTAAAAGAAGTGTCTGCATTGGGACAGGCTGGCCCTGGCAAAGAAGGTGCTTCCTCACAAGCCTCAAAATTGCTGCATGTTGCTCAAGATCTCTCAATATGCCAGCATGTTCACTCCTCTCCCATCACTGCAGGAGAAGAGCTTGGCACCTCCTCCTGAGGGCAGCCATGGTGTCCCCTTCCCCCCTCATGGCACCACTGTCTGCACGGGGTGGGGAAAAGACCGGAGGGGACTCATTTTGGGCTGGAGGGACACAAACAGGATTTCTCCTGGAAGACAAATGTGGAGCTGCAGCTGCTCTGAAGAGCAAAGTTGCTGAGCTGAGTCATGGATGAAAGCTCTGGAGAGATGCCGGGAGGCTGCAACTGCCCAGAGTCCTTCAACACAACCAGGGAGGACATGGGGAACAGCTGAACAGCTCACCCTGCTCCTAGATGGGAATGACAAGTTCCATGTGTTTTGGCAGGAAAGCTACGCAGCAAGGCACCCCAGACAGACTGCTCACCCTGGCAACAGAGAGGGTGCTCCCTGGCTCATGGCCAAAGCTGGCAAGAGCTCTGCTGCCAGAAGAAACTCCGGGTTGCAAAGGCAGCAGAGGAGGCAGAGGAATGCTAGTCTGGCTCACTGTTCTCCCACCCTCCTTCCCACACCTAGCTCACCTTGGCCTTGTTCTGGACAGGCAGATACAGCTTGAACTCAGCTGGGAGCTCATCCTCTGAGTACAGCCGGTCAGAGAAATACACCCGTCGGATGCGACAGTTGGCGTGGATCTGAGAATCAAAACAAAGAGTCAGTCCATTTTCCACATGCTCTTTCCACATCCAGCTTTGGTGTCATGCTGCAACATGGATTCTTTGGCTCAGCAGCTGGAAATCTACCTCACTGTCTTGCTTTTTCAAATCTGACAGGGCATCAGAGAAATGTTGGTCTGTGCCCTCTGCTTTACATTTGCATCGCTGTCTCCAGGGATGAACACTCAAAAGATTTGGCCAGGCTCTGGTATCTCTGCCAACTGAGATCTCTCTTAGTTGCTAAGGGGATTCTCTGCTGTGAACTGACCTATGCTTTGCTGGTATCAGCACTTGCCAGAACACCCACAGCCTCAGCCTGCTGCATTTTTAACACACCCACTTCAGGGCCTCCCTGAGGTCAGGAATGAGCCTGTCCAGCCTGTGCTGCCTCCACTATCAGCTGGCAGCAAAGTAGTCACTCTGGTCCCCCTCGTGAGTATGTGAGAAGGCAGACAACTCTCAGCTGACTGCCTGCACCTCAGGGCAATCCTGCAAGGAACTGCAGCACTCCCCTCACATGAAGGAACAAGCACGCTCCACACACAGACATTCCTCAAAATAACACATACCACTGGACACTGTGAACATGACTCCCTAGCATATGGAACAAGTTCCATGTGCTCAGCAGGAACAAACACTGCATCAGCTCTGTTACAAGGGACTCAGTGAAAGCAGGGTCACTCCACTACCACGAGGAAACAAGCTTGACCAGGGGTATGAATGGTCTGTACACCGTGGGTCTTTCCCATCCAGGCTCCCATTCAGCCAATCACTGTCCAGCCTATCTGGACAGTAAGGCAATACACAGCTAATTCCCAGCAGAGCTCCACCTTCGTGGCATGCCACAGGGAGCTGCAGCTCTCACCCTAACCAACACACAGCCAGAGAAACAAGAGGGAAATGGGCTCCTTCATCCCAGTCTAGTCAAGTAAAGTGAGGCCTCAGTCAGGCCTTTGCTCACCTTCCACAGTGCTCTGCAAAGAGCAGGGCTGGCAAAGGAAACACACAGGGCTAAAGGCAGATTCCCATCCTGCTGTCCCAGCCAGCAGGAACATCACCAGCCCTTGGTTTCCCAGGGCAGGTGACGGGTGCTTCTCACCTGCACTCTCAGGGTCTCGATGTAGTTGGTGCCGTAGGCGCGGCGCGTGAAGTCGGACAGGTTGAACTGGATCTGGTTCCAGCCGTCGTCCAGCCGCATGGGCATGGTGCAGATGAAGGGCTTCACCCGAGTCGTGCTCTGGTAGTTGCTCGCCCGGAAACGCCGACGGACGTTCTTGTCATCCAGCACCTGGGCAAGGAAGGCAGGCTGCTCACCCAGGCGCCAGGCCCCGACTCCCCAGGA